>NC_092021.1:18673354-18980854 GCF_042242105.1 Pempheris klunzingeri
AGAGTGCATTTTCCCTTTAAGTCTGTCATGTAACTAGCAGCACCGCTCAGAAGAATATTCTCTCTTAATTTAATAATAAAGTCTGTGCATTTCATTTCATTCTGTCACACATATTTTTGAAGTAAAACAGGAAAAAAGTTAATGTGGTTGTGGAGAAAAAACATCACACGCATTAATTACCTGCTAAATATTTTAGAAACACTACGCATAAAATAATGTCACCTCACTTAGCTGAAAAATAATGTCCAAAACACCGTGAGCCACCACTTGTAAATGCTACACGCTCTGGAAATGAGAAGGCTGTCTGAAAGCTCTGTCTTCACAACTCCTGCTTGGGGCTGATGGGAGCAAGATAAAGTCTTGACATGTTCACTAAGGTCAATTGCTGTGTGGTGTCTGTATGTAGCCAGATACCAGGAGGGCTTCCTGCCCTCTTAATTAAATACTACATCCACCTTATCTCAGTTCCTCGTGCTGACAAGACTCTCCTGCAAACTAAAGACATCTTTTCTTTGCCTGACAGATCAAATGCTAATGAATAAACAAACAAGCAAATATCACCATGCCAAGTCTAGAATGAACAACTGTGCTGTAGCTCTCTGTGGATGGCAAAAACCTCACTGCAAATCTGATGCAGGAAGATCTCTGTGGGCTTTATCTTTGACTCCTGTGACTCAAGAGCCGAGGTAATTACCTTGGTCAGAGAGGTCGTTGTGGAACATAATGGAAAAGTAACTGTGTGGGGAGTTGAACTTAGTTACATTTAACCAAGCCGAAGCAAGGACACTAAATTAAACTGCAAAAAAAAAAAGAATGTCATCTGTGTGATTGTGATAAATCAGTAAAGGAGTGAAAAGAGACAGAAGCGTTGTGTTGTTGTTCAATCACTGTGACCTACATGTGTGACAATCAGAATTTGACAGTTTTGTCATTTTGTCTTTGGAGTAATTGTTTTAAAATTAAATTCTGGCTAACACGGAGCTACTTTGATTGTTGAGTGTTGATACTCTGCCTACGTTTCCCTACAGAAACAGGTTGTTACAGAATTCCCTACAGAGGAGAGACAAACAGTGGATTGTAAAAGTGTGGCAGCAGGGTACTTGAGCTTTATTTAGCTATGTGCCTTTAATTCCCAGGGGGATTGGGTGCATCGTTGATTGTTCACAACCACAGCATTAAAAAAAATGGAGGCCTCTATGATGTTGCCACGGTAACACACATTGGGCCTTTAATGACAACCACTGCTCACATCTTTTTGGTGATCATTTGCAGCCATGATAGTATTCAACTTACACTGCGCTGATTCTCCAAATATACAGAGAAAACTCACAGGGTTGGATACATTTGATTTATTTAGTGTGCAATTTATAATGGGAAGCCTATTCATGTCATTCATTTGTTTACACGTGATAATTAGCTCACAGTGTGCATGTTTGCATGCATGTTGTGTCATGTTGTCTGACAGTGTGTTGCTGTATGTTTAAGAGTTTGTGCATGCTTGCATGCATGTATCAACATGTATTGCTGCTGCTTGGCGTTATGTCCCTGTTCCGCACCAGCGGTGATCATTCAGCTGACCATCACCTCTCTCCCTGCTCCCGTGTGGATTTAGTTATAAAGCAGGGAAGAGCTCTGGCTGAGACGACATAAACAGCATGAGTATTTCTATCACGTTTATCAGACCATGCACCATCAAAACAGTTATGGAGTTGCTTTCGGTTTCAGCTCATATTTGTATAGCCTAAGGCAGTAACCCAGAGAAATACCTAGTGGCAGGCAGGACTCAAATAGTTGTACATCACTGACGTATTAATGTCTCTACTCAATTAAGGTGAGAGTGCATGTTTGTGAAAAGCTATTCCACCTAATAGCCCAGGTTTCTTGCTGTCATTCATAATCAATATTTCATCTGGATATGCATAGAAATGGGAACATGTGCTGGCGTATTCATTACAGAATTCTCTGTATAAGATGACAGTCTGTACTGCATACTTAATTGCAAATTCAAAGGATGAGGGGATAATAACTTGAGTCTCTGTGTGCTTGCACACGTGTGAATGTGTGAGAATCTGCAATACAACTCAACATCTTCCTGAAATAGAGACAAATTTTCATTTTAACACATTATCACCTTATTAATTCATTTAGAAACTGGTACTGAGCACTCTCTGAGCACCCTCAGTCTGTTAATCTCAGTACAGAGCTCTACACACTTTATTTATGGTTACCTTGAGGCATCTGTGTGTGTTTGCACAGTCTCTTAAAAACCTCTTTTAGTAAGCAATGCTGGTGTTGGGAGGATTCAAAAGGCGCACACGAGTTCAGAGATTATCTTTGGAAGTTGAATTTTGGCCGCGATCAGAACACCTTTGTTCAAAGAACAGCTTTGTGTATTGCTTAAGCTCCTCCAAATGACACACTCCACACTTTTTCATCCTTAAAACAATGTTATTTTGGGGTTTATTTTGACCTGTTGGAATTTCAAAGAGAAAAAATATTCCAGCTGTGGGCTACCTCGCAGGACCCCAAAATACTTAAAAGGACCGTGTATTCATATGTTTAGGAATTGTTTTAGGGGCTTGAATTTTCCGAAGACTTCAAAGAATAATGGGATAATTATTGCACTTACCACCAGAGGGAAAGAGAAAGGGAGAGAGGGAGACGCACTGAGAGAGACAGACAGAGAAGGAGAGGGAGGGAGAAGGAGAGGGAGTGAGTGAGTAATGAGTGTTTAGAATAGACAATAAATCTAATAGCGTGCAAATTGAATGGAAACATGCTTTCACAGGAACATCAAATCTGTTATGTGATTATGTGATCTTGTCTTGTTTTTTTTTTTGATATAAGAATTTGAACGTATTGTTCAAGTTTGACTTGCTGTAAATCTTTTTTTTTTTTTTTATCCACCGTGGACTGCTCAGCCCAGGTAACACAAAAAACAGCTGGCGCAAGCATGGCTGATAACAGCATGCTCACACTGATTAAATTGCAATCGATTTCTGCAAAATGTCAGGAAACGCTGGGGTCTAGTGCCATTTAATGTGCGTCAGACGAGAGCTGAAGGTAAGGGTCTGTGTTATCACTCATATGTCACAGAATGTGGAGAATGACAGGGTGGTGCCAGGAGTTTAATTGGCGTTAACACTTGTGGTGTAGAACGCAAGCTGAGTCTCCCAGGCAATGCGAGTCAAGAGGAGCACTCAACAGGCTTTGAAGGGAAGCAGCTATATTTACTTACTGAGATGGATTTTGGGGGGAATTTTTATGAAGCCTTACAATGGTCTGGAGAGTGATGGGCGGTATGAAGTTCAAAAAAAAAAATAAAAACAGAAAACAATAACTTGAGGGCACACAAATCAAAATCAGTCAACACTGGGGCTCTCTTGAGCAAAGGAAATCCTTCCTTGATAAAAACCGATTTTGTTGACTAATAAAACAGAGCCTGTGATCAATATGGCTGTAAACTACTTTTGTTGGACGAGGTGCCGCCAGAGCTGAATAAATATAATCATGCAAAATAGCCTCCCTGGATCAATGGGTTATCCAGGACTTTGTCATACGTGTGGCTATCATCGCAGCAGCAGAGATAAATTCACAAGTTACTATAAAGTAACTCCTTCAGAAAAACAAACACAAATGAAGAGCAAAAAGACAAAGCAATTAACTTAAAACATCTTGGTTGCCAAAAACCATAAATACTAATTAGCCCAGTAATTGACCAGGAGGGGACGGCCAACCCTGGTCAACCTGCTCAGTTAAAGGTTTCAAAGACATGAGAAGATTATTCTTTTGGATTACCTTAATAGCTTTGCAAGGAAAAAGCCATTAATCAAAGGCAGCCTCTGGTCAGGAAATAGCTCCATAGAAAATATCTACAACCTTCTCATTTCAGAGCAGAGATTTCTGGCAATGCTATAAAGCACAGTGTCATGAATGACTGGCCCCACTCCAAACCCATTAATGATGTGATGATTGAATTCTCATTCACAGAATGGCCCAAGACACTCAAAATGTCATATCAGGTTTGTCAGCAAAGGTTGCTCCGACAGACCAAGGTCACATACAGGAGATGTGGTCTTGATGTTGCTTGTTAACATTTTGACTCTTTGATTAAGAATGGTGCGTACACTGGAGCATAATTCTGGCAAATGGCTTGACAGGAGTTGCACACACACCTTACAGACTTGAACCTTCAATCATTTTGACCGTATATATTCATTTCCAGAGCGCATAAAGTTGTCCAGGAAACAAAACCTGACTGATACTGCATGTTGGTCCATTAACTGCTGTCAAACAGAATAACTTTGACATAGGGGCCGCACTGAAACACTCAATGCAAAACATTACACCTCCTCCACTGAATCTATCTGGATACAATGAATCTACATCTCGTGATTTTCATGGTCTCTGTCAGTATTGCCGTGTTTCATTTGTACAAAACACTTTCCCCTGGATGTTGTCTTCCTTTGAAATGACTGGGGATCTCCAAGATTCCCACACAAAGCATGACAGATACATAAGATGGAACTCAGTTGGATAATTTATTCTCTTTTACCTTGTTTGTCTTCCTCTCCATAAGGGCTAGGAAATGCAAACATATGAAGCGTGTACTAATTCATCACAATATATGCGGTTATCCAATGCAAATTATGCATATCATAAATGTATATTGTATGTAAATTATAGAGTGTCAGTGCTTGTAGGTGCGAAGATAATCATAAAGTTGAAATTCTTTACGCCTTGCAAAGCTGCAAGAGTGATGAACGAGGTGGTGTGGGTGGATCAGAGGGTGAATTGGATGCGGGGGAAGGTGTTTTGTGTATTATTTTCCTTTTTGTTTGTCAGTTCAGTTAAAAATCTTTGTGACACTGTGAATGGAATGAAAAAGTTACAAGCCACACTTTCATCTTATCAATTTCGATTTTATACCGTTCTTGCAGCTTTAAATTCTCTATAATTCTGCACCATATAGTTTGTCAGGAGATGCCATGTTATTATTTTTTTTTTTCGTCCACTGAAATGGCCAATTACCCTCTGCACTGTGGGAATGATTCCCGTCAGTTTACGGCCCGGGGAGGGTGATGACAACCACAAGTTTCAGGGATCAGTGTGCTATCAAAGCGTCATGGGAGTAGTAGATGTTGAATGCTGACAAAGTAATTGTTGTTTTATTTTAGCAGCGGGAAGATGAGGTCATCAAGTCTTAGTAGCAAGTACACGACTAAATTTAGCTTGGCTTATTGGACGGAAAAAATGTTATCATATAACAGCTTTTCAGAAAAGATATAAAAGAAACTCTGTGTGAGAAAATGTATTGTGGAGCTGAGGCCAGTAGAACAAAGGCAAGCTTGGAAAAGGGGTAAGACATCTGCACTCTATTCAAATCTGCCTTAAGATAAAGTACTTAAAGTGGCTGTCAGATGCTGCATTGAAGTCAATAGCAAAAGTCCCATATATTGTAAGGTTCTTCACTGCTCCCTTTCATTTCCTTCAGCCTGAGAAAAACAGCACTGTCCTGAAAGAAAGGGGAGCTAGCTGTCCCCACATGTCCCTTCTCCAGCATCACTTTAAAGATGACACTCAATTCAGGTGTCAGTTCCAACCATTGTCACTTCGTTATATGCCAAGTTTTCTTTTAGCTGGATTATTTCAACACTGTGGTTGTCTCTTCCCAACTTATGATTTCTCTGCCACACACTTTGGAGACCCCATGACTTGTTTCCACGAAGGGCACGAAGAGAAAAAAATAAATAAAAAAAACATACTATGTAGTATTCACATTCAGCTCTAATCTCCCCTCAAAATGATGGGAGGAAAGGGATCACATATGACGGAGGAGTCTTTATAATGGATTGGAAAAAAGATGACGAGAGCCCACGCAATCACTCCACCCTCTGGTGCAAGAACCAAATCCCCAAAGGAAACTCCTCATAAACATTCAATTTGTTCAAGGCTGCTCAAAATGTGTTCAGTTTCCCATCTATTGTACCCTCGGAGCATATCCAGTGGAGCACTGTGGTAGCATGTAGGCCAATCAAATAACCTGGAAACAGGTTTGCTGCTCCTGCCATGGCTGTCATAATTTCCCCTCCATCCGACAGACCCTCCAATTTAATGTAATGTAGATAAATTATATGTTAAACTGATTATATATTAATCTGATCTGATTTGGGTTTAATCAGTGACACGATTTGTTTATTTAGGTTGCGTGGAAGTTCATAGAGTGTCTGGATTGTGGGGATTTAAACGTCATGCTGGAAGGTTACGTTTCATATCCTTCACTAAAGGGAGAAAAAATAAGGGATCAAGGGAATGTAAATGCTCCCACACCTCATCTAAGCCCGAATGAAACTCCACTTTGGCTGCCATTTTCATCCACACATGTGGCGTTTTCAGGAAAGGGAAAAGTGAAAAGAACACATTTGCCTCCATAAATTGCATGAAATCCTGCCCAGGATTTGGTGATAAGGTTTAAGGGCTGGAAGAGACACACACATTCTGTCAGTGAAGCTTTTGGTAGATGCCATTAAAACACTTTTTTTTATCAGCAGTAGAGTAATAAAGACCTTGAGGAGGTAATTGTCTAATTATCAAGGTTATATTATTCAGAACAATTAGAGTTGCAGCTTTTTTTTTTTTTTTTTTTTTTGTTTTCTTCTCTGGGTTAGATGTTGCGTCCTTGTTGCAGAGAGGCCGCAATGAGAATTGAAATGAGAGTGGATTGGACAGGGAGTATTGCATCACAGTCTAATGTGGAGTCTACAGTCATTGCGAGTTAAAGCATCCAGGTTTGAAATGGATATGCACTTCAGTTTGAAATGGGGATGCAGTTTAGCTGCACGTTTTGGCTCTGCTGAGGCTTTAGGTAAACAATTATTTTTACAGGAGGACTATTTGCAAAACTTGATTGAAGAACATTACATTTAACTGTGACAAATTGTGGGAGAAGGGCAGGCAGCTGGACAAGAAGCAGAACTGTCAGAGCTGAATCCCACTGTACTCGCGGCTCAGGGGTCAATATTGCAAACAGTGGTTTGACTCCAACACAAACAGTTTTGATCCTAATGCTCCCACTGATCCAAACATTTGCTTATCCAAATTTACTTCCAGTTACTGCCTGAAAAGACAAAGTGGGACTTTGCCCGGCAGAGGGTGGATTTTGTTGAAAGATTTGCCAAATGATTGATGACTTAGAATTGAACATGGTTGCCTGTTAACTAGTTCTTTGATTGGGGTTTATTGCTTTCATACGCTGCTCGGCCTGACGAAAATTTAAGATTTAGGTCAAAGTTGAGACCTTTTAACCTCTAATCAGCGTAGATGTAGCACCAGACAAGCAGTGAGCGTTCTGACTTTAATTATGGGCTATTATTATCATTGTGGGATGAACACAGAGGTCACAGAATCTTTGCAAACTGGCCCTTTCAATTCCTTTTCTGTTCTCAGCTTAAACCACTCTTCTTTATGAGGTTTCAGGGGTATGTAGGAAGAAGAAGCATGAAGAGCAATACATCTTTCAATCCTACATTTTAAGATTATCTGCATGCACTAAACAGTCTGTATGGTTTAAAGTTCTAAGAAAAGGAGAGCAGTCAGCAGAAACCCATGATGAAAGGGTTTTTTTATGGTCCATTAATAGATACTTCCAAGGGCATGCGGGCTTTTACGGAAAACTCATCTGTCTTCATCATTTTGGTTTGGTTTTCAGAAGGTATAGTGACGATGAACAGGATTGAGTTGAGAGATATAATACCATTGCATGCAATTACATTCAGAGCCATGCAAGAACCGAAAATGGATGATTTCCCAGGGGGTTGTACTAATCCACTCAAGTGCCATGGCACCTTGTCATCGTCTTCTTTAAACAAATCATATTTTTATCCTGGCGTAAGGTCACACTATTTACATGCATTTCTGCAGCTGCCAAAATTATTAGTGTTGGCATTACTTCTTAAAACATTATAGACTGTTCTGGGTGAGAATTTACCTAAACTGGGCATTCATAATGAATCCATTACACATCTATAAATGCACCGTGCTTGCAGAACATCAACACCATAAGACATCCATGTCAAGTCTCTGGGTCTCAAAATTGCATTGTAGTTGATGAATGCGAGACTCCGCTGTCAAGCAACTGCTGGCGAAAGTGAAAAGAGTGACAACACTGATCAATACTTTAAGTGTGTAGTGAGTGTCACGACTAAATAGGCTACACACAATCAAGGACACTGTAATAATGTGATCCGCTGAAATTATACTGTCACTTAGCGTTTCTTAACCTCTGCTGATAAACCAGCATGTGAACTGTGTCAGTGAATACATGTACATGATTCTCATTCCTACCCCCGTTATTCAAATAACGTGGCTTTTGGGTCAATGTATGGAGCTGCTATAACAGGCCTGTAATAGTTCATATAGACAAATGCTCTCATTATGATGTTAAGAGGCTTGGCTTGCCGTGATATTTACCCGACTTGCACAGCGTTATGGTTAACCTACTTTTGCTCATTCAAAGAGAGAGGAGGTAGCTGGCAGCTGCAACTCATACTTTTATGCCAAGGGACTGATCTGTGGGTGAAACACCATGATAGGTGGATAAAGATATTCTCTTAACTGCTTTATTTATGATGACAGTGCTTCTCATTTGAGGGGGGTATCAAAGTTGCATGAAAACAGCTTAACCTATGTACCCTTATTAGAGTATGGCTAATACCCAGATTATCTGTGCAGAAAAACCCGCTGGTTTGTGAGAGACGGTCTCATGGCTATGCTTGAAATTTCCCAACCTACAAGTTGCTGAAACCAGTGAACCTTCAACATCTATTGCTGTTTGATTACTTTGCTGATTTGCAACCAACAGATGACCCAGAAAACTTCATTTCAGTCACAGCGCGACACTTTAAATGCTATTGACTGAGCTGTGTAATGCAGTGATAAAACTGTGGCTTACTCATTCCTTGCTAAAGATCTAAACATTATCCTCCAGAAATTTCAGTGCATGAAAATAACTGTACCACATCAGTGCGATAGAAAAATCCATATGTAGCATGTTTGAACAATAAACAAATCAAAGTAGCTAATGACTGCAAACGCTGCATTGCAGCTAACAGAATGTTAATGACAGTGGAAGAAAATCCATCTCAAGAATAAGTTTTAGTGCTAATACTGGGGTCTAAAATGTTATGCTTAAAAAAGATTATTGAAATGGTAAATTATTAGCATGCGTCCATGTATCGACAATTGTCTGAGACAGTAAATCCATTCTCTTCATATGTTTTGTACGTATATATAAAGAACTAGTGCATGCACTGATGTTCTAAACTCCCAGACTTCAAGGCTCTGCACAGGCGTTTTCAGTCATTTTGGCATACCAGACATCCGTTGGGTGGACCTTTGCTGGGAATTACGTGAGGTCCCCAAACTCCGTGTACTAATAATCATAAAGGTGTAAATTGACTGACCCTAACAGGTGCAATAAAACTAACAGGAGAGAGAGGGAGATGTCAGCTGAGCACTCATCTGTGCACACCCACACAGTCCTCAGGCAAGGTTTAATCAGCCAAAATAAGTGAAAACACCTGGGTGGACCATTGTAGGAGAGCTTCAGTGTCGGTGGAAATGCAGCAAACTTTTAAATGTAAAAAACAAATTTACATTATCCTCTCCACAACATCCACGTTTGCTTATTTTTTGTTTTGTGGGCTTACATTTCTGACAATATTTGCCACCAATGCAATGTCTTCTGCTTGTGTGCATTTTTTCGTGAGTAAACTCTCACATCAATGAGTGATTCTGAATGCACCAAAGAGAGGTCTGATGATGACACAAGAATGACTTAAAAAAAAAAAAAAAAGTAAATGAATGTGCATTGTGATACTGCAGATGTGATCATCTATCTCTAAGATGCTTCAGCTCTCTGCAAGTTGATTTGGATAATTAATGCAAATGGATAGAAACCAGCGGCTGCCTATAGCAAGCTGAAATCCAAATACTTATGTAGTTAATGTGCAAATGCATGCAAACTCATGCAAAGATTAAAAAATCCCAACTAATTCACACTGAAACCACCTCCAACCAAGGTGGCTGCATTATTAACTGCAGAAGTAACTCACAGTAATGCTAATGAGACCTCTCGTCTTTAACAGCTATAAGAGCTAATGCACAACATAAAGCTTAGGTGTCAGTCAGCTCAGGTGTGTACAGAAAGGTTGGACATCCTTACCATTACTGTTAGCTTCACACAGTCGAACAGCTGAAAAGTCTGGAGGCCTGTTGTGTCTGAAGAGCTCAAGGATGGTGCTTGCGTGACACTTAATCCAGCCATCCTATTCAGCATCCACCATTTTCGTCAGACAGACCGGTTTCGCACTACACCAAACTGTGTATTGATTCAATAAACTGTCTATCGATTCTAAAAGGCTGAGCATGTTTCTATACACCGTCTCTCTCTGTGGCTTGCGCTCGCTTTTTCTCTCTGCCTCACCTTTAAATTTTCCATCTTATTTGTGATGGCAGACAAAGCATTTAAAGGGTGAAGCTTTTTAAGCTCAGGACTTTTGAGCGTATGACAGAGCGCATTAGCTTCTCCACTTTATGCAGATATTGGCCCACTTTGTCGCTATAAAGGCGTGTAGGGGACTATTTTTGCCCAATTCAAAGTGAAGAAAGTGTGTCATGACCCAGTAACACATGGTGAAACCTGTGTGAAGTCCTGCCGGATCACTCCCTCATGCTATATCCTTTCTTGGCACTGAACATTAATCATGATTGACAGATCGGCGTGCATTTGAACTCCTCCCAGAGGAGAACGCCATAAGTAACACCTTTTCAGCAAGCACTCAAAACCGAAATGGCTGTGTAGTTGGGAATTTTCTGTCAGATGGGGTCAATAAAAACGGTGCTAATTCCTGTGTGTCTAAATGAAAACTATGCAGTTAACAGTGTCGTACTCCTCTAAGAACGGGAGCAGAACAATGTTTAAAGGACTGCATTTGGCAAAAGCCTCTCAGACTGCCCTGTCAGGTCTGTCTACAGTCACAAAGGGAAAATAAATTGTGAAAGTGCAGTTGCTTCAATACATGCATTTCTTACAGTGCTACTGTGAATCCAAATTAAGGGAATCATTACTGAATAGTGAAAGTTGGCATTTACATTTATTTCCATGTCACTGTGCTCGGCAGAAATTTAACAACACATTAATCAATTTGGTTAACCACTTTTTCTCTGAGTGTTTTTAGGAGGCTTTCACAGTCATTTCTTTTGACTTGAGTGCGTTTAGTTTAGTCAATATAACAGCTCTATTTAAGGCTGGTGCTTTTCTCAGCTTGCACCAATGCACGAGGATACAAAGCTTCAACAAAAAGACACTACATAGGCTATATTTCACTATCGCAGGGTGATATAATGTTCTTTTTTTCGGAATTTTTACAGTAAGATTTGGTAAGATCTTACATAGTTACAGTAAACCAAAGTATGGGCTGTCAGTGGAGAATTTCATTCCTATCGCAGTGACTCGAGTAACCTAAAAAGATTCTCACTCTGTGCACTTTTGGTTTAAAACAGATTTTAAGGTTTGAATAGAAAACAGAACAATGGACGGCTCACGGAAAGGAATGGGGCCGTGAGATCCGGCTCCCTTCAAAGAAAAGTAATTCCCATCACTAAGAGCCAGGCTAGCTGTCTCTCCGTGTTTCCAGTCTTTGAGCTAACCTCAGCTAGCTTCATATTTACGGGCGTGAGAGTGGTCTCAATCTTCTCATGTGACTCTTGGCAAGAAAGCGAAGGGGTGTTATTTCCCTGCATGTCAAACTATTCCTTTAATCCAGATGTAAAGTTACGATAATAATGACAGGAAACTGCTATTGATAGAACCTATTATTGTCATCTACTGGGTCATGCCGTATCAAGGCATTTGGTCTTTTGCTGAAAAACAGAATGGGTCACACACAGAGTATTTCTAGTGCACTTTAAATTCTTTCATTTAAAGTGAATGCGTGCTTAAATGAATTTGTGAATGAATTAATTAACAGTGTGTAATTTTCAAAGCGATTCTCCAAGTTAACACATCTCTAACATTAAATTCAGAGGAGTCACATTTACATTACCTAATTGGGTACAGTTTCAGCTATTTATGAGCGAGTTTGTTTTGTACGTTTAAAACAAACATGCAAATAAAGCTAGAAGCAGCATTTTAATATTTTTGCCCTAAAGGCGTGCACGCTGTGTTCAATGACATCTCCTAGTAAAATGAAAACTACACTCTCAATATTGTTTATGCGTTGTGCTCACTGTTGTTTCCCCACCAACAGTTCTCAGCCAAGTGGAACCATCTCCCATAGCATTTGGTGGAGGTGGAAGACAAGCTCTTAATCGGCTGTGTTATTGAATTATTGAATTAAAAAGCTTAAGTACTCAGGGTGAGCATGTCAATTTTTCACAACTGAATGGTACACTGCTCATTCCATTTTCATCTGAATAGATCATTTGTGTATGTAAAATGTAGAAGAATGGAGGTATTACACAGATCAGTTTCATTGTCTGTAATTCCCTTTCACTGTGACTGTAATCATTCTGAGAGACAAGTCATATTCATCCAGCACTGCATGCTAGTCCTTAATCTGCATTCAGCTCCCCTCAACAACATAGCACTTTTTTGTCGAGCAGCTATACTGTAGTACAGTGTTAATTAAGAAAGGGTTTGCTTCAAAGCAATTTTTGCATAATTATGGCAGAAGTGGAAGTTTAACCTGTTTTACATCCTTGTGATGTAAAGCAACGATACAGTGTTAAAAAAAAAAAATTGGAGGAGTGAGTGTCGCAGTAAATGGTTCAACCCTTTTCTACTTGACATTCTGCTCACCTGTCTTCATCCCCCGTGTTCTGAAACCCTGGGACTGATACAGATAAAATGATGTGATGTTTCTGTCTGTATTTCAATGGGATGAGTTGCTGTGACCCACGCAATCTCCCTCTCAAAGAGTATTTCAACTTATGCAGATGAGCTCATCAGAGCTGCCTGCTGAGATGAGACATCTAGGTCTGGAATTGTGTCAATACCAGCACCAAAACAAATGCAAATCAAAATCCAAATTAATGTGTTTTCCCTGAGGAGAAACTGAGTCGTACTTATAGTCAGCTCTCAGTAGATGACAGGATTCTGTTATCCAGAGCTCATGAAAAACAAGGCATTCTCAAACCGCTCACCGAGCTTGGGGTACAAAAGTCAGTGTCTCCAGATGGAGAAACTAAACTAAACTAAGTAAAAAGAAACAGGCGGCTTTTGTGTGATTGTTTTACAGATGAAAAACAGGAAACATTTCAGGATTCCTAAGTTTAGTTCCATCTTGGTAAACATACATCCATGTTTATATTCTCTCGTTCCATATAGACTCTGTCAAGCAGATGTAGTGGATAATCCCCAGGTTTCCTAAATAGCATAGCTCTGGTCACAGCAGCATTCGTGCCCCCGCCTTCTGCTTGAATGAATAAGAAGCAGCCAAGTTCAAAAAAACTGGTTATGTTTGGAAAGAAATGAGCAAATGGATAGATCGCAGAAGTTTATAAAGCTGTGAAAATTGGCACCACACCTAATGTTCAATATGATTGAAATAGTAAACTCACAGTGTCTCCTAACCTTGAAATCTCTTCAGTGAAGATGTTGCATTCGTTGTCTGATTCTCTTATTGTGTATTTACATGGGATAACCTTTAATGCACTGTTTATTCAATCTATTGCTGCTGCAATGACCCACTTTCTCCCACAGGAATCATTAAAATTTCATTTCATCTGTTCAAAAGAATTTGTTGGAAAAAGTCTTTGCTTATAACAGCAAGTTGCAGCTGAAGGTTAGCTTTTTCATTTTTTTTTGTCAGATCCACGTCACGTCATTTGTCAGACAGATTCATAAATAAACCTACGATCACAAGTGGGCGTTAACTGACAGCAGCTCTGATGAATTTGAAAGTAACAGTGCAAAAAGCACGAGCGCGGTTTCCATCTCCACCATATGATGCATGCTTATGATATACATGGAAGCATTGAGCAGAGGAAGCCAACTCATCTTCTGCTGGGTACACAGTGCCTATTTTTTATTTGAGTTTTTAAAAATAAATAGCTGTTTGAAGTGATGGCTGTGATTTTCTTTTAATGCTCCCCTAAGTAGGACCTAGACTACTGTTAGATAACATGTGCTGGTGTACAGTATAGAACTAAAACTGACAAGTTTGCAGAGTTGCTAGTGCTTTTTGTCATTAACACACATTTTAGACATAAATGTACTGCTCTCACATAAAACAAACATGACAGCTTCAGAAGTTGTCATCACTCAAAAATAATTGCCTTCCATGCACACAGTGTATACAAATTTAATAAAATACACAACGAGTACAATAGCCCACATTCACGTGTAAGCTCAGCTTATTTTCACATAAACTGCAGAGGACAACAATAAAATTACAAATACATTCTTAAAAAACTGTTTTTATAGGAACCTTAAATGGTTTTATGAAAAGGGACATTCCCTGTTGCACCACCATTGACAGTTCATAAGACACTTCACTTTTGTATTTAACGTCACTGATATGTATTTCAGTTGCCTGTGATATTGAAAGAGATGTTCCTTATACACTAAATGGAGACAGAAAGCTTCACCATACAAAAGCAGACAGGACTCAATAGCTTAACAGTAGCAATTTGTTCAACAGCCTCACAAAATTGGAGCTTGAAATGTGTAAAATACAGACATCTAAATTGACAGGTACAGTACACTGTGAAAACACTTGAAGTCAGGTAAGCACTGATTTTCCCTCCAAACCTTCACAGCAGTCAAGGACACATATTTCACTTAAACACAACAAGTCACAAACTCAAAAAACATACAAAGCAGATGGTTTTTGGTTATACAATGCGTGTCTGGACACCTTTGTGGATCAAAATAAATCACCTCTTGGTCATTAATCTGTGATATCATCATCACACCTCTGGCAGGTGAGAACGAGCGGGATCATCTGACCTGTCAGTTACCAGAGTCCCGTGGGTCGAGAGCACAGTCTGACCCCCCACACTCCTGGCTGATGACGGAGCTGTGAATGAGACTGCTTGACAGTGACTTAGGCCTGAGCTCACAGGTCAGGTAGGGGGGCTCCTCCAATTCGGTGTGCAGTGGGGAGCACTGGCCATCTGGAGGGCCGTAGGCACTGCTGTCTGAACCCCCCTCCCTCTCTTCTTTGGACTCTTGGTTGGCCAAGTCCAGGGGCATACTACTCTTGGTGGGACTACTGGACCCAGATGGACTCTCCTGTAGCGGTGGGCTTAGTGCACGCTGCGATTTTAAGTAAGGTTTGACATTGGCCACAAGGATTGTACTGTCCCGCTGTTCCTTTCCAAACGTGCTAAGGGTTTTTCTGCTGCTGCAGCTGATGGTGCCATAAATCTCTGTCTCTACCATGGCATCCATTCCCACAGGGATGAAAAGGTTGGTGCGATTATCGGCGCTGTCTGCTTGGCTTCCTACCCGTAACTTTGGCATCCAGCATCTGTCAGAGTGTCCCAGTGCACGACATTCATCGGTGCAGTGGACTGATTTGTCTTGCTCTGCAAAAACAGTTAAACATTTGTTATTGGACCCAGCTGGGGTAAGAATAAACAACCTAGAAGAAAATGTAGATGATGAGCAGCAATGATAAAGCACTCAAACAAACACAAATTCCAGTGCTATTAAAATCCTGCTGCTAGTATATTTCTTGATATAAGTTATTTAGTATGCATACTACCAGAAAAAGAACCAGCAGCCTGCTACAGCAGCTAAGGGAGAGCTCAAATTTAGCAACACTGTTTTTAATTTAGCAGAACTCAGACAAAATGCAGCCTTAAGATAAAAACATCATACAAAAAAAGTACATTTTAAAATCTTTTTTTCTTTTGCCGGTCAATGTAGCAAATGAGCGATTCAACCTATTCATGAAACCTTTTCCCTCTGCTGTTCTCAACAACCTGTGTAGGTGTTTCCTGGAAAATATCATCTGGTGCAGAGGAAATGAAGTGTTTGTCATTTACATTCCCGTGGCAGCAGTTTGTGTGGAATAAACAGAAAAACAACTGTGAAATTTGCATGAGCAGTGATATTCACCATTTCTGATCAGACAGTGGTTAGAGACTCTGTAGTTAGAATGTGGTTGGTTAGAATATTGTCAGGGCTCATCATTTTCATTCTCGTGTTTGTCAAAATCTCTTTACAGATAGGAATTCATATGTGATCTTTTTTTTTTATTCACATATGTCTAGAAAATATATTGAAAAATATGGTCAATATCTAAAACAAAAATCAGGGTGACATTACATTTTGGTAACACCATTTGTCGCATGAAGACTTATTAGTTTGACCTTTTTCTAATTTCTGTAATTACTTCTTAGAAGCTCATTTGTATTTCCAGCCCATTTTTCATTTCATTTCTTATTAAATTATGTATATAGTGACCCGTCCTTGCCACGAAAAGACCTTGTTCATTGTAAACAGTGTTAACCGTTTCTTCTTGCAGCAAGACACACGTCTACTTTTGGATGTGTGGATACATAAAAAGTGAAACATAAATTAACTGACATGTACAGACTCAATATAAAGCGAAAAAGAAATTATATATCGAGCTCACGTTTTACTACACTACGTGCTGAAAATACTATTGTGTGCACACAAGATACAATTCGTTCCCATGTTTTGATTCATTAATGTATACAAGTTAAGTGCATATGCAGAGAGCCAACACAACCACCAGCGCTGACATTGAAAAGTGACTGAATGTATGCCAATCTGTTAGTGGTTCAATGTCGCATGCCGATCTGGTCAGCTGCTCGTGTTTCTAGGGATGGAAATGGAGAACCACTTCCAAGTTAAGAACTGTTTCCAAATTATGCGATCCATCAGAATCGTATGCCTCCCAGCTCATCAGCTCCTTTTATCGTTGTTTTTCTGACAGTCGCACATGTTGGTGCTACTGGTTGTGTTGGCTCTCTGCACATACACTCATCTCATGTGCATGAATGAACCAACAGATAGGAGCGAATTAATTAAAATGTGGAAACGACTTGTATGTCGTCCACGCGCAGTAGCAGTTCTTGAGCCCTCACTGCAGTAAAACATGGCCTCTATATGTGGCCACACCCTTTTCTTTAAAAAATAAAACAGAGCTTTAAATGTAGTCCACACTGCAAGTATGACCTAAGTGTCACTAAGCTAACATTACTGGTAGCAGAATTTTAAATTGAGGGGTTGTCGTTCATGTCACTTGATGCAAAGAAAACACCAAAGCCGATTCTTCCTGACAACATATAAGTTGTCAGGATATAAAGGAAAAGGGGTTATCTGTGGAAGTTACAAGATACATTTTGTGCAATACACACTAAGACTGGAGGGAACAGATGCAGGACATGTTAATGGAATTAAATGAATTAGCTGATGAGAAATGAAAGTTCAGAGAGCCAGCGGGATTTGAGCTTGCTGGCTTGAACCTCTTGTGGCAAAGGTAGAAATCTGGGCTCTGTTGGGCTATCAAACTCCTCCTCGTTGTTCTTCTTCCATCCCTCTAGCTACAACACTACAATATTGTTGATTTAAGTGGTTCCCTGATTATTCATGACTGTAGCAGCTTCAGGTGCATTAGTTGCTGCTTGAACACCAAGCAAAACGCCACAGGACTGAACAACATTTGTGAGTGGCTTTGTGTTAGTGTCTGTAAGAAAAAGTCGAGCAATGGGTAAGGATCTATCTTCATGCTTTAATTCTTTTATATTTCACACCACATCTAACGCTGGACGATATGAAAAAAGAACACAGAGAGTGACACAAAGAATGGACCAATTTCCATGTTGTTATGATGTAGAGGGCTTCATTTTTTTTCTTATCCATTACGCTATGCTATCAAAATTAATTTGACAATGATGCATCGAGGTACTTTGCATGTAGAAGCATGAGGCAAAATGTCAAACATGTCTTTTTAAATTGCTAGTAAATGACACTTTTCTTTCATTTATTATACATGAAAAAGAAACAGCAATTTCATTTGTAAAAGTGTAAATTTAATCTTCCCGTTGTTTTGATGACTTGATGATTTAACTTAACTCCAGTAAATGTTTTTTTTCTTCATTTGCTATGATTGTCATGAGGTTGTAATACATTTCTTTATTCACTGAATTGATCAGATTTTTATTTTTTTCATTTTGTACATTGCGTTTCCTGTCAAAAATCTCCGACTATAAGAATGAATGTAAAACACACAAACACAACAGAAACAAAGACATCTGCAACATCTTCCCCTATACGAAGGTGTCTCTCCCCATGGGAACTAAACGTTTCTAATAAATATTATGACAGACAATATAAAAAGCTCTTGATACAGTCAAACATTAACACATCCTTTTTCTCTCATAAATCCATCCCCTCCTTCCATGGACAGCAAAAAGTCAAACCAAAACATTAAACCTATTAATAGGCATAATATTTCATGCAATCATAACATGGCTTCAAACCACACTGATCAGCTCTCACAGCTTTGGTCTATAAATAAGGCCTCTCTATCTTCCTCACATGCCATTCTGTGATATCAGAGACAAGACAATGAGCAAGTGTTTTACTGTGAATGAGCCACTTGATCTCATTTTTTAAACCTGTCCCTGATGAGGATGAAAATATCTAGCCCGGAAGCTCCACATGACGAGGCTCCTCCTAGCAGAGGTGGGGAGATCCTCTTTTTTTTTCAAAGGCAACTGTGCCTTCTTCGCGCACCAGCCTTGGCCAGTTTGCTGGAGGATGCACAAACCCGGGGGGGGAAGTTGTAACAAAAAAAGAAAAAGCCCTTTCTGCTCCACAATCCCCAAGAGATGTGAAAACCAGCACCCTGTGCCACACATGCAACACAAGCTCATTTGAAAAGTCCATGCCACCAGTACTGTTCACATACTGCTGCCAAAGTCTATCAACACCCACACACAACCTCACACAGACACACACACACACTCACTCACACACGGACACACATATTTCTAGCCACATAGAAAATGGAACTGCTAATTGTTCTTTGACTAAATGGAGATTTAACATGTTAAATGGGGCTGTTCATTTTATGCCATAAATGTTTCAGACACTTAATTAAGAATGCTTAGCTTACAGTGTTCTTCTACACTTTTTGCACACAAATAAAACTGCATAAAGTGCACAACCTGCACTAAACTGTAAAAATGCATATCACACATGTCCCTAATGGGATATAATAATTTCTTTAGGACATTATGTGCTTTTATAGGCGCAATAAACAGTTTTTGGATGATGGGTGTTATTTTGTAATTTCAAATTTTTTTATCTGTATTTGCAGCCTGCTTATATCCGTGTTTTTATTAAGGTGCTTGCCTCCACAATTGAAGTTTTTTCTCTATCTAGCTAGTTTTGAAAAGCCATACCTGTTTACACATCTTGTCGGGATATTGGCTATATTCTTTTATTGCATCTTGACTTGGTGTTGTGTATCCTTTTCTGTATGCTCTTTTGTAGCATGTAGCAATTGTCTTGTTCCTATTTATCGCTGTAATAATATTTTCACGCAGCCCTCTCGGCAAGGTCTTCGTTGAAAAGGAGATTTTCTCATGTGTCTCGTATGTAGTATAAAGGAGCGCGTTGAAACAAAATTAGATCACAATGATGACAATAATTAGATCTATTGGGCTTTTTAAAAACTTATATTGAGCAGGTCATGGGGCTCGCTAACCAAGAGTGTGACGGCCCCTCTGCTTGGCTCAATCTGACTGCAATGCGTTCTGTCTCCAGGGCAGCAGACCTATTGGGAGCTTAATCAGTGGCAGGGGACACACCTGGGCCCGCTGTGCCCCCATGCATATAAAGGCAGAGCAGCAGCCAGACCTAAGGCTGATCTCCCACCACACTTCTTTGCATTGAGGCTTTTAGATTCCTTTTGTTTGTTTTTACAGCACAGCATCAGTGCAGAACACTCTCACTCACTCCCTACACTAAACTCATTTTGATTGCTTTGTTGTAAATAAATTACTTTGTTATTTGGTTTACCCATGTGTCTCCTCTTTTTTCTTCCAGTCTAAGAGCTGGGTAGTGACAACAGAGCGACATGGTGATTAGAGTTTAAGTTGTAAAGTCGGAAGTAAAATAGCAGTAGCAAAGCCTGTTTTTAATAACTGATAGAAGAGAAGTCTCATAATTGTGCCAATTTAGACATAACTACGCATTTGTGCAAGCAATTTTTACTGTTAGCTTTCCAATTCTAGGCTGCATACTGCATGCTCATATTATGTGAACTTATACTGTTACAGTCTTTGCACAAACCATTCTGATGCGATCTTTGTCAGGACCAAGATCAAGAGAAAATACACATTTGAGTTCAAAATGCATTCTATATCAAAAGGGAGAACTAAATGATGGCTTTGATTTGGCAAAACCGCAACAGAGATCCTGCATATTACAAGTGCTACGCTTTGAAGCATCTACACCACAGATTACAGTTCTGTGCCGCGTGCATTTGTGTTTCCCCATGTTTCTTTAGCACCATAGAAAGAAGTATTTTTTAGGCACAGATACACAAGGCCAGAACAATAAGCATAAGTGAGGAGAAGCAGGGAGATGCTGAATTCATTTCCATGGTACCTATCACCACTGCAGCGAGGCTAGCAGATGATGCTGATGCAAAGGGATATATGTGCTTAGAAGGTTCAGCAAAGGCACAGTCAGGTATTTTTGCCATTGTGCTGTTTGTCTCGCTATATAACCAAAAGGAATTTTGGTTTACGTAACACTTCAGTCTTAATGCTTACAGGAGACAAAGATTTGTATTCATTTTCCGATCATAATCACACCTTTATGAGAAGATGCTGTAGTTTTTAAGTATAAGACAATCTATAAAAAAAAGACATTAACCACTTGTAACAGTCTGGGGGAAAAAAACGTAACACATTGCTGTTAGTAGCTTTTTAATTTAATGCAGATGGAAGACGATGAGGAAGTGAGGGTGCTTTCATCTATTGTGCCATTGACTTTCCATTTCCATTTTCTATTTCATCACTGAATAAAAATGTATTAAATAATAGCTCTAAAATTACAGAGTTATACAATGGCTTTATATAGAACGCTGCATTTACATAGTCGCATAATAAGAATCATGACAAAGTGACAAAGTGGCTGTGATCTTATGGGCAACTGTGAATGGAACAGTAACATGTTCTCAAAAACAAAGAAACTGCCTGCCCATTATAAATAGAATCAGAGAAAGCCTAGCAACATACCCACTGTGCATCTGGTGTCTGTGAGAGTGAATAAATATTCAGAGTGCATGATAGTGGAAGCTGCACAGGTGCATATATTACCTGTATCAAAGCAGCCAGGAGACTAGAGGGATGGTAAAGGTAAAGACATAAAAGCAATACTACTTAACCCACAAGCTTTTGTGTTGGTGCATTTGGAACTAAAATTCTGTGGTGTCTCCATTTTGGATAATAGCGCTATCTTGTCAAAATCTGCAAAACAGTGGCTTTGTTGTTCAATAAGTGTACCTGTATATATGTGTGTGAGTGTGTGTGTGTGTGTGTGTGTGTGAGAGAGAGAGCGAGAGACAGGAGTGTGTGGGTTGGAGGCTGATGTTTTCTCTGATGAGGTCTAAGGCATAGTGCATAATGTAGATCTCCCATCTTGCAGTCAGCAGACAGTGACACCATTTAATGTTCAACTGACCAACCCCGGGAGAGAACACCATTCAATCTAACCATTAGTTTGGCTTTTTAACTACATTTCTCACATGCAAACAGGAAAGGCATTAGCAAAACCTATTAATATTAAAAGCAATGCCCCACTTCTTTGCATTTCTGTTATCTTGCAAATGCAGGTCTATGAATTAACTGACAATCCTGTCAAGCAAGCATCGGCGCTGCACATGTAAATATTCAGTCTTGCATGTACATCTCTTTCAATATCTGTCCACTTGATTGGCCTTAGAACTTGGGCTGAATCAGATTCAGAAATGTGCAGCAACAAAAAAAAAAAATTGTGATTGAATTTACACCTCCCACAGAGTCAAGTTTGGTCTGCCATAATTCCCCATAGCACACACACATACACACACACGGACAGTCACGCACAAACACACTCACACATGCACACAAAAGTGAGATATAGAGAGAGGGAGAGAGAGAGAGAGAGAGAGAGAGAGGGAGAGAGAGAGGGAGAGAGAGAGGGAGAGAGAGAGAGGGAGAGAGAGAGGGAGAGAGAGAGGGAGAGGGAGAGAGAGAGAGAGAGAGAGAGAGAGAGAGAGAGAGAGATTCACACGTCCTTCTGGCAGCCGCAAGAGTGTTTCCATCTCTGCCCTCCTGAGTACGCCACAAACAAACACTTCATAGCAATGTAAATGGTGTGGAAAGTACTGCATAGGGACCTGATGACCAGAGCCATTCTCTTCCAAGGCTCATGCAAAGAAATGAGAAACATCACCACTCCACTCAAGTCCCCCATTATCTTTTATCTTACCAGTGAGAGCTGCTTTCATATTTTCAGTTTATATCCACAATGGCTAAATATATCAGTCCCTATCAGGTCAGTCGGGTTGCAACAGACTGACAGTCATCTATGATTATACTAATGGCACCGTGGATCGTTCCAAATTTGTGAAATAAAATTCAACATTTCTATTTTCAGTTGCAAAGCAAAGCTCCTCTAAAAACAGTGTAACCACTGCGAAGCTGATAGCTGAGAAAATCTTTCTAAGCAAAAGGTGGAAACACTCTGTCATGTTGCACCAGAAATACCTGTCATTTTGCACTGCAAGTGTCTATCATGCTTTCTTGTCTCTGTCGTGTTATTCAAGACATGCATGCAGTGAATCTATGCCCAAATAATGGCGTGATCAAAAGAGACACAGACGGAGGTACACTTTGCCATGCATATGAGTTTGTTTG
Organism: Pempheris klunzingeri; assembly: GCF_042242105.1. NCBI lineage: Eukaryota > Metazoa > Chordata > Actinopteri > Acropomatiformes > Pempheridae > Pempheris > Pempheris klunzingeri. The sequence goes on from NC_092021.1 coordinate 18,696,308, forward strand.
ATGGCAAAATCAGAGAGAAGATGTTTGAACATTCTACCTTCAGCCAATGGACTCTTTTATCATTTTAAACTACTATCTACCTTGTAGTCTGGAGCCTTCATGTCATCTTTGCAACACAGCTCAGGCTGTCTGCAATGTAAAACGGTACAAAATAACACTACCTGCATCTAATAACAGGGCGGATTTACCTCTTCCATAAGAAATATTTGTCTGCATTAGCCGTACCCAGAGGCTGATAGACCTCCATTTAAACACCAACGAGGTGTATGCAATGTGCTCAGCGCATAAAATACAAACAATGTCTGGTGTAAGAGTCAGTTAGGCATCTTCAAGATGTCAGGAAGAAAGTGCATCCACTCACCCTGCTCAAAAGGCTGGCCATTAACTGCTGTTGCTTTCATCTTGAGGGCCTCCCTAGCAGACGTGTCGCAGTGTGAGCCTTTATTAGTATCCTGGTCACTATCAGCCTGGTCACTATCACCATGGCCACTGTCTCGGAGGCTTGCTCGTTCTGCATCCTTAAATGTTGAGCTGCAGCAGAATAGAAGGAGGGAAAAAAAAAACATAACTTTCCATTACCTCTGCATGAGTGCTCCTATTTGATAGCTATAGTCAGCTGGCTTGATACAAAGATGAAGAAGCTAAATGCACTGGTCAGGAAGCTTTTGGATAGAACTCTTACCTTTGAACAAATGGCTGCCTGCTGCCAGCATAATTGGGTTCTGAGGGGAAATTTTCCGTCTAGAAATGAAAGGAAAATAATACCATGCATTGGCCATGTTAAAAATTTCATGGAATTTTCAACAATAATTTGAGTAACATGAGATTCAGACAGGAAAGGACATGTTCTTCTCTGGTTTTAAATCTTCATTACAGCACCTAGAAGATGTCAATAAAAGCCATAGAGCACCTGCCAGTGATGACGACATGATAAGAGCAAATCTCCAATGTGGCCATATGTCCCTCCTTGGCAAGGCATAGGAGTAAAGCATTAGCCACTGTCATCAGCATCTTTTTCCCCCTATCTTGAGAATAATGTGTTTGTGTTGATCACACCCGCATACCCTTGTGACTGGTGACAGTGCCAGGCCTTGTCATCTGCGTTATCATCTCCAAATGAGACTGTCTGAGAGACTGTCCTAGATATTTACATCGTTTACAACAGATAATTCTGCTGTGCTAAACAGCACGACAAGCCCATGCTGTCAAATTAGCATGTTAGCTGGCTCGTGTATACAACCCTGCCATCTCTACAAGGCTATGCTGGACCCTATTAATGGCCTTATCGTGCCAACTTTGGATGCGGATGGGTGGATCTGGCCCATATTTGTGGGGAGCGAAAAATGCGATTGTGAGGTTATGCTGTGTGCATCTAGCTGTTTGGTGCACATTGGTTCAGTAATGTGATCGGACAAGCTGCTCAAACACCTGTCCAATCCCACATTTCAGGCATGGTTTTGTTTTCACTCTATAGCAGTGGATCTGGCAGGGTCACAGCAGCCTTGTTCAAGACTCACACTGTTTGCATGTCTAACTGAGAGGACTTTCTGATTATGCAGACCACCTGTACCATTTTGCAAGAGAAGACTTGCAATGGAGAAATTTCTAAAATGAGAGCGATTCTTTGAATGCAAATGGCAAAAAGCTCTGTTTAGTGGAATTCCATTTACAACACGTGAATCCATTCCAACGCTAAGTTGCCATATCATGCAGAGAATATTTCATAGTGTCATACCAAGCAAAGAAAAAAGTAATAATAATGATGTCTGCTCACAGTGACAGAGTTTCTCTTTTTCAGTCGATTGCTTGTCTTTTGTCAGATTTGTATGGCAACGCAGCGGGTGCAGATAAGCGAGAATAAAGGGCAGATAAAGAATACAGTGCAACATCCTCCTTACCTGTATCACTGACATCCTATTCGCTGGAGTGTCTGTGCTAAGCCCGGCAAAACTGGAGTGGCAACCTGCCCTGGGGACTGTCAGGCTGTTTGGGGTGGTTTTCAGGTACATGACCTCTGACCTGGGCAGTGTGAGCGGCAGGGGGCTCTGGTAGTCAAAGCATATTGGTGAAGTGATGAGAGAAGGACTGCTCACCACATTCATCCGGCTCGCAGAATCTCTCTCCTCCATCTCACTCTGCACCAGCATGATGTCACTCTTGTTGATCCTTTTCTTTTTGCCTTTCCCCACTGGAGGATTGGAGTACTCAGCCATGCGGCAGTTATAATTCCCAGTCTCCTTATCTTGATGTTTGGACTTGACAGCAATGGCGGTCATGACTGCTAAGAGCATGACAGAGATAATGCAGAGGGTAACTATGAGGGGCAGGGATACATCCCAGTGCTGCTGCTCCCCGCTTGCGCTTGAACCCCCTCCTGCTGCTGTTTCTGTGTTCGCCTTAATGATCAGCTTAGCCACGGCAGATAAGGGGGGCTTGCCATGGTCAGTTACCTTCACCACCAGCTCAACCACTGGGGCGACCTCTTCCCAAAGAGCATGAGCAGTTCTGACCTCTCCTCCCACCGGATCCATCTCAAACAAGTGGTCATCATTTCCCTCTGTGATCTCATAGGTCAAATGGCCACTTTCTCCGTGGTCATGGTCCACCGCTTTCACCGTAGCCACAATGTATCCAATACCTACGTTTCTAGGCACTGGGATTTCAGCTGTATCATTCAGCAGAAGGGGCAGGATAATAACTGGGAGATTGTCGTTAACGTCAAGCACGTTGACCCTGACTATGGAGGTGCTCTCCATGTGTGGAGACCCTCCATCTTTAGCTTGAACTTTGAACTCAAAAGATTTCGTTTGCTCGTAATTGAAAGATCGCGAGGCATATATGGCTCCATTGGTGGGATTGACAGACACATATGTGTACACTGAAACGTCTCCTATATGTGACGGCAAAATGGAGTACGACACCGTTCCGTTTCGACCTACGTCTGGGTCGTGGGCCAGAACAGAGCCCAAATACTCCCCTGGGATGTTGTTCTCAGGCACCTGTAGCACATACACTGTCTTTGTAAAGCGTGGTGCATTGTCATTCTCATCCAAGATTTTCACAGTGAAAGACTTAGTGTAGTTCAAGGAGGGGATCCCATTATCTCTCGCCACTATTGTCACATTGTATTCGTCTTTCATTTCCCTGTCCAGAGGTCTGTCTGTGAGCAGGGTGTAAAAGTTATCATTGTTTTCCTGCAGTCTGAAGGGTACGTTTCCCAGTACCCTGCATTGAAGCTGACCATTTCGGCCAGAATCTTTATCTGTCACTCTAACCAGCGCTATGACAGATTCTGGAGGTGCTGCCTCACTTATGGCTCCCTGCCGGACGGAAACAAAACTTATTATTGGTGAATTGTCATTTTTGTCAACCACTTTGACAGTGATTTTGCAATGGCCCGGTATTGGATTGGGCCCAAGATCCTTAGCTTGTACGTCAAACTCTATGATTGGATTCTCTTCATAGTCAATTTCTCCCTGAACCTTGATGACGCCCGTATTGGGGTCAATGGAGAACAAATCTTGGATTCTCTCAGATGCGTATCCAGTAAAGGAATAGACCACCTGCCCGTTGCTGCCCTCATCTTGGTCAGTGGCGTTTAAATCTATGAGTACTTTTCCGGGAGGTGAATTCTCCGGAATCTCAATCACATAGGAGGATTTTTCAAAAACTGGGCTGTTGTCATTTGAATCAGTCACCCTGACATTGATTTGCATGGAGCCTGATCGTGGATACTCCCCACCATCAATTGCTGTGAGAAGAAGGGTGTGATGACTCTGATCCTCCCTATCCAGAGGTCTCTGAACCACCAGCTCTGGATATATAGTCCCATCACCCCTCACTTTTAAATCCAAAGAAAACGTATTGTGGTCATCTCTTGTGACCTGGTAGGTCTTTATCCCATTTTCCCCAGAATCTGAGTCATGTGCAATAGTAAGAGGGAAGCGTGTCCCAGCAGCTGCGTTTTCTGAAATATCAATATTAACATGGTCTGAAGGAAAACTGGGCGAGTTGTCATTTATATCCTGGATATCAATCTTGATCATGCATATTTCCTTGTCGTTGGCAAACACCTCCATGGAGAGCTGGCACTTTGGGTTGCGCCTGCATAACGTTTCCCTGTCAATCCTTTGTTTGGTGAAGATTAGTCCACTCTCCGGGTCAACATCCACCAGATGTGGTGCAGAATTTTCCAGTACTCTGAAGTTAGATTTTTTCCCTCTCTCCATGGTCCCATATCCGGCATCTTTTGCTATATTACCTATAACGGTGCCAGGTCCTTGCTCCTCCGGGACAGAATAATTGAGATTTTTCAATGTCTGGGCTTTAACCCACAGCAGAAAGAAAATGGGTACAGAGAGACGCATCCCTTCAACTGGATATGCGGTAGTGGGAGACAGAAAAAAAAATCCTCGTTGACTTTCAACCTGTTGATTACGGCAAACCTAGAGGACTAAACCCAAACCAGGCATGTGGTTGACGCCGATCCCACACTAATTGGCTATTAAATCGATTTGTGAACCGTTATTGCCTTTTAATCGGTATTTTAACCTCTTTCACATGCCGTTCGGCTATGATGAACTCTTTCTGTAAACAAAGATGACCGCCCGACGACACCTAATGCATGAATTAAAGATCAAATTCAACATAGTGGACGAGAAATGCTTTGTTTTTCCTCACAGGGAGACTTAATGAATAATCGATGACTATAAAGTATTAATATTCCCTCCTGCATCCAAGGTTAAAGCGTTTGAATCTCTGTGGTGAAGGTTAGACCGTAGCTTAGAAAAGCGCATTGCCCTCATGCGACATCTACACCTAGGCTACAGCAAATACTGACATGCCCGTTCAAAAATGCAGCATTGTCCGATGTTACCATTCACAAAGCATTTACTTTTTCCCTGTGCGGCACACTGTTGCATATGGGTTCTGCTCGTGTAGCACATACAGCCTTGCTCGTGCCAAAAAGTAGAATGAAAGCAGGATCTAGAGCTGTTAATCCTGTCCAACCTTTTGTGTTCCCGTCATTCAAGAGCATCTATAGCACGGCTGCGACTTTTGCCCGATGATTGTCCTATAATCAGTCCAGTAATCCCATAATCCAGTCCAATTGGACCCAGTGCTCTTGCATCCTTCATTCGGGCAATGCTCGTCTGCACTGGCCCCGTGAACGTTGCCAAAAAAACGCGAAAAAAGGGTGCTGGAAGATTTCAGATAATCAAAATTAATCGCTTCTCCTGCGCTCAGTTCTCTCCGCGTCAACTGTTGAAACCTGCTCCCCTCGCAGTGAGATCTGACCGGAATCCTCTCGACGCCTTTATAACACACTCCGGTGTATTTCTTGGTGCATTTAACATAGTTTCTGATCGTCTTCCAGCAAATGAGTGAACAGTGACAGATCTTGCCTTGGGGGGGTTTTCTCCAATAGGTCTGGCAAGATCGCATGAAGAAGGGCTGTTCTAGTGCTACGTGATTCATTTACTGATGTGCGCGCACAGAGCAGCAGCATCAGAAGGGGGAAACGTGCTGCTGGTGGATGTTGCTTCTGATACATGTGGATGTGAACAAGGGATTATGGATAGATCGATGAAATGTGTTTGACTGGGATATAGTGGAGGCACTGTAAGGACCTGACAAGTGGTCATCCTGCGAGAGGAGTGGATCAGATGGGCATCACCGTGTGAATAATGTGAAATTAAATATGACATTTTTGTTTTGAAGATGAACTGAGTTTCTTCTCCTCGGAGTGCTATTCTCTCAGTTTCAACAGAGCTGCGTGGACACTCAGAACTAAAGATACTTATCAATAATTGAAAACAATGCCTCCCCTGTCCTTATTGTGGGGCTACCTTGTTATCATTAGTTTAGAGAAAATCCAGCCAAGAGATAAAATAAAAGACAGACTGTGGGTGTTTTCAGGATAATCTCTGCAAAGGACATAAGAGAATTACTTATGCTTCTGAAAAACAAGGCTTATTTCACAGCTCAAATATCACAGCTGTTGGTATAACCTGCCTTCTGCAGCTATCACACTTGCCTTCAATAGTCTATCCACATCAATCTCATATCTCATATAGAAAAGATGGACTGACATTTAGTTCACTCAGCATTTCAACAATATGACATTTGCATTTTTATTCTCACTTGACCAGATCTCGGTGACACATGGGGCTCCTTGGCGATGCAGGCACCCTGTGAGAGTAATTCTGAGAGGAAGCTGTGTCAACATTAGGGCAAGATCAGTGTGGCCTGGTTCCTCATTTAATTCCATGTTGCCCAGGATCTAAATCAACCTTGAGTTGTCCCTGAGTTCATTTCCATTGTCTGAAACATGGCTGCTTTCCTCCTCTGGGGAGCATCAACTTTGCCTGGCCAGGGTGCAGCCTGCATAAATTGGCAATTTCTGCAGGTAAGAGATAAGGACAACAAAGGGAAACTAATTATCATTCAGTCTATGTTAAAACCTCAGGAAAGGTCTGCTATTGACAATTGTGTCTGCATTGTCACAGTCATACCATATAATATGATCTGAACTCTGAATGAGAGGGTGGTTCATATCCATAATAAATAGGCCATATCCTAATGTGTGGCTTTGGCTGCCTTGTTTTTGTAAAGGCTGACGACTTTGTCACGGATAACTTTCTCTAATGAGACCACTGCACCTGCCCGGGAATAAACTGCGATCTCTGCTGCTTTGTTGGCAGTAAAAACACGCGGACGCATCAGTTGTTTCATGACGAATTGATTTTTACTTGAAAGCACCATTATTCTGTTGGTGTAAAATCATACCTGTTGTAATTCCACAGAGGTTGAAATGACAAACAGTAGCCACGCTCATTTAAGCACACTCGCAATATCTTGGCTCTATCTCTCTCATGTGACTCACTTACCACTCCGCACAAGAATGATTAGAGGTGAGATTAAGTTGTTTATCATTCTGTTTTTGCCCCGGTTGCCGGTTGCACCACACCTCAAGCGGCACACCGGAATACTGATGGTGGTGAAGGGGAATGATGATCAACACAAGGCGCCAGATTTTGCCGCAGAGTAAACAAGTTCTGTTGGGAGCAAATTTCTCGAAGAGACATGTTCATTTCACACTTAAGGTAACGTGCACAGCAAGGTGTTTTAGCAGTTCAACGGTATCTTAATTGGTCTCAGAGAAAAAGATAAAATGGCTAAACAACAATGACATGCTGGGATCATTAAAGTAAACACAAATTAAAGTAAGTCAATTAAATGCTACTACTGCCAACACTGTTAGTGTACAGCTCTGATGAATTAACATTTCCATACAGTTTCATATGGCCCACTATCGTGGGTCTTCTACTTTGTAATAATGATCCATATTCCTGCATAATCAGGACTCATGGCTTCTCAGCAGAGCACCCAATTTAAAGGGTCAGCACACACATGTGTCAAGGTTTTGAGAAATCCACCCCTGAAACTTCTGCGACCAGCCAGTGCAACAGAAGCAAATGGAATTTCAACTTTGCTGCTCCGAGAATTGGACAAAAATATATTTGAAAAACTCTAGTGCAGCACATTTTTTCCAGAAACAATTTCCCAGTTACTCTGGATAATCCACAGAACTGTCCACACTTCTCATAGGGCGTAGCTCCTTAGTAGAAAGTAGTTCAGATGGAAACTGTCCACAAAGGTCTGTGAATTTATCCAGATTGGCCAGGATATTGTCTCCAGAAAGGCATTTTGCTGTTGCGTGTTTCTAATGCTCTGACCACCCAAAGGAAGATTTGATTCTCTTCCAGTCTGTCAGAAATGGCACATCTTAAAACTGCAGCAGACAAAACTGACACTATATGCATGACTCAATATCACTAGGGGGAGAGGAGGCTGTTTTGACTACTGACTGACATATCTATTTTTCATTTAATCAATGTTTGTGTTACAAACTGTGTTTTCTTTTTCTTTTTTAAATAAATAAGTCTGGTGGTATTTTATATTTTTCCTATTATCAAAAATCCCAGGAAATGAGCAAAAACAGCAACAAAGCTATCCACGCATGGCCTGTATTTTTTTGAGTGAATGACGTGAGGCCTTTTTTGTACTCCACCAGACTCACAGGCAGGTGGTCATGGTGGGAGATTTCAGCAACAAAAGCACTTTGGTAGAGGTTAAAAATGGATTGTGGTGTCTTTTAAATGTTAATAAACACGTTGTGTCACATATCACTGCTGACTTTTTCTGTATTATACCAACCACAATCTTTTCCTAACCTTAACCAACCTTAAACACAATCATAAAAAGTTCAATAATACCCCTTTTCACCATGAGTGGATATTGTATTTCAAGACTGAATATATTGGCCGGAAAAAAAACCGAAATATGTTTCCAATGATTATTTTACCTGATACATTCACTATCAATATTTTTGCAAGTTACAAGATGTGTTGATTAATAACATTTCTTATAGAAATTTAAATTGTAATCCAGGCTGGTTTTATGTTTCCTTCCAAATGTATTTGTATATAAGCACAATTTATTTGTCACATTTGTCGGGTGGCATATTCCTTCATTAATGTGAACATGTTAGCTGTATTTATTTTTAGTCAATCCCACCATCCTGCTGCTATAACCTACAAGCATACCTAGTATGCATTAATCCACACCAGAAAATAGTCCTCAACAAATGCCCTATTTACTCATATTAGAGGAACATTTGCTAATTCTGTAGTACCCAACGGTTTCAGGAACTTCATTAGCTTTTTCTTTTTCTTTTTTTAAACGAACCTATAGTTTTGATATTACTTTTCATGCACTTGAACACTGAAATCCAGAGTAGAATACATTTGAGGCTGTGCTAAAAAGGCAAATACACCTTACAATGAGTACCAATAAGAATTATTAAAAAAAAGAAATATGATATAAGTAATACAAATTTGAACAGAAACGATTGAAATGGTAAAGTATGTATTGGCATATAACAAGATAGATTTATTTCAGACACATCAGTCCATATCAGTATAAAAAAACACAAGGACAACAGAGAAGATGCTTAGTCATTCCACAGTGATTAAAACCCATGCAGTCATTTCCTCCAATGTTTCCAAAAACAAGAGTATGTGTCACTTTGTTTGGGCTCAGTTGAGGCTTTTATGATTACATTTTTTGAATCAGCTAATCTACACATAAACTAAATACAGCATGAAAAGTGAGAACGTTCCCAGTCACAACCACACGACTTGCACTTGTCCATCTCGGGAGCTTCAGCAGGACCAGACTATCACCAGCCTTATGTTTTAAGTCAGTACTGGTTTACTAAACCGTCTTATTTATCCCAATGCACTTTTCAAAATACCTGCACTGACATGTGGTCAGATTCTAATCCTACTCAGCTGGCGCAATACTCGTTTTATTGTTGGGTATTGTTGGGTTGGCCTAGTAGTCTGAGGTGCACATCACATCACCAACTGGAGACCTTTGTTGCATGTCACTCAGTTAGCTTTTTCCCCTAGTTTTGTCGATGTCTCTACTGTCAACTGTCAATTATTGAAGAAATGCAAACACGTCAAGAAAACAAATCTTATTCTATTTCCGTCTTGACACACGACCAGACCTTGACCTTCCACGAGTGGCCATTACTCCTGTATTTCTGTAGACACTTGTCATGTGGGTCATCCACATCCACCCTTACAAGCAGAGCTGTTGGCCTGACTCTGAATGCAACAACCGGAGCCTCACACATCTCACAAGCCTTGTTATCATGATACATGTCGAATAAATTATTTTTTGTTACAGACCAGCTGTGGATTTGCATGTGAATGCAAATCCTCAAGGGTCAATGTGTCAATTCACCAACATTCCAATTCTGAATTAAAACTCAGGAGTCGATCCTTGCTCTGCAGAGCGTATGGGTTAAAGAGTTGATGTTTTTGCATTAGAATTTTAGAGAAACTCTCTGGGGCTCCGAGAACTAAGTCGACCCTCTACTAAATTCTCAAAACTGAAAGTTCGACTTGAAAGCATTTTTGGATTCTTTATTGCCAGTGGAGTTTCACTTGGTGGTCAGTAAGATGGGTTTCAAACATTCTGAAGCTAATCTGCATTTGGTGGAGTTGGGACTGTCTGTTGAAAATGTGCCATTGGAAGGTTTTGAAATATGCACCTAAAAAACTCTGCAAATTACCAGCTCATCAGTCAGTCTGGAAAACAAGCATGTAATACACTGCTCTGATCTAAACACAAAACGCATTAGGATTGTAAAACTAACGAGTGCTTTCTGGAGCAGATTTCTTATTCAATTCACATCAAACATTTGAGGCTGGAATCAGGAATATAATTATGAGAAACAAGAAAACGAACACCATAACCTGGAATCATAAACACGCAATCAATTATAGTGTAGGTAGTTTCTGCTCTGACAGTAAATGAAAGGCAGACTCTGAACATACAGTGATGTTCTGGGGTCAGGGTTCCCAGAGGGCAAGTTAAATGAGTTAATTGCTGTTAAATGAGCCAAAATTATCAGGCCTTTTTTAATTTCTATTTGACCTGTTGTTCACAACACAAATTACTACCTTGGAGATTATATTAAATGTTAGAATACAACCATTTACAGTCAGATATTAGTGGCTGCCTCCTGATTAGTTGTAAATCAGAGATGGCCACAATACTGTAACAGTGATCAAACGTACGTGCATTGTGAATATTTGAGCCAATCCATACTATTTACCATTTAATCAAATAGGTTTTATCAAAGAATCTGGATTTGTATTACAAATTAGTCATGTAATTGTAAATAGCCTGAGCTGGAAAGACTACAGTATTGCAGGAGTCAGGAAGAATCACCCTCACACAAATACATTGATTATTCATCCCAGTAATGTCCTAACTCGTTGCACTTCAGCACTCTACAACCTACCGTATGGAGTCAGAGGCTCCACCAACAATTTGCTGCTCAAATTTCAAAATTAGCTCTCACACACACACACACACACACACACACACAGAATTACTGAAACAGTCTTTGTTTTTTAGGATGTTTTTGATGATTAATAAGAATAACATGCAATATTTTTAGTTCGGCAATTTTGATTCAGGCTTTCAACAAGGGTTGGCAGCTCAGTTGAAGTCATTTTTCTCTGTCTGACAGGCCTATTGTAATGTCAGAGCAACTCGCGAACGCCTTCAAGTCACAAGGAGTCAGCACCTACCACCAACCATTCAACACCTTAAGATCTGGGCTAGTACACCCTAAAGATAGGACCCCCCTGGAGTGGTGTATGACATCTCATGTGACAGCTGTGGGGAGCACTACGTTGATGAAATGTCAAGGACCCTGGACAAGAAGCTGAATGAACACCGGAAGCAGACAACATCAGATGTCAGCGAACACGAGACCAAAACCGGTCGCAGCACAGACTGGGAAGAGGTCAAAGGTCATTGACCAGGAGTCAGTGGACATTTGGAGAAAGATCTGACACCAGAGACACCCTTGAACAGAGACTGGGGCCACGATAAGACTCATACTTCGATCATGTGATGTCAACTGAGAAAGCCCAAATTGCTGATGAAGACGGATGCAGTTGAAAGTTCTGGAAAATGTGAGTAAGTGGAGCTTTTTTATTTCAATGTAGTCTTTTAGGAGGGCTGAGAATCCCTTGAGATAACCTGAAAATAAAGCTTACAATAAATAGGCTCTGAAGTGTAGTAAGACCTCTTTCAGCTGTTGCCTTGAACATGGACATTGAATGAGTCATCCTGCTTTTCCATTGTGTAAGATCTAAAGGAATAGGCACTTTGGGAAATGTATTTACTCACTTTTGTTCCAGGAGGTAGAAGAAAGGATTGGTGCAACTCTCTTGTCTCTTGTTCCATGCAGTGATTAGCCCGTGGAAACGGGAAAACAGTTAGCCTGGTTCTGTCCAAAGATCAAAAATGTGATTACGAACCCCCGTTTTTTAATTACATATTTTTATCATAACTATATACAAACAGTTACGTAACTTTTGCTATGATGTTACAGTTTCTCTTCAGTGTTAATTCATGCGCTACAGAGGTGCTGGTAGATATATTTTTAAGCTGTGAACAGATTTAGTTTCCCTAAGTGCGTCCATTTAGCGCTACTTTATATTTCTACTCCACTGCATCTCAGAGGCAAATATTCTGGTTTTTACTCCACTTCATTTGTCTGACAGTTTTAGTCACTAGTGACACTATCCTTCCTGTGCAGTGAAAACTATGTATCACTAAATTTGGTGGGTTTGAATTTGAACGAAAAACTGAAAAAAAAAATCTCCTACCTCTGCTGGTAAAATAAAGCTGGAAAATTACAACAGGGCCGTTTTTCTGACATCTCAGTGGTTTTCACAGGACAGAACCACACTACAAACATATGATTGATGTGATGCATTAGAATAAACTACAAAACAGTATCTAAAGTAGTTAAAAATAGCACAACTTGATATGTAAAACTTAACGTACACATCAATGCAGCAGTGATTAAACCAAAAACATCATACAGGACAGGAACCATTTTTACTTTTCAGACTTTAAGTATACTTTACTGATAATACTTGGATACTTTTACTTAATTTTTGGATGCATTCATTTCACCTAGTGGCGTATTGTCACTGGGTAGTTGTGCTACTTTAATACTTTCTTCACCAACTCGATATTCGCATCCATCTCTCAGAAAGAAGCAAAGGCCATTTCCCCAAATGGCAAACTACTCCTTTAAGAATCATATAAAGTAGGGAATAACGCCTTTGTATTTATTCAACTGGACTTTGGGAGTACACAAGTTCAGAGTAAACTTATCATAAGAACTATAAATGTTTAAATCTATTTTTATCCATCTCTTTCAAACCCTGTGCTGTGTATCGAAGAGTCGGTTTGATTTGTGCCACAAAAGATCCATATATTATCAAGATAAATATAACATGTGTGCCACTTTATTTTGAGGGCCTCTGTCTAAATTTTACTGAGCTGAATCTAGTGCACAGTCTCATGAAGGTTGTACCAGATGCCTCGTCTCACTCTTAGCTCAAGTGCCCCACATACAGTGTGAGAGAATTGCTGGTTACACTACTCTTAGGACTGGCAGGGAAGCAGCAGGTTAGAAAAAAACACCTCCCAGGAGAAATGATTCAAGGTATTGGAGAGTCAGAGAGGCGAATAAAGTGAATGCAATTTCAAAGGGGAAATAATGGAGGTCATGGTGTTTGATGTTCCTATGCTGGCCACGAAAATGACTTGGTTGATGATGGAATCAATCACACCTCCATGGCACTGAATGTTAAGAATGCATGTTTAGTTGTTTTTTTGCATTTTTAATAACAAGTGTTAACATCAAAACTAGCCATCCATTGCACCAGGCGGGATGAAGTGCAGTTATCTGCAGTCGTGCCGGGTGATATCAGCTGACTGAAGCAATAATATTTGAAATGTGACGGGTGGGGTTTTTTTTTTCTCCTCTCTTTTTCTTTTTTTGTGTGTTTTGTTGTGATGAGTGAACACAAGGTCAAAATGGAGTTTATCCTCTGATATCACCTGCCAGTCCAGACAAGAGAAATGCTCACTCAAGGTGACATTACTTTGGTGTCTGTACTCAGCATGCCACTACATCTTTCATTTCCTGTGAGCTAAAATTTACAACTTATCCTCTGACGGCAGGAGTAAACATCTCTAATATGACCCAGGCTGTGATCTTCCTTCGTAAACAAAAGAAAACCTGCCGTAGCCCCTGCGATCCTTGACAATCCCAAAGAAAACAACAAACAAAGCACTTTTTGTTTTTATATATTTTAAATGGTAGACATGAGAAAAAGTCCTTGAAAATGCCATAAAGAATCAAATTGAGCCAACAACAGTATAATAAATTCATTACACGATTTTGCGATGTTGATAATAACTAAATTTTTATATTCTGTGTGGGATTACTGGAAGATGAGAGCCATGGAACTAACAGCGCTTGCATAATTAGATGGTGATAATAGATAGTTACAATAGCGGTATGATTTAGGAGAGCTCATGACATTTCCTTATTCTTTCTGCAGTGGCACTTTATCTCAGGCCGGGAAAGTTATTTAGTATGCAATGGATCAATCACCGTCCTCAAAAAGTCATTTAAATTAACTTCTCGGTGAGATATCTATCCAGTAAAGTGGCCCACAGAGGCAAGGGACTATCAGAAAATTAAAAAGGACATAACATTTTTCTATGTGACATAGAAATGGAACAAAATTGAGCAAAGAATCAACTAAGCAAACATTCCAAGATGTTCCCTGACAGATTGCTTTTTTTTTCTCTCTTTGGATGTTTTTCTTTTCACAAATTCAAGCAATGAGGAGCAGACTTTTTTCGCACATACAAGGCTCCTCGTTCTGACAACACATTCAGTCTCTGCATTGACAAGCAGGCCGGCAGTCTGGCGACTGTGTCCTACAGCATGTCAGTGATACTGTAGTCATCAAAACCATGACAGCTAAATTCATTTTTCAGTGAAACACTGCCTTACTTATTAATCCTTAATAAGAAGGAGGGTAAAACCCCTTGCCCCGAGTCTGGCTCAGTCCCTCCTTTTAAATTAACGGGAGTCCAAAGTGAATGTTTGATTCTCACTAAATAAAAATAAGCCAATGGCCATGTGGTGCATGGCTAATTGCAGACGAAGCATCGAATTAAAATGTCAGGGACTGGTTGGAGAAGCAGTGGCTGTAGAGTTAATGGTTAAATTTATGTAAGAGATTATGCTATTTTCAAGGAATGTGTAATTTGTGCAGCAGTATTACCACAGCAACACCATGTTTTGACGATTCTCAGTCATGTTAATGCTTGGAAGGAAGGAAGACAGCATGCCACCTAGTGGGATGTGAATAACCCATATATCTCACCACCAATTAGTATTAGGCTGTACTGTAAAGTGACAGGAAACTAATTCATAAATACTGTAGCAACATGAAAGAGGAGGGAAGCCATCCACAGAAGAAAAATAAACTGTCAGTCCCATACAGATAGGCAAACATCAACGGAGCCTTTCCAATTACTTCAAGGTTAACTGTGAACCACTAATAACTTCAGGGAACCGGAGAAACAAAACATTGTTAGCTAATTACATAAGCAAGTCATTTAGACAGATTGATGCAACATATTATTCTGTGCACCCTCTCTCCCCTTCTTTCTGTTCCTCTCTCTCTCCCTAATTTTCTCTTCCATATAGCAGAGAACAGCATAAAGGCTGCATTTCCTTTGGCAGCTGTCTCCATGACGGCCCACACTGACACAATGAGACACTCTCCCGGCTCAGCAGCAAACCACAATCAACTGGTGAACAACTGGCACAGATTTATCATCATCAGCTCAGGACCAAAGCTGTATGTGTGAGCTGACACACTCTGCAGATATAGAACTGCAGGCACTGGCATTACTGTTTAAGATAGAGGTCAACCAGTCTGTTACAGAGGTGGGAAAGCAGCAGTCACTCCATGTGTACATATATGAGTGACAAACCAAATGAATATTCCATGGTTGTCAGCCTGATGAGATGAAGCATTCTATTTTTGAATCGGGTTACACAGACGTCATGTAACAAAGTGGCTTAAAGGGAGATGGATCATTTATGGTTATTGTTATTTTTTTGTTGCCTCGTCTGTCGCTGAGGTAACATTCAGAATACTCTGTGCAGTCGTGCATGCATTGATATTTGTTATTTATAAGGATGCATTATAACAGCTCATCCTGAGTACAAGCCCAATCGGGATTTGAGCTTTTGTTGTAGTGAATTGTAAAAACATTCAATAGGATTGTGAATTAGTTATCCCCAGTGTTTCTATGGAATCGTGAATATGATTTGCAGTGAAGGTTGCAGTCGGATCTTGGTTTCGTTTAAGATGAAGATGAAACAGGAGAGTATGGAATTCAGCTGAAAACGAGCACTCAACGGTCTGATTGCCGAAGCCTCTCACAGTGTATATTTATCCTTGGTTTGTCCAGACTTGAATGCAACATATACTTAAACCTCCAGATGATACTACCCTTGATTGAAAAAATAAACTCATGGGGTTGCCCTAAACGAATTTATATAAATACCGCAATACCGCTGTGTATCGCTGAAAGCACTGGCCATACAATGAAAGAATTCATCTGAAAAGCAGCAATGATTTAAAAGTACTGACACATTATTGCAACATTACATTATGTTAGTGTTGAACACAGGCTCCCTGTAACACTCACAGTAGAACTCTATTAAAAACTGACATTTTGTAATAGCATAGCAAGAGCTCGTGAATTAACATCTCGCTGCTTCAGCAGAGAAAGACTGTAGAGTTTTAACAAACCAGTCACAATAGCAATAAATTAAATATGCTATTTACTTTGCTTATTTTTGTCTTATCACCTTTTGCTTTATAAAAGGATGTGGCCTTTAAGTGTAAATGATGTTTAAGGAGCCTGTATTTTTGAGGTTGTAAAGCATGATGTTTCCCCCTAGTGGTATGAGAACTAAAATAGAGCAGATAGAAATTGGTCATATTTAGTGCTGCTACATGTTACATACAGCATCTACTGATTAGACCGGCAGTATTATAATCTTAAATAACAAGGGAGGTTCTTGGCTAAATGCAACTTTACTGTGTGCCTCACACTTGAGACTTGTGGATCGCGTCATCTGACAACATTTCCATTGAAATATGCTCTTTTTGCGATGATGATCTTCTCTCTTCTTCTCCCTCACCACGATCTTCTTCTTCTTCTCCTATTTCTTCTTAAATTACTAAAGTCAAATCCATGCAAGCGCAGATGTCTAGAGAAAATGTCACCCGGCACCTCATTGATCATTTTTTTATCTAAATCATATTCATAGAAGAAGATAAACATAACCGTTTGTTTTTTCATTTTCTGTCTGAAATTCATTTTAGATGTCTATACATGTAGTAGCGTCCACATTTACAAATGAGTGGACATATATGGTAATATAACATGTTGCAGGCCTTTGAATGCAGAAGTCTTTAATGTGTGAATATCACACTTTAATAATAGGGGAGTAATAGCAGTGGCTATGATTTACAGTAGGTTGTTTTCTGGTACAAGATATCCACAGTCATGGCATAAGTCCTAGTTATCAGTGACACCTGATTTCCATAAAAACATTACAGCAGGGAGAAAATGTTTAAATAAAGATAAAATGAGCAATTTATGTGGCAATCCATATTCTGAGAAGCCTATATTTCTTAATGTCATTGATTTTTAGAAAAGGTTTTGCAATTTGTCAAACCCTTCCTCACTTAAAGTTCTACTCTAATCTGTTTTTTGCAGATATTCCAAATGTAGCCAGGCATTTTAAGTCTACAAAATAATACAAAACGGCGTGTCTTTAGCATAAAAATGTGACAAGGCAGCCACTATGCAGACAAAACATTTCAGAATCAAAATGATTCATTCAAATTCAAGTGTAAACATGCAGGAAGAGCAGCAGAGCGACTTGGTGACCGGCACCGGGTGACCAAAGTCTGATGCTCTGACATATCAAGCCTGTTCTGTGAGCAAGAAAGCGAGTGAGTATACTTTCCAAAATATCGAACTATTCCTTTAAATTCCTTACAACATCTAGCCTGGAAAATGATTAGCCTATATGCTTATGAGTTATAACACCCCATAATTTTGTAGAAACTGTTGCCTTTGTCTCATGTTTTAACTATCCTCAAGTATCAGACATTGATGTGGACGTGAACTCGGTTTGATAACTCATTGTAAAATAAAGCTGACAACATCTCACTAGTAAATGAACCCAGTCGCAGCTTCTTCTTGTAGACAAACTGTCAGGTGGAAAACAAATGGTGTTATTTTTTTTCCACTCCAGCCCCACAATTCAAAGCATCTAAAAGTCAATATCCACACTTGGCATTTGAGACAAAGATGAAGATGAGGTGCGAATGGTGCAACACAATGCATTGTGGGACGGGCCTGAAGCACCAAATGACATCGATTCAGAAAGGCTCCGTCTTTACACACTGGGTGCGCTGGGATCTTGTGTCTTAAAAAATCATATGCTAAGAGGCCAAAACAACATAATTACAGTCGTAGAATGAGACATTCATCAAAAGTAAACCAAGCACCAACAGGTGCAGAGGCTAGAAATGACAAGTGCAGATCTGATACATTTGTCAGTGGACTACTGATGAGCTGAAAACCGGCTCTGAAACACTCATTTTCTATTACCTGGGGAGATTTCAAATGTGCTGTGAGAGCTGCTGCAGGACATTAATGTGAAGTCCATTTGGATATGAATGAACACAGTGTCTGCCAGCAATGGCCTTTTAGACAGACACACATTTTAAGCCAAACTGTGCAGATGAATATACCTTGTGGCACAAATTGTCAGGTCAATGCACAACTATTTGACCTACAAGGAGCACATAAAGCAACGATGAAGGGGATCATATTGTATTGATTGATAAATGCATTTTCCCCCTCTGTACAATTGGCTATCTGTCAGACTAGTGCACATCATGAGGGCCACAAATATGACCTTCTCTCTTATTGCTTGCCTTTTGGACTGTATGGCCTTGAATACTCTGTGGACTGTATGCCTAAAATAAAGTTATGAACTTTTCAATTTCCAAAGTGTCATGACTTTGCAGGCTAGAAGTATTAAATAAAAAACCAGTGATCAGGCATATAGTATTTGAACATTGTCCTCGATTCATGAGGCATGTTGTGGAACTCTTTCTAGTGGTTTACAGTTAAGTGAAAATGCATCTAATCCACTCTGTTCCAGCTTTTAAAAACCGAAAAAAAAAAAAAGCAGGTATTTATGCTTGTGCAATTGAGACCTGCTCTTAGCCCTCTTTCCTGCAGATGAACAGAAAACAGAAAGAAAATAATGGCTCAGTCTGCCATCAGCCTCCACTGATAGCTCTTCCTTGGCAGCAGTCTTGGAAACTATTTATTTTCTCTTCAGGACAGGCCCTTAGATGGCTATTATGTAGTTTGTAACAACCCTTTCCTCTTGTCTCATTTGCTTTCATACATCACCGGCTCATTTAAGCTGACCTTAAAAATAATGAGGACAGAACACTGTGACAAACTTGTGCATGAGCAGATGAAAATTAGCAAGTATTTAATATTGTTTAAAATTTATATCTTCAGTTAGTCTCTCACTAACTGAACTTGAAAGCAGATTCTAAAATTAAAAAAACCAAATAGAATGAAAAGCAATATTAAATCAGGCCTGCACATTTGAAGTTGTTGATGAAAACCCATACACCTCCCCGCGGACATTGTCCCTTGATTGAGAAATGTATTTAATTGATTGTATCTTGCATAATTCAGTTACAGAGTCTCTTGGTCTCTTGCATCTGTGTGTGCTGCATTTACTGTCATAAAAATTATGTCGCTGCTCTATTTTGGGAGACGTAAGTAAGACAACAATGCAAATGGTGTATAATTTGTATGCTGAAGCTACATATAAACTGCAACTAATAACCAGTATTCAGGGTGATGTTTGTCAGTGTTGGTTATGGATTTAAACTCATCAGTGTCTCATCAATAAATCATTCAGGAGCTGAGACAGTTTGCACTTGCCCTACTTATTTATTCATGGTTGTATTAAACATGATAATAGTGACCAGCTCTGAAAATATGACAGAGTATATCAGAGTACTCAGAGAAAGAGTTACGTGAGGAATCTGCATTTCATCATATGTATATTTTCTCATTTTTCTTGGCAAAGCAACTTTATATACAACAGCCAGCCACTTGCCCCTCATAGAAACAAAAGACAGCCAGGAATTTGTCAACCCAGTGCGTGTTGTATTGTGTTGTGTACAGTGATGTAAATTATTTAGAAGAGCGGAAGCAGATTTGACAGCACCCAGCATGGTTTTATAGGAATAATGGTTTACACTTTATTTTCCACTTGAGTACCGGCTCTACTCTCTCATTTGCATGCAAGAAACTCGACCGAGCAACCAGGAGTCTTCAAAGCCAGTCTCCCAGGTAATGGAGCAGCTTGAGATTTTACATCTGATCATCGCTGACTGGAGTCTTGATCATGTAGATTCAAACTGGGGGAAGAGTTCTACATGTTTACAAATTCAGCCCGGAGTTTGAGCGAGCAAGGGGATAATATCTAATCCTTAAAATGCAATGATTCTCAATTAAATTGATTCCTTGTCTGATCTAATTATATTATTCGTATCGTCATATTTGAGAACATTGTTGAATAAATTAAATTTTTCATGATTTCAATCACACTTTTATTGGAAAAAGAAACATTAGTGTGCATCATGTCATACAGTGCAGTGAAATTCAAATAAAGTAACATCAACAAACATATTAACATATTTTATAATAATTCCTTTCAACTAAGAAAAAAAATATGTACACCTGTTAACCATATAGCAATAACCAGCTTTATAAATGTTTACATCTTTCAGGTATATCCCGACAAGCTCATCAATACAGTTTTTAAAAGATAGTCGCAACCTCTAATGCCGTAGCCACGGTTACAACATTTGGACTCTGCTTGTGGATTTCAGCAGCTCCAACATCGGCCTCACGCTGTTGCTGGGGGAAGTAGGAAGGGAGGGTCCTGGTCTTGGTGAAGGTCTGCATGCTGCTCCTTGATTGTGGGCAATTTGTGCCATAACCAGAGTCCTTCCAGTAGTGGTGATAGCCGTGCGGGTTGTTGAAGACTGGTGCTGGGGAGAAGCCTATGGTGTATGCACTGTCTCTGGGGGATCTGAAGCTCTGTGACGGTACTGCACAGTAGGTGCCTTGGCAATCCCCAGACAAGTTGTTAGCAGCGCAGGATGCAGCTGGAATAAAAGTGAAAGAAATATTGATAAGGACGAATAATTCTTGATGTTACATTATCATCATTTATATCATTCTGGTAAATATTCATGTTTACTTCAGTAAGGTGTGACGTCGAAACTCACTTTTTAGCCTCGGCTGGAAGGTGCTGAAGTTCCTCTTGCCTCCGTCGCCACTGATATCAGAATCGCTGTCGTTAAAGTCACTGTCCCCTTTTCCACTGTCCTTCACGCTCAACTGGTCGGTGTTGCCAATGCCACTGCAAATACAATCAACAGATACAGTATGAGCCACCACTGCACCACATTAGCTTGATTATTGATGTCTTTTTTCACATACAAGGCCTGTCTCTATCCTACCCATCTAACCTCATTCCACAGGAATGCCACAAGCAACAAAACGTATGCACAGTGCATGTTAAGTGCACTCTGTGTTCAGTGAGATCCGACTGTGAATAAAGCATTTCCTATCTGAGGAAAGAAATTACATTTACTTGTCTTACCTCACTTGCAAGCAGTATTTGTCACCTTGCCACACAGATGTTGCTTGGAAATGTTTGGAGGGCAGGAACATCTAAGAGAACAAACAAAAAAAAAATGACAGCAGAGAGCTTAGTTTCCATTTCTGGCACAAAGATCAAGGCAGCACTCGGGAACATCATATGCATATGAAAATAAAAGATGAAAAAAAAAATACCCTTGTAGTTGACTCACCTTTGTCTCTGAATCCCCACTCCTATCCTCATACAGGCAGGAATCATCCAGAGAAGAGGAGGTTCTCTCGTGGAAGAAGCCTTGTTGACCGGTGTATATGTTTGGTTCTGTTGGGCCGAACATGGGCATGGGCCCGCCATCAAACAGGCTGTGACACACTTCTCTCTTGGAGCCACGGTTTCTTCCTCCACGGCTTAGTTTGCATGTGACAATAACAACCACTATTGCAATCAGCAACAAAGCACAACCTCCGCTGAGCATAATAATGACAATTAGGGAGCCATCTAAGCTGGAACCTTCTTCATCATTTGACCGCAGCGCAATGACGACTTGGTCTTCAGAGGGCTCTGTGTCTGAGATGACAAACCTAATAGTGGCGCTGCTAGAGAGCGGGGACCTGCCATTGTCACTCACAGCGATTTTCATTTCCAGCACGTCCCCAATTTCAGCTGTCAGCCATTGTTTTAAAGCAATCTCTCCTGTGTCTTTATTCATTGCGAAAAGCTTTGGGTCACCTTGTACAATTTGGTAGGAGAGCTCGCCATTCACTCCCTCGTCCTCGTCTTCGGCTGAGACTCGAAGGGCAAGATAGCCA
Source organism: Pempheris klunzingeri (assembly GCF_042242105.1). Classification (NCBI taxonomy): domain Eukaryota; kingdom Metazoa; phylum Chordata; class Actinopteri; order Acropomatiformes; family Pempheridae; genus Pempheris; species Pempheris klunzingeri. The sequence continues at coordinate 18,718,391 of NC_092021.1, forward strand.
GCTGGAGCGTTAAAAGGCAGAGGGATATCAGCAGAGTCGTTCAGAAGGACGGGGAAGGTGAAGTGTGGGTAATTATCATTCTGATCCACAACTCTTATCCTGATTGTTGATGTGCTTGAAAGAGAGGGGGAACCTCTGTCTTCAGCTTGAATGACCAACTCAATCTGCTGAAGAGTCTCATAATCAAAAGACCTCAAAGTGTACAAAGACCCCGAGAGTGAATCCACAGACACGTACGTGGACATTGGAGATCCTCCTGTCACCTCTGAGTCAATGAGTTTGTAAGAGACTTTGGCATTCTTTCCCACGTCAGGATCTCGGGCAACAACAGTGGTCACATACGAACCTGGAATATTATTTTCCAGGACTGAAACTTCATAAAGTGACTTGCTGAAGAGAGGGGAGTTGTCATTCTCATCCGTCACACGGATGGTGTACTGTCTGACTGTTTTGAAGGGTGGGCTTCCCAGGTCTTCTGCAACCACAGTCAGGTTATACTCTGGGATCTTCTCTCTGTCCAGAGTCGTGCTGGTGATGATCATGAAACTGTCCCCATATGCCTGCTGGAGGGTGAAATGCTCGTGCCCGAGGAGGTTGATGCGCACGTACCCGTTGGAGCCAGAGTCTCTGTCCGAGGTGCTGATCAGAGCCACGAAACTCTCCGCAGCTGCAGCCTCTGTGATGTAGGCGACTCCGTCACTGCTGGAAGTCATGGGTTTGATGCTGATTTCAGGTGCGTTGTCATTCACGTCCACGATATCAATGACAACTTTGCAGCTGGATGGCACCGAGTGCGCGCCGAGATCTGACGCGCTGATGCTCAGCTCGTATGACCTCCTTTTCTCAAAATCGACCCGCGCCTTCAAGGTCACGTCCCCGGAATAAGGGTCGATGTGGAAAAGGCGTCCGGCTTCTGGTGACAAGCCGTCAGCAAACGCGTACATCACCTCGCCGTTGATGCCGTCGTCGGGGTCAAAAGCGTGCACTTTGAGCACGCGGTGACCCACAGGAGAGTCTTCGTTCAGCTCAACTTTCAGCGTGCTGTGCTCAAACGTCGGGCTGTTGTCGTTGGAGTCCAGAACTTTGATGTTTACGATCATAGAGCCAGACTTTGCGAGCACTCCCCCGTCAGTAGCAGTAACTTCAATGGTGTAGGAGTCCTCCACCTCTCTGTCGAGCTCCCTCACCAGCACCAGTTCACCAAACTTAACCCCATCCTCCCGATCGCGCACTTCAATGGCAAAGTGACTGGAGGGAGAGATGTTGTAGCTCTGGATGTAGTTTTCACCCACGTCCTGGTCGAGAGCAATCTGCAGTGGGAACCTCGAGTCCAGCGGGACGCTCTCCACGATCTCCAGGCTCGTCTCGTTGCGCGGAAAACGAGGAGAGTGGTCGTTGATGTCTTTGACCTCGATCTCTACGTGGATGAGTTGAAACTTTTCTTTGGAGAAGGCCACGATGTCGAAGGCGATGAAGCAACGGGGTGTCCTGGGGCAGAGGTGCTCTCGGTCAATTGTTTCTGCGACGCTCAGGAGTCCGTCAGTCTCCCTCATTTGGATCAAAGAAGAGTTGTTTTCTTGCATGAAGCGAAAAGACGTGTCAGGGTCATCAGCCGGATCAATCTTTAAATCTTGGGACAGATTTCCTATCTCGGTCCCTGGTGCATCCTCCTCATAGGTGAAATACCTTGTAGTTTTGCACTCAACTGTGTAAAATAAAGAAAACACTATGCACAGGCCAACTCCTGCAATCTTACAAAATCCCATGTTGAGGGGTCACAAAACACTGCTCAAAAAAGTCATAAATGACGTAAACAATCACCACTTGTGCTGTGTCAGGTCGAATCACTACTGTGATAAAGTCTGACTTTGCTGTGGCACTATAAGACCCGGTCTATGCAAATAGCCTGCCCCATCAACCAATGGCCTTCCAGAGGTCCACCAACTGGGAAACGTTTGGCTCTGCAGCTGACTGCTGCACACATTTGTGGGTGCAAATGGTTTATGAGATAAACTCATTGTGGAGCTTTCAGGCTGATAACAGTTTTACTTAAATAAATCTGCACATAGCAATTAATTACCTGACTAAATTACTTAGAGGACTGTATTTAATGAGGCTGCGCACCATCAGGAAGTTGCCTGCTGAAAGCCTGAAGGATTGTGTGTTAATCAGTCAATTGCAGGAAATTTCAGGTGAATAATCTGGGGTGGAAAGAGATAAAAAATGCAGGAGGAGAAATGTCCACGTGTCGATGAAATAATACTTGCTGATGATTGCTGCAAAAGTAAACAAGGGTTCGCAACGTCAGAAACTGCCATGAGCAGTCTCACAGTGCACGGCTGTACTTCTGTTTTGTGTTTTTTCCAAAATGCAAAGTGCAATTTGCGAAGAAGCTCAGTTCTTTAAGTTAAAGCATCAATGCAAAAGCACCCATTTAAAGTCAAGCAAAAGTCACACATTTAAAATGTTACTTAAGTAAAAGTACAGAAATGTTATCAGCAAAATGTAGTTAGAATATAAAAATAAATGCACTAATAGAGCAGTATGGCCTGTCATATACATTATATAATGTTATTGGATTGTGTAAGTAGCATTTTAATGTTGTAGTTAGATGAGATGGAGCAAGGGTTTAACTAGGTTATATATTGCTGGGTCGTTTAACATTTCACACGGCATCATATTTATCATCTATGTTACTAGTTGCTGTAAATGTTAAGTGAATGTAGTCAAGAACAAATCCCAATATTTCCCTCTGAAATGTAGAGGAGTACAATGTGGCATAAAATTAAAAGACTCAAGCAAAGTAAAAAAATATACTTCAGTACAATTTTTAATTAATGTTCTGAGTTACACTTCACCACTGGGTAAAAGCAGTTGTAAATGCAAAAGAGGAGACTGGGGAAAACTTCTAATAATGGAGCCTGATGGCTTTCATTGTTATTCATATACTCCTATGCATTATAATCACACAGTCCTTACCCTGGTTTACCCAAACCATGACCAAATGAACATTTATTTAGCAGCCCTTTTTTATCGATGTAAACATCACTCATAAATAATCAGTTTAACCCTTTCATGCATGAATTTTTTTTTTACTAAGTGTTTTTATTCATCTTTAGACATGAAAAACAAGATTTGAACTTTTTTTTTTAACCCAAATCTTATAAAGATACATTTACATGTCCAGTAGTTGAAATATAGCTAGTGATGCATGATGTACAATTCAGTGGACATGTGATTAATCATAATTTCCTCCCAATATAAAATCAATACTCTGAAAATTTAGCAATTGCATGACTCCTTAGATGTTACTTGATGTCCCCATATTTTTCTTACCTGCAAGGCTCTCTTTTTATAGAAGGTTTGAACAGAAAAAAAGCAACTTGGTGTTTCTGGCTGTCTGTCGACCATCTTTGCAATGGCTTCCCACTGGGTAGCTGTGTATGAGATGATGCAGTAGCATCCACTGTAGTGGCTGATGTGCAACTATGCCATCAATACAAGAAAACAGCTTTTGAATAGCTGTACACTGTAGTGACCTCTATGCATGAAAGGGTTAATAGAGGAAAATCAAAAATCTCTCTTTATTGTGTGGCTGTAGACATCTGTTCAAATAGCGGAGGAGGAATTTAAATCTAACACAGCAACAAAAAAACAAAAACAAACACACACACACACACACACACACAGCCAGACAAGTGTCATTTGATTAGTGTTGTGTTTTAGACACCCACAATGTTAATTACACATAGAATATCACTGTAGCCATTAAAGGAGAACCTTGCCTGCATAATCAAGACCATCTTTATTTTTGATAAACACTCAAATGCACTTCATTCACCCTTTTGTAAATCAGTTCTAAAATAAGAGCCTTCGAACTCAGAGGAGTTAAAGAAGTCAGGAGAATAAACTACAGTGAATGGTTCCCTCTCACACCTCACACACACACACACACACACACACACACACACACACACACACACACACACACACACACACACAGACACAGACACAGTCACAGTCACACACACTAACAACAGCTCCCATAGTGATAACAAAAGAGCATGAGTCAAACAGACCTTTGTCAACCATATGGGTGATTAGCTTCTGCTGATTAAAAGGCGTCTATGGCTCTTCAAAGGGCTCTTGACACCTCACAAAAGTTTGTGTTAAATCTGTCTGAGCCCCCAAGAGGCCACAAAGAGGAAGGTGTTAAAAACCACACAATGAGCAGCCACAGAGACCAGGGATGCATCTGATACTGTGTCAGCAAGAGGGGGGAAGTGAGCTCTGTGCTGCCATATGTAAAGTGTTATACAAGCCCAATTTTTCTAATGCACCAAATGTCCACCCATCCGTCCATGCAGCTATCCATCCATTTTCTAATGCTTATCTGGATAGCGGTTGCAGAAAGCTCCCTCTTCACAACAGTGCTCTGGTACAATGCCTGCATTACTGCTCACAGTGCACTAACCTGCCTTTCGATCTCATCTTTAAAAATGTCCATTTTCTGAGACTGGACTGAAAGATCTCGCATGCAGGGGCCTCAGCCAGGAGTTCCCAGTTTACCCTGACCGTTTTGGTTTTGCAGGTCTGTCGGGCATCCGGTCCAAGTAACCACCCGGTGGCGATCAGTTAACTGCTCTGCTCCTTTCCTCACCAGAATGTCAAAGACATACATAAGTCTCTGATCAGATGCTACCACCACAAATTCAATCTGGTACCAAACCAAGTACACTCATGAATCACCCCATGCTCAAACACAGTGTTTGTTACTGTCCTGCTATAATAAAGACAATGCCTGCTATTCTTGGCAAGAATATGAGGCAGGGCAAACAAAAAACAAACTGTTAAAACACTTTCCAGCAGACAAGGCCAATTTATACTGTATACCATCGAAAGCTGCAGTATTTACATATTGAACTTGGAGTGTGCTTCAGTCGGATCACACCACAACAGAAGTGGATGTTAGGAGTTTGTTCTCAAATGCGCAAGGCACCAAACCAACAAGTAGTTTTCCCATATGCTCAAGCGTGTATTACGCCACAAATCACTGCATGAAGTGATATTTTGGAGTGTGCGCTAAGACAGGACAATATCGGTCTTAAATCATTAATCTAGGAAGTGCAACAGCATTGCATCATGTTTTACTCAGCATTGAGTGAGAAATATTATGATGTTGAGTTGAGCGTAAACATGAAATGTTGCCTCATTTTCTTGGTTATTTTTATTTGCTCTCTATCTCTATTTTCATCCTTTATTAAAAAAACAAGATCACGCTGAACATGTGAACGCGGAGCCAGGGGGGGGATCAAACGTAAGATACTTTTCTGCCATTACCAGACACACAAAGCCCTCAGCACAATAGTCCCATGCTGGCTGGGTGTTGAAATCCAGGATTTTATGGCTATGAGGAGTCAGAAGGTAACGCAGAATTATTAGCCAAATTAGTTGTTTGCCACTAAGAGGATTATGCTTTAATCTTATCAAATGTCTCACGCACTTACCACTTTGTGTTGTAACGGTTTTCAAGGTAACAACTGAGTACAGATGAGGGTATTTCTGTCTGAAATGAAAGCACAGACAGAATGATTAAAACAGCAGCTGAACAGGTAATGATGACTTGTTCAGTCTTGTGATTTAGTTTGCGTGCTCTCCGTTGTGCTTGAGCTAAGTGCCTCAATGTAAAACATCACTTCCTCTTGTCGTAAGTATTTTTCTGATCAATATATCACCACAAGGTCACCAGGGGCCTTGACCACAACCGAATCCTGACTAACATAGGAGTGATACTTGTTTGTCACTTAAGTCAGGTGATTAATGCAGATCACGGCTTGATTAAGACGTGTGTGGTGACAGTAAGAGCATTACAGCAGATTAATGGGGTTGGCCATCTGTTCTCTCGCTGAGGTGATTTTAATTAATGGTAAGAATATTGTTAATCTTCCCCTGGCAGTCAACATCACAGTAATCGCAGTGATGGTCAGAAATCAGCCTGATGTCAGCCAGTCTTTGACATCATTTGAAGGCCGTTTGAAGCTTCTGCCTTCTCCACCTCGCACGCCACCGGGTAGTAATGCAGGAAAAGCATTTGGTGACACCGGGAGCAGTAATCCTGGCATATGCCACTGGGAACAAATGTCTCAAAGGCCCACCTTTTGGATAACACCCACCATGCCACCCACTGCTATAAGATTTTCCACCAGGTTATTTTTTTTCTTTCTTCATTATTTTAATGTTCTCAGTTTCCAGGTTCTCTTTACTTTGAGATACAGAAAAATGCTTAAAAATCTTTTAATTAATGCTTTTGACAGGTTTATTGTTTTCTATTTTGTGTGTTTTACAGTCTATTTTCTCAGCATCACTGAGCTTACTATTTTAAAAATGTCAAAATACACAGTTACAGTGATCAGCAGGTGAGGTGGGAACATTCGAGTTTTATTAATACATTTTGGTTTGTCTGGGTTTATTCTGTCATAAAACTATGTCAATCATACCCCTGCAAATATATACACAACACACACGAATACAGAGAAGCACTGGCAGAGGGTAGAGCCATACATATAAACTGAAAATGAGCATGAAGCCCCAACAAGCTATTATGCACAAAACTAAAACATGACATAAAATGAATCAGTTTTGTTGATTTGCAAGTTTAGCAACGATAGGTATTACATGCTGTCATGGATACTGCATGAACTATAGCTTAAATATTAAAGAAATTCATTCACCTCAGGTCATTCCATTTGTATTAATGAAAGCTTCATCATAACATCATCCTAATAACATCTATCTAAAACTCTCTCTCTCTCTCTCTCTGTCTATGGAGACAGGATAGAGAGACACTACCACACCTATGCTGATTTAACACGTGTAAATATTCTGGTACCTGGCCATTTAATTATTAATATGCAAGTCTACTAAAGACCTCAATGGGTTCTTTTGATAACAATACAACCTTGAAGAAAGATAGCCTTGTACTCTCGACACAGCATTTATTAAATTTAGATAGGCACAGACTCTTTGCTAAGGCTGGAGTCTCATCCAGCCATTTTCGGGCTAGCCCCTTATCAGTTTCCTCATCTCACTTTAACCTTAGGTGCTCTAATAAACTGGGGGTATACATGTCACTCCTTTGGCCATGAGGGTCATGTGGAGGGTTTAATCTCGGCCATTTGGGCTGTCTGCAAGGCAGATAAAACAAGATTATCCTGTGCTTGGTATTGGCCCTTGGTGGGACGAGAGGGTGGAAGCATGTGAGCAGCAGCTGTGGAGGTGCCAAATACTCAGACTGGCTAGTGGTCTCTGTTGCTTTTGGCACCTCCCGCGGCGTCACAGGCACAGATAACCCCCCAACCACAGCTCATCCTCACAGCTCTCCAACTGATTACAACTGGCCAAATGTTTAACATACTGTCCCTAATCACACTTAACATTCTGTCACAATATGCTCTAAATAGCTTTTAGGGCCATATAAATCACATAGGTACTTGTAGCCTTGATGTTATTAGGTCTAATCGTTTTTTTCTCCTCCTGTTAGTTTCCTTTTTTGCCTCAGCTATGTATCTAATGCATTCAGATCATTTCAGGAGGGATGAAATCTCTTTTGCACAGCTCCTGAATTTAGGACATGTGAGGGGCAACTTAAAAAGATATATTTGTAAAACAAAGATCAATTATGGAAATAAATGCATAACATAAGAAAATAATAAAAAATCCTCACAATTTTATGAGAAATTAATTAGTCTATTAGGGACAAGCATGAATAATACACAGTTCCCCTGTAATAAGATCTCAGTGGACTCTACATGTTTTAAACAAATCCAGAACATTAATATGGATGCCGTGTAAACATGTTTCTAGGATTTTTTCATGTTGGCCACAAAAGGCTGAGTCTATTAAGAAATTTGGAAAGACAGATTTTGTTGTTTAAATCTCCTAAAAGCCGAGGCAGATCAAAAGAGGCATTAGTATTCAGAGACAAACCATGTTTGGCTGAGGTTCCTCTACCCCCACTCAACTCCAACCATTCCCCACTGTGTAACTAATGCGCGCTGCCTGAGAACGATTGGAACAACAGTTGCTAGCTGCACTTCATTATGCATAAGCATTTTTGAATAAGCTTTGACCATATGTACAAACAGGTAGGTTACTGCTGCACACAATAATAGCTGTCACTATAATTTAAGCACTGAGTGAAAACTACCAAATCCCTGTCTCACTACCGTTAACAGAATACCTGCTAAAGGATTTCAATGACAAACAAAGCAAAACAGGTTTTGGAATTGAGGGCAGTCATTTCAAAATGGGGAGTCGACCCCAAAGGTTTGGATTAAAACCAGGGATGAGAGTGCCATCTACAGGTTGAAACTCTGCCATGCTAACGTCAGATGACTTGCAAGCAGGAACATATCCTGAGAGCATGTGCACCTCTTCAGAGCGCACTTGTCACACAGACACAGATCATTAACTCTGTCACTAATAAAAGGTAAACCCATATTCAAACCACCTGTTTGACGGAACATGTAGTCCTGACAGAAAATCAAACAGGCTAATTAGAGCTGAGACTGACGACCTCAAAGTACTGCACCAAACAATTGGATCCTACTTGAAATCAGCTCCCCTCCTCTCGTCGTGAAGTGTAGCCTTGATGTGTGCTTTGTACTTTCTGTTGGTAAAGGATCCACTATGTGTTTCAGTCCAATTATGATGACTACTTTACATTTCATGCCTTGTATTGAATTTCACCGCCTTAAGCTACATGGATGAGGGCCCCAAAAGATCAGCAGGCCTGCACATTAACCTCCTGTGATACTGCGTGTGTGTGTCTGTGACGATTGCAGGCACATATTTGGCTTGACATATCCCGATCCAACTTTCACTTTGATTTTCATTTTCCACATCGCCGCTGAACTGGTCATTGCAGATACTACATTACCGAAAAATGTCCTTGTTTCAGTGCGTCCGCAGTGAAGATGTACATACTAATTCCATATTCCCATGGCTTGCTGGCTGTTACTATATCAGGTGAGGTAAATAAGAATTTGCTCGGTAGTCCAGGCTGTGAATAAATTTGATTCTCTCTTAGACGGTTATATTATTCAAAGCAGGGAAGATTAAGTATAGCCTGCTTGCTGGTGTGTGTGTGCACATGTAAAAATGTTTGTGCACGTGTATATTTATATGTGCCTCTTTGTGTGTGTGTGCGTGTGTGTGTATGTCAATGCTAATGTGTGCCTTTTCAAGGACCAAGTCCCTCTCCTCCCCTTCCTTGAATATATTTCACATCTCCATATTGCCATCCTAGAATGTCACCTCCTTGAAGCAATTTCCTCTCAGCCATTATCTGATGGGTGAGAACTGTTTCCCATTGGCAGGTGCAGATGACACTTGGGCTGGGCAGGAGCTGGCTGTTAAACGTGGGACTGGCTCCTTACCAAGCTCCAGTCTGCTTGGTCCTGACAGCCCCCACAGGGCTGGCCACTGGGGGCGGACTGTTGGGCCAACTGGCCACTGAGGGGTGTAATCACTCCCTCTGACATATTTGGCACAAGGTATTCATTTGCTGCACAACATAAAGGCCTGTGTGAGCGTCTTGCTTAATCCTGTTAGGCCAGGAGATGGCAACATTGAGGTGGCAGATACACATTTGAAACACTTCATTCCTGTAATGGTTTATATCATATAAGAGGCTAAAAAAAGGCAAGTAAGGATTAAAGAGTCAAAACAATTTATGAAAAACATCATGAGAAATACCCCAATCCAATCCAGCACAGTAGTAGAGTATTCCCACTTAACTGTCCTCTACTATATTGGATTATTAGTATCATTGTTTTTTTCTTCACCTTGTGGAGTTATTTTGTTGGCAAGGAACTGTTATTTTGTTCAAAACCCAAACAGAACCACAGCCAATACAATACAATATAAAATGTGATACAATAACACCACAAATACGATCGCAGTAAATAAAATTGACACTTTATAAGCTTTACAAATATAGTATGCAGCCTGTTGCAAGGCTGTTACACTGAATTACATTATATTTACGTGGACACACAAACTGTGCTTGTAGGATACATATTCCTCGACAAAAACTTCGAAGAATGGAAATGGTTAAAGATGCAGAACAGAGACAACACTGACTTATTTTTCTGCCTTTACTCGTAAGAGTTTGCAATTAGGAATGCAAAATTGCAACAAAGGCACTGAAGAGGATGCCTACAGTGTATAGTGTGTGTGTGTGTGTGTAAGTGCATGAGTGGAGCAGAGAGATAGATTAATGTTGAGGGGCATCAGCTTAGAGGATGTTTTGTTTCCCTACTGTGTGCCGAGTGCAGAGGGGAGTTAAGGGATTCCAATCTGGTCGTCGAGTCCTGTGGTGCGAAGAATGTTTGGAGTGTGCTTGGTGATAGCGGACTCCATTACGGGGCTGAGTCTCAGGGTAGCCTGCCATTGTGCCAGCAAGCGAGGAGGTTAATCAGATCCCAGCTCCATTATGAATGCTTGCTATTTCTAAAGGGCTCTATGAATAGAATACTGTAAGCTCTCGTAAAAATGGAGCCGGGCTCTGTGCTTTTACAGAACAAGGCCTGATAAAGAATAGTGTTGGTGTGCATTTGAAGCGATTTCACATTCTCCAGAGCAAAACCAAATGAGTGTTTTATGAGGGTCTAGTTATTAATTATCTCAGATTAAGAAATTCTCTCTCCGGCTCTGCAGCAATGTTTCCAATGTCTGCTTTGTTTGCAGTAAGGGGCAGATTATCTTAATTGATTTTTTAAGTATTAAATTAATTTCATATTGTGAGTCAATGACATTTGCCTGCACAAATTGACGAGCATGTTATCAGTCGCTCCTCATTAAAACCCAACACATCGCTAAACATACTTTTTAGGCTTGCTTTTGTTTTAGCTAATATTTTCATTATTCGCAAATTAACCTGTGTCCTTGTATGTCTTGTAGTGCCTCAGTTAATAGCTTTGTTGATAACCTCGGTTGGTAGCGGGACCTTAGGATGAACCCCATCAGGAATTTATGTTCCTGTCTTTTAACCCTTCAAACATAAACATCATTGTACATGGTCACGCTTGGTTCCAGGATGCTGGAATACACTGTTTGGTTTTCTTGGGCTGCTGTGAGCCAAAATACTTTCTTGAGTTTGAGGGGCACCTACTTGATAACACCACTGACAGTCCTCTACTCAGGCACACAGCTGTAAATCTTTTAGATTAGGAGGCTGGTGAATGGTGCTGCTTGTCCCATGGTCCTGCAGATTTATGATGGTGTACAAGGTGCCTTGTATGCTAACCATCTGAGGGTCCGAATCATTGATGATCGCCCTGGATTATGGCTCAAAAAAATGAGATGTCAGACTTTGTTTTATTGCTTTTACCATTTTATTAATTTGTTTTTGATCATTTTTCATGTCTACTCTTATCTTTTTCATTTATCTGGTAAAGCACTTTAAAATACAATTTAAAGAGTGCACTATAAATAAAAGGGCATTATGAAGGCTACAATTACATAATGTGCTTTTGGGATTGAAAACATTTACCATGAATCACAATCCAACTCACAGCGTAGCATTATGTAGCAACAGTCTGAGCAGAGAAGTGAATGAAGACGACAATAAGACTTGACTCTTGGGAAGAATGCAAACAGGAGATTCAGCAGTCTGCCATTAGGACAACATACACTAACTGATTTAGAGAGCAATAAACGAACGTCTAATAGGGCCGTTCATTTCATACAATTTGTAGAAAATCTAATTTCTTTGTGAAGGCACAGAAGCTAAAACTCAACTAAGCTTTGCAAAACAACAGAGCATTTATATGGGAGGAAATGTGTTAACAGGCTAGACAGTCCTATTCTCAGCAAAGAGGTATTTAAGTACTGAAGATGAAGTGAGATGGAAAATCTCATTTCCATAACAGAACAGGGAAAACAGTCTGGCAGAAGGTGTTTTCTTTTTTTTCTGTTGAATTGTCAGAGCAATCATGGTCGAGCCACAGCCAGGGCAGCAGACTAAAAGGAGTAGGGGGGTTGGGGAGGGGGGGGGGCATACAAATGAACTTGAACAATCTCATGCTTCCACACGCGCGCGCACACACACACACACATACACACACAGCAGTAGATGATACACATAGATGCAGGCATGCACAAACAGTGCTTAGTCTCAGAGGAGCAGACAGCGAGCACATTATGCAAACAGAGGCTTTGTGTGTATGGCGCTGAACGTGCCTGCGTGTTGGAGAGAGAAATTAGACTGATTAAAAATCAGGAAAAAATCACAGACTGTTAGATGGATCTCCTAGGGGCTAATTAGTATGTTGAATCTTGAGCCAAAAACACATTGTTTAACAAATCTGGAAACATAGGTATATTCATGATTTGTTTACTGAAATCTATTTTAAACGTTAGATGGTGTTTATGTTTGAAATGCGAGCCATCGCTGCACAATAGCAATAGAAATGTGCAGTGCATTTCAGTGGGACTGCATCTTTTCCCTACGCACAATCAATCTCTTTGGCGAAGCTGAATGGGTAATGCAAGACTCCTGTGTTCCTTTGGGGTATGAGTTATAGGAGTTTCTATAGTATGGAGTGAAGCAGAGAGTGTGGACAAAGAGCAGGGATCAGCCAGTCTGCAGGAATGAAAATACTTTCATGTTGAAACCCAGGTAACAGTGGAGTACATTTTGGTGCTTCAGGAGCAGGAAATGAACTATTGTTAGTGTTTCCATTGTGAGTTATGTAATAGAACGACTGGAGGAGCCTGCAGGAGCAAAATTGAAATGACCCTCCTCACAAAGCAGAATAAATATTTAATTCAAGCCGAATAATAGACTATCCCACAATGTTTTGTCCTTGACCATAAGCTGAGCCCTGAAGATATTAGTTCAAGGGAGAGAACAATAATCAGCACACAAGCCTATTCTGTTCAGCGTATAAAAGGGAAATCTGAACAGTTCCCTGATCTTCAATCTATCATTTATAAACTTTAGATTTTTAATGCCAGCCCATATGAATATATTCAACAACACATGGAGACAGCGAACAGAGGGAGGGAGATCTTTTTTATGTTTTGAGTACAGGCAGAATTCTAGTTTAATATTTAAACCGTCTTTTCTTCAGTCTGGAGCTTTTCAGTACTCAACTGAGTGGGACTCAGTTAATTCCTCCTTGTACTCCTCATGTTAACAGAGCAATGGTGCCCTGTAGGTTGAATAGCCATGACACGACAATCGATTGCACAGACGTATAAAGTGCATATTAACATGACTTCCATACATAATGCATTCAAACTGTTTCACTTATCCAGTGTTTTAGACTAGAAATGGACCAGAAATGCATGAGAGCATTTATAATATCTATTTATTCCAGATTCATAGCAGATACAGTTAAGATTTTACTCCAGCGACCCCGACTATAGCTCAAGAGAAGGGTCTACAGCAGCATGCGTGAAAGAATAAAAGTATGCAGAATGTTTTAGAGCACTTTCAATTCTCTGGTGCTGTGGTGGGTGACTTGGTTTGTACCTCTAGAGAAAACCTGTGATATCATTGTCCCAATCTTTGCAATGAGCTGGTGTGTCTGGTTAAAGCTTCATGGCCAGCGGGGCGCACACTGAGCTATGGAAACAAGCACGAGCAGTCCAGCGGGCCAATGAAACACGCCTATGCCTAATTAACCTTTGTGCGTCCACGTGCGTGTGCGTGTGTCGGAGTAGAGAGAAGGCCAAACGTGGGACATATGCCAGTACACAAGGCTGCTAATACAAAATGTTGGACTTCACCCCACATTAGGAACATTTAGTTAAAAATAATTGAGTCAAAGGTAGAGGGAGCGAGGATCTGAACATCAGTAGCTTGGCCCTAATACCCCTTATTCTTAATCTAATACATTATTTATAAATGAATGAAGCAATCAAATGGTGAACTAAAGCACCGTTAGAAGCAGTTTTATTGATTAGATGAAAAAGATAAATCTGCAGGTTCTGCAAGAAAGGGAGCAAAAACAGACAAAATAGAAACTGACAGTTTTACCACCACTGAATCAAAACACTCATCCTATGTGACCAAAAATGTACCACCACACATCTCCTCAGTAAATGCCATGTGTTACATCCTAAATGGAAACTGTCCCCGGCGCAGCCACCAGGGAACCCAACAGAAGAACAAGTCTTAAAATATTAAAAACCCACAGCGCTAAAAAACAATCCAGCAGATAATAATCTGTGCCTGACTAGAAATAAAAGACAGTGACAGTTGGACAGTAACACAGCATAAAAGTAAATTATTTCACATGCCCTCTGGCTTGTACATACTGTCTGTTTCACAGATTTTCACTGAGCTCAGGCAGCTACAGGTCTGCGTGTCCTCAAGGCACAGCTCAGATCTTCACAAATCACTACACATAAAGCAAAACAATCAGCCAACACATGCTTTACATTGGCAACATATTAACAAAATTTCATGACAGACCTCTGAGAAGATTCAGAAAATAGTTATCACTATCACTAAAGAAAGCTAAGCAATGTAACATGAGGGTACTGAGCTCTATCGTCACAATGCGTTTGGGTCACTGGATAAAACCAACTTAAAGTATAAAGGTCTGAGACCTGGTATGATATGTAACACCCTGCACAGCATTCACCCTTCACACAGTCAGTGTCCTTGGCAAACTGCACAAAAAAGAGATCTGATTCATCAAACCTTGTGAGGTCAGTCACCTAAGATCCTTGAGTCTGATATGGAAAAACATTGAACAGGGAAAAAATTGAAGAAAACTCAAGATGAGCAGCAGAGGAGGGATCCCTCTCGCAGAGAGACATACACGCAGCAGATGTTATGTAAACAGAACAGACCAACATAGTAACATTACAGTATGGAAAATCAGTATAACAAAAGTATAGAGTGAAAAACATACAGTATATGAAAAGTGGATCCCGTTGGACGTTGAGCAACTTGGGGAGTCCCCAAACAGACTGGAGGTGACAACATCGTCTTCACCATGGGGACCTGGAAGAGAGACTACACAAAACACACACAAGTGAAGTTCAAGCAAACCATTCACACAGATGGGAGAATATTAACAAACACACACAGAGGGAGAGAGAGAGAGAGAGAGATAAAGAGAGAGAGAGAGACTAGAACAACATGCACACAACAGAGAGAGAAAGGAAAGGAGAGGATGAATCTTCTCCTGGAGGGTGCATCAACAGCCAGGGGAGAGCGAGAGAGCCCCAGATCTCAGCCAATGGTCCAGCACAGAAAAGCCTGAGTGAAAAGAGAGGACAAGGAGTTGAAACTAGGGAGAGAGAGAGAGAGAGAAAGGCACACAGCTGTGCTTGAGGGACACAAGCAGAGCGTTATAGAGATGCGATGGACTAAACATGGACTAAAGTGCAAGGCTTAATAGATAAATTGAGACTGACATCAACCTGCTGGATGGATAATGGTAACAGGTACAAGGGAATCAAAAAAAGCAGCTAACTGAAAGTAAAAAAAAAGATGAGCTTTAAGTTCAGATTTAAAGGCCCCAACAGTGTCAGGCTGCCTGATATCAGCAGGAAGGTTATTCCAGAGAACGAGGGTAAAATAACCCTTCAGCCAGCTGACTTCTTTTTCACCTGGGGAAGAGACAGGAGCCCTGCATTCAGAGAATAGAGAGCATGGGATGGGATGTAAGGTTTAAGGAGGTCAGACAGGTGTGAAGGGGCGTGCTCATTTACAATTTTGTAAATGTTTTGATCTCCACCCACATAGTGAGCCAATGATGGGAAGCTAAAATTGGTTTAATATGGTAAAATGTTCTTGCTTTAGTTAAGATTAAGGTAGCTGCTGTATTTTGAACCTGACAACAAGATGTTTAATATCCAAGGTGTGAAACAGGGTCTTTGTATCTGCCAAAGACGGAGGGAGAAGAACTGCGTGGGGGGTAGTATCAAATGTAACACCAACATTCGTGGCTGTGAGGTGCACTAATGCTGATCATAATCATACCTCAGAAGGACGTGATCCTTAATTTCATTGCATTGTTGTGCATTTTTTTAAGTTCACAAAGTGATGACCGGAGATCATTGAAAAACTGGTATGGAGTCGAGGCAAGTGTTTGTTTTAGAACACAGATCAACTGGAATTAAAAGTATGAATTTTCCACTGTCAGTTTTACAGAAGTAGCTGGAGACAAAGAACTAATTTGGTAGTAAGTTGTGAGCTTTGTTGCAGCTTGGCTTCCTCTTTGTTGTCTTGGGAAGTCTTGGGTTGACTAGTGAGCCTTGTGTTCAGAGGAACCTTTGGGTATGCTACTCTGGTTTGGCGCTCTTGTTAATTCCTGTTTTTTTGTAAAGGCAAAGCATTTTGAACCATCTAGCTGCAGATCATGTATTGGACACTTGTGATGAGCTTTGGTTCACATTTTGAGATCAGCATTTTGTTGTATACTTTGGGTCAGAAGTTTGAACCTGTTGTCCTGCAGATCGCACTCCTCACTGTTCTGTGTTTTCTGTGTTCCTGCAAAACAATCTGCCATTTGAGGTGGGTACTGCTTTACATTCTTCTAGACGCCCATCATACAAGTTCAGAAACTGTCTTGTTCATGTGACTGATTGCTTGCAGTTCACTGGCTTGTCTTCCACATTGGTCCGTCATCCTTAAATTGCTCCTTTGGATCCAAGGTTACAGGGCGGGGGATTGAATCTGGTAAGAGGGATGGTGGTGGATGGAAGTTTATGTCACTGGTCATTTCCAAGACCACAAGTTAAATTCTGTTTTGTATTGTCTTCATTTCATTGTCGTCTTTCATAGACTTCAGATTTGGTATATTTACTTTGTTTTCTGATTCAGATGTCAAGGTGGAACCTTAATTTTAGGGGAAGGGGGCGTTTGATGGCCTTCCCGCTGTGGAGGTTATCCTCGGCAGGTAAATTGGCTGATGTTTTCAGCTATAAAAGCTGGTCTGTCTGATGACTCACTCTCTCCCTTCCAACAGCTGGTATCCACCCTGCATCATTGTCTTTTGGTTTTGTTTAACTTGTTTTGATAAATTACTCTTCTTTTATTATTCTCTCTTGCGTGGACTCCATCCTTGTCACGTCCCCTGAGCCATGTTGTGACACTATCTAATCTCATCTATTTTTCTGCAATAAATAAATATATAATTCAATTAAAAAAAAAAAAAAAAAAAAAAAACATGAACCGTAAGAGGTGAGCAGCTAACAGATGGTTTTGAGTAAGTTTGGCCACAGTGTCAAAAAGAAATAGTGTTTGTTGCTACTGATTAAGCTGGAGAAAATGGATGCTTTGGTATTGGATGGATCACACTTGTAATCTAATACACACTCATGCCCTGAGAGGTAGAAAACCTCCTGTTTTGATTCACAACATTTGCATTACAATCTCATGCAGGTCTGCATAAGAGCATGTGTGTTTTTTTAGTAAAACAGGGGTGTAGACCTCTTTGACTGCCTTGTTACAGTCCACAAGGTGGAGTCTGTTGCCCTGGACAAAGGAATTCATAGCTGATGGAGATAATTGTAATACAAGAGCCTTAAATGAGTTGAATTTAATAGCAAGATTGGAGGTTAAACTGAAAATAGATTTATAGATTAAAAGGGTACTTTGCCGATTTTCAACCGGCTTTGTATGATTACAGCGCTGAGCTCCCTGCAGCTCTGCACTCCCAGTATTCGATTGAATAACTGACTTAACAGTAGAATAACAATAATCATTTTATTGTTAAGTCAGTTATTCAGTCACACACACCGCAAATGTCCTCAAGATCACACTTTTCACATCACCTGGCAGACACTGAAAGGCAACACGTGGGAACGTTGAATATTGTTAATTTGCGTATACTAGCAGTTCTGTAATGATACAGTGCTGGTTGAAAATCCAGAATCCCTTTAAGGCAACACCTCCACGTGGTTCAGTGAAGCCTGAGCAACATGGGCATCGGTATAGACATGCGATGAAGCTTCATTTAACGGTATAAATAACCTTTGGTTTCAGCCATGTTTCACGTAAACCAATCATATCCAGACTATGCTGAAGAATCTGTTCATTTATCAGCAAGGCTTTGGCAGACAGTTACCTGATATTTATAAAAACCAATTTTGAGAGTCTTGTTGGGGCTGCAGTTTTAATTAGTTGGCCAATTTGTAGAGCCAGCAGGAAATGGTGTGTTAATCGGAATAAGACGCCTTATGTTATTATCGTGACACTTTAGTGGCCTGCACATGCAACAGTGTGGTTGGATAGAATTGTGATTACCTCAGGTATTTTGTTTAGGATCAAAAAAGCTTGGGCCTGAGCTCTGCAGTCACAGTCGGATTTTGTCTTTTCAAGGGATTTGTCCCCTTATCCCTTCAGTAAGGAAATACATATTTTTGTTTCATGATTTGGGTGAAGCAACCCTTTAAAGTGCCACACAATCCTTTCAGTTTATGTCTGCTGACAAATATACTTTGTACAAATACTCAAAGCAAATTCCTCCTCTTGTTTCCTACCTGTACACTCTGAGCACTATCACAGCCTGTCACCACAAAAATCAAGCAGAGAACTGTCATGTCAGCCTAAATCACTTTCTCTGATGCTCCCTCATGTTCGGCATCTCTCCCTCGGTTGCATGTTTCCATACAAACTGCTGTGCGCAGCTAGATACCATGGAATCTGTGTGGTTTTCTAAGGCTATGTGAACACACAGTCAGAAGTGATGTGTTGAATCAAACTGACAATTCAGACGTAGAAAAGATACCCCCAGATTTTTTTGGATAAAGGACTGATCATCTTCAATACTGGTTGGTGTAAGTGTTGATAAAGCACTCTAACCAGGCCGGAGGAATAAATCATATCTTAGTGGCCTCCGATGTTTTCGCTCGTGGCTTTTTTTTGAAGAACACGCAAATCTTCTCAACACCACAAGACATTTCAAATAAATTCTTCATTGGCCTGTCAAAATGCTTTTCCTCTCCCTTCAACACCAGCAGGAGGACTACCGTGATCTAGTATGAAATGACCTCATTGTGCAGGGCATCAAGGATTTCAACAGCTCCATCTCCGGGTGTGCCCTGAACTGTGAATTTCAGATTCAGACAGCCCAAGGCCCAAGGCCATGAGCCGCTGGCGCTGCTGCAGCACTCTGTTGCTTCACACATCTGAAATTGGCTGACATGTTTAAGTTTGCTGTACCTTTGCTCAATCTTTGTGCGATTGCTCTCTGGAAACCATGCAAAGCCAAGTGACTCAAGACCTACATGTGTCAGGGCAATGAAGTCCTCCCTTCTCTAATTTTAGTCTGCATTTCCAGAACTGCCATATAGGCACATTTTGATGAGATTTATGGTACATACAGAGGGGCGGTTAGACACATCAGCGTGTAACGTGGTAATCTCAGAGAGGATATTTGACAGATAGTTTTCCATTCGGTCTCAGTATCCCACGGCGCAGTAATCCCTTAATATCTTACCAATAACCATTAAGGATTTAATGTCACTCGTACTCTGTCTGGGTTTGACTTGATTCTCTCTCAGTTTTTCCTGAACCCAGGACACAGATGAGACTGACTGAGCCCATAAAATCTTTAAAGTCTCCACTCACGGGTCACAGAATGAACCGCGCAGAGGCAGGATGTTCAGAGGCTGTATAACAGGAAGGCAAGGTGACCGTTTCGACCTGAGTCAGTACATCCATGCTAAGTTATCCTCCTTTGACTTGCTTCTATGAGGAAATTAGGTAATATTTTGTCACATATTAAAAAAAAAAAAAAAGACCTTGTCTGAAATAAAGCTTTTTAAATCTTTTTTGCTTTGTTAGAGTTGCTATTTAATGAAGCTTTGTTCTCCAAATTGTTTGTATTCCAACTCAGACTAAAGCCAGTCACGGTGTGGAAGAAAATGTAGATCACACCAGCCGAGATAGCTGGAAAAAAAAAAAGCTCCACATTTTAAGCCTCCTCAAAAATCCCCAAGTTAATTTTTCATGGCCGTACCTTTTAGGAGTCATGTCAGTTTGATTTAATGTTCGGCTGACAGCTATTGGTTTTTGGTGTTTACCTCTTATCACTTCAGAAAACTGGGGAGGCCAATTTATACTCTGGATGCACATACAGCGGCATCAAAAATTAAGATCTTGACGCCCTGGAAACATTATAAAAGCTTTCTATAATGCCACTCTGTGTGTAATTGCTTATGCTCTTTTTGTGTGTCTGTTAGGAGGTTGGCAGGCGTTTTAAATTTTATCAGTATTTTCTGCGTTATGACTGACATACCCCCACATACTGTGGAGCCATTTCTAATGCTCCTCTTTTTCACTCACTCACACACTGGACCGCTGACAGTTTGCATCTGAATGATGGAAGTGCAGACGTGATGTTGTTTTTGAACTCCCATTACCGATGCCCAGAGGTTGCCTTTGTCAAGAGAATTTTACATAATGAACAACAAAATAGCAATAAGTGTTCATTGACACAATTGCTGTTGCATTCGATAAAGAATATCTTTAAAAGGGGGCTAACAGTGAAGAGATTGTCTCACGTGGTTCAAAGGATTTGAAGTGGAAGAAGAGAGGATTGATGTTTGTGCTGCAAGCCCCTGAGTAGAACTGGCCCTGGGTCTAATCAGAGACCAACAACGCACCCTTCCCCAGCCCCCCTCCCTCCATACCAGCATTTTCTCTCGCTATTCAAGAGCTGATAGATGAGCCTCTCTTTGTATTTCAGCCATGCACTTTCTTAAATCTGAAAAGCCAATTCATCTTGAGCAAACAAAAGAGGAGGAGGAGGGACTAAAAGAAAAAACTTCAAAACTCATTCTCTCACTTCTTGCCAGCGCTCAAGTGTCATTCACAAATTGTACATAAATTGTCTCAGTGCTTCACCCATAACCTACATTGATAACCAAAGCTGAGGAGTTCATAACTCAGCTAGTCCCCTCTGTCTTGTTCTCCAGGCTGCTAAGTTTAGAAAAGATAAGGAACAGTCTGCACGGTCTGTTTCATCGAGGGAAAGGTATCACACAAAAAGGGGAAAATGTGTTTTACTGATGGACTGAATTAATCTTTTCTTTTCAGGTACACTGCTTTTAAGACATTCTGGCACAGTAGTTTATCTATGCTTGCTGTCAAATAGAATTCAAGCATTTAGTGGGCCAGACAAATAACCAGTGTAATAAATCATCCCTTTTTGTGTAGTAGGGCATCAGAGAGGCTGCTGTGCGGACAGGCTGTTTGAAGTTTAGGCACTTTCATTACACACATGTCAACAACATGTACAAAGTTTAATGGTCCTGCAGTGAACTCGGGGGCAAATTTTTTACACTTCCAGTAGCAAAATGAAAGCCTATTTTTTTCAAGAGGATGTTTTTTTTTTTCAGCCAGCAATACAATATACACCAGAGTATTTTTTTTTTTCTAAATCCCACAGTGTCTTACTGTGCCCATGTGTTGAGAGAGAAACGGTGTCATGTTTAATTAGCAAATTTTCACAGTGAATGTGGACACCTTGTTGACACATCCATTCCACATGAGCTATTGCTGATTCCTTTGAATACGATTTCCATAATTATACCTCATCCAGTCCTGTGAAGCACATGCCTCAAACACCATGTTGCTCGCAGCAAAATAACACGAGTAGAAACAGCCATATTAACGCTTGTGGCAAGAAAACACTAAATGTTAAAGCCGCCTCCTCCATCTGCATTGTATGAGCCAGGATGGTCTCACTGCATTACAGATATGACCCCCCAACCCCCCTTATGTGCGCACACACACACACACACACACACATTTAACACCGCCTCCTCTTAAAACATACACACAAAGAGAGAAAATCTCACTGCCTGAGAAAGATGACCCAAATTTCTACAATGCTTTGCACTTACTGTACATATTTAAGTTGATATGCCTTCAATATGCAAAACCCATGATGTACCACCTCATTCCAAAACATAAATTCTCATTTACATGCACATTACTGCAAAACGAGACTCACCATAGGCTCTATGGTAATATTCAAAGTCAAGCAACACCCATCTTCCCAAAAGAACAATGAAGCATGACAGTCTGAATTGCCAGAACGTACTGTCAGAGGGCTCCTCCAAAGCTCCCAGCACTGACTTTCCCTCTGAATCTTGACTTGTTCATCTAATAACTTTGTTTATATTTGCTGTGGGACATGTCAGGAGAGACACCTTGAACAGTGGGATGCAGCTCTCAGTCCAAACATAAAGAGAGAAATGAAATATTCACCCGCCTGATTGTCTCCAAACTCCAGGAGAAGAATCAATAAAACATAACATTGGCTTCTTTCTGAGTTTAAGACTTCCGATGGGGTTTGAAACCCCCCTGTGACGTTGGAGGCTTTACTCTCACATATGAAAACACCAGAGTTTTATTTTGATGTTTGAATTAATCAGCGGAGAGCATCTTCAGAACAAAAAGATCTGATGTTGCCTGTGGGATCTGTGGCCATCTGAGATTTCACAGCCTGTATTTAAAAGCATGTTTTGAAGAATGCATTTCAACAGCCCATAATAAGCTAAGAAGATCCATAGTGCATCTACAAAACTCAGCCAATTTTTTTTTTCCCGTAGATATATACCACACATTTTTAATGTCCTGATCTATCCCCTTGGTGAGTAAAAAAAAAATGCCTTCAAAGAGCCGTGTTGAAAATAAGTGTTAGCTCTACTCATCACTGCATAGTATGTTTAAACACAACTTTCATGTGAAGGTTAAACCCCTGTGAAGTGTGTCACTTATGGCAATACAATGGGGTAATTATGCAGACCAGGTCAACATATGTAGATACCAATGGAAGACAAAAGGACACAGCTAAATAGAGGGAGACTGTGACCTCATTACCATGCTATCTCAGAGGTAAAAGAAATCCTTTCAGCCTCTAAAAACTAAAAATAACAATACTCTGCCTGTGTCCACATATACATTAACTGCATAAAAGACACTTTTACTGTGAAATTTCTGGATTAGGCCCACTTGATGTTGTTTTATTGTTTGACATTTTGGGAAATGCACTTGCTTATTTTGCAGAGAGTTAGATGAAAAGATCAATACAACGTCCTGTATCTGTACGGTAAACATGAAGCTGTAGCTGGTAGCTAGTTAGCTTAGCTTAGCATAATGGTACAACAATTACTAAAGTGGTCTGTCCAAACCTAAAACAATCCACATACCAGACCCTCTAAAGCTGATAAGTTAACTTGTTATATCTTGTTTGTTTAATCTGGACAAAAAGTACACCATAAAAATATGTTACCTGAAAATAACCTGGCATACAACCCCTGTAAAAAACCACAACTTGTTATTGTTACAGTTAAATTTTGTGCAAATGAAACAATATTTTGAACTTTTTCGAACAAAAGATATTTTGTTGTTTGTATTTAGTTTTGGAGGTGCTGGCTGGCAGATTTTGTTACGTTTGGACAGAGTCAGGCAAGCTGTTTCCGCCTGTTTCAAGTCTTTGTTCTGAGATAAGCTAACCCAAGCTAACCTAAGATGAGCTAAACAGCTGCTGGTGGCAATTTCATATTTAGTGTACAGGTTTGACAGTGGTGTCTTCTTTTCTAACTGCTCAGCAAGAAAGCATTTCCCAAAATGTCAAACTGTTCCTTCAACAATTCCTACTGGGCAGAGAACACACTTGCTTGAACGCTAACATAACAATACACATTTCACATGGCTGTAAATATGTGCTAATGGACTTTACTGCTGTGTCAGGAGGCCCATTTAAACTAAAATGTCTCAAATGTCATATTTTAATGTCAAGTTGAATATGGGCAGATTAACTGACATGAGACACAAAGAGTTGGAGAGAGATACAGATGAATATAGAGAAAAGAAGAGAGTCTGGCTTCTCAAAGACGTGGAATATTGAGTTCTTTAAGGCAAGCGATCTCTCACCAGAACGATATTCAGTTGAGCTGAGCTCCACCACAGTATAATTTGCCTCTGATTTCTAATCTTTGTAAGAGAATGCGAAGCTAAGTGCCTTCCACAAATGCAGACTATCATGGCATTTCTTCAGGCACATTATGGACCAGTGTGATTAGAGAACTTAAAATGCAAAGGCATCCCTTGAAACTGAATGCATTTACAATCCCATTAAATATGGAATTGTGTCTGTGGGCCAACAGTAAATTTGAAATATCTTTCCCTGCAATAGTTTTTTTTTTCTCATACATTTTCCGTTTGCCACTTGCTTCCTTCACTGTCTTGCCGAATCTGTTTGAGGCTGTGAATAATTTGCCAGTAACTTTCATGGAAATAGCTACACTCGACACAATTATATAACATTAATCATGAAAATGCTATCACAATTTTCTATCAGCATCATGCAGACATGTTTTATTACTAATGATTTCAACCGTTAGTTGCTTTTGCCGTGAATAAAAACAGCTATATAAATTGCTAGAAAGATATAAAATGAAATATTAAAACGTAATGTAGCTTGAATTCAAAGCCTTGGATGCATTATAAAGTCTTAATGTAGGAGTGACCTTGAGCTCATGATTTAGAATGTAGTTTTTTTTTTTTTTTTTTATTACTTTAAGTATCAAATTCTGCTCTCTGTGTTATTGTCATTTTCAACTGTAGAGCACTGCTTATCCGAAACTGACATCCACGCAGCTTGAATCTCTGATCAATCGTAATGAGTCTGAATGAATCAGAATAGTCTCCACTGCAAAAACATCCAACACATTTTATGTTTTCGATCACTGCCCAGTACAATTAAATGTGATATGTAAATGAAGCTTCAACAAACTGTGGGATTTGCACACCACAGTGAAAACAACCATCTGCTAAATAACCTTTCTCAACCATAAACAACCATTTACTTATCATAAATTCACATAAACTCCTCCGCGTCCCAGTTCAAACTAATGCTGTATTGTAGTATAATAATCCACAGCCATTTGACCTGGTTTAATGTAATCCAAAGAGAATCGCCCACACTGAATCTGTGATCACCTCTGCTCTCATTAAAGTAAAAATCAGCCTACCTAACATGTGGTTCTAAATTGAGCTAAATGAAGATAAAAATGTTTATCAGCCCATTTAATGAATCGTCCTCAGTGGTTTCTGCTCACTGCTTTGCTGCATTAAAAGTGCATTGCCTCCTCAGCACTGTCACCATTGGCTGTTCAAATAATGTCTGGGGAACACCTCGCAGTATATTATCACATCAGAGCAGATTTTTCTCCCTTTCTCATTATTTTGATGAAGGTAATAGTAAACTAGCTTTCTGCTGCAATATAAACTCTACTAGTCAATGTTAGATGTACCTCAACCAAGACAGGAGAGCTTGGATTCTGAATAGTTGGGGGTGGGGGGTCACTGCCAAAAGCTGTAAACAGATATGGATCATCGCTTACTTTCATTTGGCATTTGTTTGGGTCCACCTGATGAATGTTCCTGTTTTGGTCTCCACCACCTCCTGAGGGAAATATCTGGATCTTTAGCAGCTAAATTCTCCACTATGTTGTGGAATGTGTCTGTCTACCGTTTGGTCTTTTGACGCTGTAAATAGCTGCCTGCTGTTTGAAACAATACTGATGAGAGTAATGAGTGCGAATCAAAACCATTGCGGGCCATAAAACCAAAACAATGACCTAAAAAATGCAAAAACACTCCATAAAGGTGATTGAAGTGGAGAGTCAGGAGATACATTTTGGTGGGTTTGTCGCTTTTAGCTTCTATGTGGTCATTTTGAGCCATTGTCACAATGAAAATACTGATTAGTGTAGCTTTCATTGTAACTGCTGTTCTCACAAAATCCCCCTTGAGTGTGCAGTTAACTCCACCATTTTCTCCACTCCATCCCCAGTGGAGCACCTCCAAATTTAGCCTCTTAATGACAGCACAAGTTAAAGAAAACATCAAACATCCACATGGACTCAAGTGTGAATTGGGACTTTCACAGAAAAAACAATAAAGAAATCCAATGACAGAAAAAAATGAATATTTTTACTTTAGTC
This sequence comes from Pempheris klunzingeri, assembly GCF_042242105.1. Lineage (NCBI taxonomy): Eukaryota > Metazoa > Chordata > Actinopteri > Acropomatiformes > Pempheridae > Pempheris > Pempheris klunzingeri. The sequence goes on from NC_092021.1 coordinate 18,744,383, forward strand.
TGATTAGCATTATTCAGCAAAGGAACAATAAAGAATAATTTGATGATGAGACAGAATTTCATCAATGTCATTGGGAAGCATGAATAAATGTATTGTGCATTTCCCACATCTTCATCTCTTTGTCTGAAAGACTCAAATATGAATGTGTGCAAGAATCATCACATTTCATGCCAACATGTCTTGACCTCAACACAGTAAATGTACCCCATTAGTAATGCAATGAAAGGATAATTTCAACAAAGTACACGTTAACATTGCACATCAAGAAGGGGCTGCAGCCTTGCTGTAAATCTGATTAGATGATAAGGAAAATCAATTATCGTCTGTATGTAGGGGATTTTTAATATATCATCTTATATCATCTAAACACAGTTTATTCTCTGATGTGATAACCACTGCTTTAAGAAACAAATACAATCTGTAGTTGTTGTTTACTGCAGCCTTTGCCTTTCAGTGGATCTCTGCTGGATTTTCAGGTGTTTCACATCATTAACGCGATTGTAACCGTTATTCTCTGAGATTATTGTTAGTGCTTCAGCCACAGAGACTATAATACACAGAAAAACTGTCATCTTCATCTTTCCTCCACACCACACCCCATTAAGATATACTGCAGATGGAGAAGTTGGACGTAAATAATCGTTGTGAGCAGAGGACAGGTGACTAAATAGCAGGGTGTAAGCTGCAGGCAGGAACAGTGTACATGGGACACCATAGCCAAATAGCTGGCATAGTGTACAGGGAAATCTGTGCTGAGTATGGGCTGGAAGTCCCACGGTCAGAAAGGAAGACGCCCCCCAAAGTGGTTGAGAATGGCCGAGCTAAGATCTTGTGAGACATCCAGATCCAGACTGACAAGCTGGTGATGGCAACCACACATTGTGTTGATTGACAAACAACAGAAGAAGGCAGTGATGATAGATGTAGCAATCCCGAGCGACAGCAACATCAGGAAGAAGGAACACAGGAAGCTCAAAAAATACCATGGGCTGAAAGAGGAGCTGGAAAAGATGTGGGGAGTAAAGGCAACAGTGGTGCCAGTGGTGTTCAGAGCACTGGGGTCTGTGACCCACAAACTGGGAGAGTGGCTACAGCAGATTCAAGGTAGAACATCTGAGGTCTCTGTCCAGAAGAGCGCAGTCTTAAGAACAGCGAAGGTACTGCGCAGAGCCCTCAAACTCCCAGATCTCTGGTAGTGGAGCAGAGCTTGAGGAAGACACACCACAACCCCTGAGGGAGAGGTGAAGGGGGGGTGGGGGGGGTTAATATACATACATATATATGCATATATATATATATATACACACACATGCACCAGATGCTGGGAGGTAGTAATAGTCTAGATTTTTCAATGATCCTTGGTAGTCACTGCAGCAGAACAAAGAAGTGTGGAAAACATAATTATACGGGAGAAGAGATCACTTCATCTAATCTAATAAGCTCCACTGGAGGTTGGACAGAACATCTAAAAAGAAGGAATGGGCATGCACACATATTTTGTGGAAATTAAATCAGATCCTTACTAAAGATCTACAGTTTTATTTCAACAGTACTACTACATTTATTTCTACAAAGCCAATCCCAGCTATTATATTTCAGAAATTTGGAAAATTAGCTGAACTAGGGTTGACAGACAGGCCACAACAGGAGCATGTGCTGCGATCCACTGTGTCAGAGAAGGATTTCTGATGCCTACTGGTGTTGTGTCGTGTCCAACTTTAGCACTTGTACGGAGTTCAGTGCGCGGCCAACGCACCGAAGAACCCAACATTACATCAATAACTGATTGTTAAGCATGTAATTCCAAAACCAGGGGCTGTGATGTTTTGCTATAACATGATCTGCTCCTCTGGGAAGAATTTCTACAAGTATGATTTCAAAAGATAAGGATGACTGGAAAAATAAATAGAGCCTTGATCTCAAATATGAGAACATTCTCTCAGGCAGACTCTGGAAAGTATCCTTGGAAAGTATTTGCTGTTACAGGTTACTAAGTGAGATGGTATATTGATCATCTTTTCTAGTCCAAGGCAGACAACCAGCAGATAAAAAAAAACTGCTTTTTTTTTTTTTTTTATATCAGCTATATCAAGTGATCGATTTAGCTTGACATCTCCCTCAGAAGGACTGTGGATGCTTTCGTGCGAATGTGTCTCCAGATAATGAAGCCGCTCTCAAATGAGTTGCACCCTGAACAAAACCTCAGCACTCAGCTCTCCAAAAAAAAAAAACAATTGAGCTGGCCTCGAGAGTGCGTGCACATTTACGCACGCACCTGCCTGCCCGCGCCCAGGCTCGCTCAATAGACAATAAACTAAACATCAAAAGGAGGAGGTAAAAGGCTTTTGCTAAATAAAAACATCACTCGGTTATGGCTGTAATAAGACGATAAACAGCGCATGAAGTATCTTAAAGCCATGGCATATCTTTCTCCCCCTTTTTGCAACTTCCTTCGCTGTGCGCTCTCAAAACAGGCTTAGAGCATTTTTTTTTTTTTTTTTTTTTCATAAGGGGGTATTTTTAAATCTAAAGCGAGGGATTGGTCACACTTCGTCTCATTAGCATGAGGAGCTGTATAAACCCCGCCACTGCAGAATTTAGAGCAGTGTTGAAGGCGAGGCAACAAGCGTGTCTGACTGTGGCTGCGCGCAAGGAGCGAGTAACTTTCTCTTTCCAGCACAGTTCAGTTCATAAAAGCGGGAGCTGCATGGAGAGCTCACTCCAGAGGTGAACTGCTCACATCTGTTCAGTGAGGCTGCTTACCGAGGGAAAGCTTACTACGAAGATGATACGCTGCAAATATATAACTTATTGGCACAGGTGGATTTTTATTTTCTCAATCCATCATTTTTTATTTGCCTCTGTGGCTCAGTCGGAGGGAAATACTATTCGATACCAGACCAATGAGGAGGACGCACCAGGTACAGTCATCGGAAACCTTGCCAAGGACATGTCCTTGAGTCTGTCTCGTTCCTCCAAGACCAATTTCAGGATGATGAAACAATTCAATGATTCATTCATCAGGGTAAGAGAAAGCGACGGGGAACTCACTGTCGGGGAACGAATTGACAGGGAAAGAATCTGCAGGCACACTCCACAGTGTCTCATTACTTTCGACGTGGTAAATTTCTCCAAAGATCGCTACAAATTGGTTCACGTCGAGGTGGAAATAAAGGACATCAATGACAACTCTCCGGAGTTTCCAAACAAGGAATCTGTAGTGGAGATCTCAGAGAATGCAGCAGTGGGCTCCCGCATCCCTTTGGACCCAGCCGTGGACGCTGATGTCGGGTCAAACTACATCCAAAGCTATCAAATTTCTGTCAACAGTCATTTCACCATTGATGTGCTCCTGAGAGCGGATGGGGTTAAATATGCGGAATTGGTGCTAATGAAAGAGCTAGACAGGGAGTCTCAGTCATCATACACTGTGGAGCTGGTCGCCACAGACGGAGGGAGCCCTTACAGATCGGGGTCAACAAAGATAACCATCAAAGTGACTGACTTTAATGACAATAGTCCCGTTTTTGACCAGAACAGTTTCTCGGTCAGTTTGCCAGAGGACGCGCCGGTTGACTCGGTCATACTGGACCTAAACGCAGTTGATGCTGACGAGGGTTTGAACGGAGAGGTGGTCTACGGGTTCGGAAAACAGGTTTCTCACGAGATCCGAGAACTTTTCCAAGTGGATCATAAATCAGGTCGGCTGACGCTCAAGAGCCCGGTGGATTTTGAGGACAAAAGCACCTACGAGCTAGACGTGCAGGCGACTGATCTGGGACCCAACCCGACCCCCTCCGTGTGCAAAATCATCATTCACGTCACAGACGTTAATGACAATGCCCCAGAAATCAGTATCACCCCGATGACCTCCATTACGACGGGCATTGCGTACATCAGCGAGGCGGCAGATAAGGACAGCCTGGTGGCGCTGATCAGCACCCTGGACAGAGACTCGGGTGTTAACAGTCAGGTCCACTGCACATTGTACGGCCACGACCATTTCAAACTCCGGCAGGCTTACGAGGACAGCTACATGATAGTTACAGCTGCGAGCCTAGACAGGGAGAGGATTAGTGAGTATAACTTGACGGTCATGGCAGAGGATTTTGGGTCACCTCCGCTGAGAAAGATCATTCATTACACCATTAGACTCAGCGACGAGAATGACAACGCCCCTCACTTTACCAAAGCTGTTTATGAAGTTTTAGTGGTGGAAAACAACGCCCCGGGCGCTTATATCACCACAGTTGAATCCAGCGACGCGGATCTGGGCATTAATGGCAAAATCACTTACAGGCTTGTGGACAGTGTTATCATGGGGTCTCCTGTGAACACCTTTGTGTCTCTTAACTCGGTGTCTGGCTCTGTGTACGCACTGAGAAGTTTTAATTATGAAGTCATGAAACAGCTAGACATACACATCCAAGCAAGTGATGGGGGGTCACCACAGCTGCAGAGCACAGCTGTCATCAGACTAAAAATAGTTGATCAGAATGACAACCAACCTTCTATCATAGAGCCACCCCTTTACAAAGGATCTGCTGAGGTTTTCCTGCCCAAAGATGCACCTGCAGGTTATGTTGTAACCCAGATAAAGGCCACAGATGCGGATGAAGGCATAAATGCACAGCTGTCCTATAAAATCACCGAGGGGGGACACCTGGGTTTCTCTATCAACAAAGACACAGGGAAGGTGGTCGTGAGCCGACAGCTGACATATGATCTCACAGACAATGTCAAAGTCACAGTGTCGGTCAGTGACAAAGGATCCCCCGCGCTTACCTCCACAGCCATTATACACTTCAGCTTCATAGAGGGAACTCTACCCAGTATGCCTTCCTTGGCTCAAAATGGCAGCGAGGAGCTCTTTGAATGGGACATGTCCATAGCCATAATAATTGTCCTGGCAGGGAGCTGCTCTCTCCTCCTGCTGGCTATCATTCTCATCACAACCATTTGCAGCCGCCGGAAAAAAGAGACAAGGGAGGGCGGGTATGATGAAAAAGAAGACATACCAAATGTGGAGAAAGTGGAGAGTGGTCATATTGATTCATTGATTGCCAACCACAAAGGCAAAGTGTTTGATGCCCATCCATTTCCAGAGCAACCTCCATTGGCCAGCAGCAACACAACAGAGACAAGCTGTGAGGATGGCAGGCAGACAGCAGGCATCTTTGAGTCAAACAGCAGGGTGATGGAGGGAAAATTAAAGGTAAGCGATTATTTTCCAAAGATATTTAAAGTTTGTGTCACACTGACTTTGTTGCCTTTTGCATCTCGACTCAAAATCTGCGGTGAATGTGCTTGTCTCTTTGCAGGGTTATTCTACGCTACCCGGATACGGGAAAGAAACTGTCCGACCAATAACAATATGGAAGGGTAATTCATTCACGACAATCTCAGCAAGAGATCCCCACATTAGTGGCAAGGACAGTGGAAAAGGGGACAGTGACTTCAATGACAGCGATTCTGACATAAGTGGAGATGTGCACAAAAAAGAGTCGCCACAAACAAACAGTGAGTGTCACGAAAACTTTATAGAAAATAATCATAAAATAGGAATTCAAAATGAGTCAAATGAAAGGATGTAAGGGTGAAATCCATTCAGTGACATTATAGTTTGGTTTATATTTGAATTTAAACCATAGCTTGTGCCTAGTTAGTTTTTTAAAACGCTGGACACGTTATGACTGATCTCACTTGGGCTCACAGGGGCACCCTCAACCAGGTGAGCCAGCAAATGTATTCACATTACATCCTGACAGCGCTGCTGTTTTCCACAGGTCTCTGGGCATGTACAAGCGAGTGCAAAGTGTTGGGACACTCAGACCGATGCTGGAGCCCTTCGGCTACAAGGCCCAACACGAGCATGGCCTGTGGACCGCATCTGTCAACTTTCTCCAAGACAGCTTCACTTCCCCGGGACACCAGAAGGGAAAACTACTATCCAGCCCTTATACCCAAAACCAACGGTCTGCAAAGCGTGTACGAAAAAGTTCAACACCAGGAGTTTGATTATATTCTCGTCGGGCCGCCGACACCGGCCAGGATACAGGAAGCGGATGAGATTTCAATTCCAGAGTATGCAAACTCTTAAAGATCAACAAAAAAAAAAGATATCAAAAGGGATTTTGTCTTTATACTGTATAGTGCTTTTATCTTACTTGACTCTATGTTGGATTGTTGCAGTGTTTTGTAGTATGTTGTGTCTTTTGGCTCATATAAGACTGTTCATTGTATCATGTGTAATATGCAAAATTTTGTACATTAATAATATATTTTTCATAATGACTCAATGTAAAGAATAATTTTATTATGAATTTTCAAGAGCATGTGTTACTATTTAAGGGGCATGACCTATGGACATTTAGGCTGAAAAGGGGCTTTCTGCTGTGGAAAACAATCAATATGAAAGATTACCATGTTTGTGGTAGATTTTGTCACATTGTTGCACAAATAAACCGTTAAAAGCTGAATTGTTTTGCTGTCTAACAACTGTTAAAAAAGTTGACCTGTCTGGGCTTACATGGCTCAAATGTAATCTTATAGGAAGTAGTACAATCTATTGTCCCGAGGAAATATTCAGAAAGCACACACAATAACCTCAATTAACCAACTGAATACATTCATTTGCCTTAAAGGCTTATAAGCCACAATAAATAAATAGCGGTCCTCCAACGCTCACAGCTAAATTGAAAGCAGACATTAACCAGTGTCATTCTTTTCATGCTACACAATGTAGCTACTGTGCTGCTGCCTCAATTTCCAGGCAAATAATGCACTGCTGATCAAATGCTCTTACAATTAGGCCTACATATTTTTCCCTCGAAGGTCAAAGAATCCCTTCACCTTTTCTGATTGCCTCCCAGCTTACCAATTATCAAAAAAATACAGTTCAATCTGTTTCCAAGCAACAGCCACATAGCACATTTCAAACTCTTGCGGGGTTTTTCTTCTTTTTAAGTTGGGATGTGGACTGAGTGACCTTTAACATAAAACTACATTTTCTCCCACTGTCAAATCAGAAAATTCATAATTAAGTGAATGTTACGTCTGATTATGTGTGGCATTGCCATAAGTCAGTGCTGTATTACAGCATGCTGCAGGAATATAGAGACATAGGAGGACAATTTTAAATACAGGTAGTGCAATCTTTTCATTGACACCCACTGACACCTGTAACTGACAAAGAACTGAAGGAAATATGCGGTAGTCATATAAATGTGTATCGTAATTGACCAACGACCAAGGCATAAAAACACTCTCTGCATGCATAGCTGACTTACATAACAATGTCTGAAAGGTCAGTTAACAGCCTTTCTACCAGCCATAACTACGTGTTACACATGACGCCAGCAGATAATATCTGATGAGCTGAGAATTGCTTCAAAAGTCTCATTTTAGTTTGACACCACAGGATGGCCACCTTGCTTTAGACAACCTGGACCTACAGGTAACATTCAGATGAAGAATTTAGCTCAAAGAATTTATATCAACTGTACGTCATTCACACATAAATGTTGAAAAACCTCCCGGTGGATAACCCGATTCTTCCACAGAGAAGCAGCAGTTTTAGCTGAGGAATTATAAAGGATATCAAGAGAGAGACTATGGAAAAAGTCAAAAATACCATTCATGGATCTGGTTATTTTGAACACTGCGCGCCTCCGGTAAGACAGGCTTAGTAAGTTTTTGATTAGAACTGTAATTGACATCCATGACATGTGAATAGAACCATAGACGCTGCAAACTCTTTAGGTTTCCAGGAATGTTATTAGTTGTCTTGGTGATTGTTTTTAGTGTGTGATTTCTTACTTTGCATCCTCTGAACTTTATGAAGGAACAAAGCACATCGGGCACAACAACAACTGGTGCAGTCGGCCGCCTCCTGAGATTTGGAGCTGTGGCTCTTATTGTTGGCACAGTGTTAATGTTGTGTGCATCCATGGCTGCTCTGTACCTGTGGAAAGTCAGCAATAAAAATGTAAGTGTCGACTGAGGATTATGCTGTAGTTATTACGGTGCCTCTTCAATAACAGATATCTGAAGTAAATGCAGGGAGGGTTTAGGGTGCTTTCGGTGGCTTTCCAAAAGCCTCTGAGAAGAAAAACTTTTTATTACAGGAATGATTGTATGTTCTTGGGATTGTCACTAAAGATATTTCTGTTAATGACTGAGATGCCCCATCGACAATCATATCTATCATCATAATTCAGACTTTTAATTCTGTCTGACAATACATGCAAACTACGTAAATTGTTCCTTGTTACTCTGTTGCATCCTATCTAATATAATGTAATAGTTTATGTGTGTCCTACTGAGCTCATACGTAGGGGAAACATTCCCATCAAGGTTTGCAAAAGCATCCCCTGTGGCATGTGCTTAAACTGCACAGGGGTTCTGTAGGAGAAGCAACATCATCAATTATTGTGCAGGAGAAAAGCATGAGCAATATGAAGCTTGTTTTTTTTTTCTGTATTTCACTTCTACTGCGTTTGCTTGTTGTGATTTTACATAACGTGACCAATCATTCATTTCAATTTTCCACTACTGCCAGGTTTATAATGTTCGTTACAGTATGAACATCAATGGGGAGGTGAGGGAGGGCTCCGTCGAAATTGATTCTGACAACAACCTGGAGCGATTTAAAACTGGGAGTGGAGCTGAGGAAGCTGTGGAGATTCATGACTTTCAAATTGTGAGTGCGTTTGTCCTTCTCTCTTCCTAAGGTAGTCAGCTGAGACTCTCTGTGTGCTTAGTAAAGTAGCAAAGCTGTGAGTGTAAACATGGCATCTCTGTGATTTGGTGCAGGGAATAACTGGAATCCGCTTCTCTGGAGGAGACAAGTGCTATATAAAATCACAAATCAAAGCCAACCTTCCACACATGGGAGCTCACAACAAAGAGTTGCTGATGTTTGACCTGGTATATGCACACTACTTGATGCAGAATGTTCACAAATCTGAAAAAGAGAAAGAACTTACAGAGGATGTTCTGCTATGTTTGAAGACTGTCAGTTCTTTTTTCCATCTTTGTAACTCAAGGACATTATCTTTTCTTCTTGCCAGACAGATGAAATCATGCCAGTGAGGTTTGATGAGGAATCCCTCATATGGGTTGCTGCGGAGCAGCCACTGAAGGACACCAACTTTCTGAGCAAGAAAATTCTGGGCCTTTGTGGGGAACTTCCAATTTACTGGCTCCAACCCATCCATCCTAAAGGTTGCCTTCTCCTCTTCTCTCTAACCATTATGTTCTGATTCTCTCCATCCCACAGAGTCCATAAAACTGACCTGCTTTCATAGAGCATGGACTATTCCATTTGAATTATTGTACACTCTTTAGTCAAATCTTAGTTGCGATTGCCCTGCTTATCTGCTGACATACTTGTAAAGATGTACAGTCTGGTCTGAGAAGTTGGTGAAACACTCGAACCATCTTGATCATATACTACATTTAGAGTCAAACACCAAAAAAGTCTTCGGTCTTGAATCAAAAAAAAGAATGATCTTTTAATATGCAAGACTGCTTGAAATCACGGCTGCTGATTTAATTATTCAGGACATCTGAGACAGCCGAAGCTATGTAGGATTGAGCTCTGAGGACATGTATGGTGTCTTGTGGATGCTGACCCAATACTCTCGCCTCTCGTGGCTGCTGTAACAGATGGGGAGAGGAGAAAGAGAGACACACAGAGAGCCAAACGGCAGTTTAACATGGAGGAGTTTGAGGCAGATGCTGCGGAGAGGGACCCGGTGAGTCACGCAAAGGATGACACCTCCAGAGTCGTGGAGGGAGAGGAGTGGCCACAGTCTAGCGCTGGGTCGGGATACAATCCTGAAAACCCCTACCATGTGAGTAACAACTTCATCAACAACACTGTTTATCATAAACAAGGCTCTAGAGCTGGTGAATTTTTGATTAACTATCAAGAGGCATCTGAGGCCTGAAGCAACCCTTAAAGTTACATTATGAATTGAAGTTCCTCTGTTTTGTCAACACTTTAACAGATGACTTCACCATCCTTAAGATGCCATGTTAAAAAATGTATTCCCGCAGAAACAGAAGTGCATGATGTGGAAAAGTGTGAACCTGGATTTAGTCCTTCAGTCAGCTGTGAGCATATACTGCAGCTGAGTAGGTGTCATATTAGCGGCTATAATTACAGGTCACAGGGGTAACAGCTGCTATTCCAACTTGATGAACTTATGAACTGAAGTGAAAATTCCCATTGGTTATAAAAATTCATGTTGCCTAAGAGAACTGCAGTCACATGTTCGGGAGGATGAGAAGTTTTTGAAAACATTTGCATTGCAAATCAGTATAAATTTAGAAAAAGATTGCTCTTCAAAATTAACATTGCTTCAAAACTGCAGCGCAGCGGAGGGGCCGGAGAGGAAAGCGCCATGACCTTTGACACAATGTTAGACCACCAGGGGATCTGCTGCTCAGAATGCCAACGCAGCTACACTCACTGTCAGAGAATATGCGAGCCTCTGCGTGGCTACTGGCCGTGGCCTTACAACTACAGAGGATGCCAGGTAGCTTGCCGAGTCATTATGCCCTGTCGCTGGTGGGTGGCACGCATTTTAGGTATCGTGTGAGAAAACAAGCTACATTTGTGAGAGAACATGGCTTTTTCCTTTTTTCAAAGACCCCCAAGGTCTCTAAACTTTCAGCTTCCACGCAATTATGCACGCAGATATTAATTTATTAGTTTGACTGCAAATGCTGTCAGAAAATTGAGGCTGTAGCATGAAATGCAGATAATGATGTATGATTATCTATATATGTCATAGTACAGGCATTAATCCACAATGCCTACGCTGACACATTTTTATTCAGACAAAATATTTAACATTTAAACATGAGCTTTCTCCTTGTAGGCATACACACTGTTTAACATACAGTAAAACTGGAATACACAAATACCACATTGCTATTTGCAGTAACAGACACACAATGAGTGAATTATTTTTGGATCGTGTAATACCAAGGCTTAATGCACTGTACTGTATTTAATGGAAGGTATGGGACTGAATCCAAAGGCTCAGCAGCATGTACCTTTTCTGACTGAGTAGGCTTCAATAAATTTCAATAAATTCTAATTGCAGTATATGCTGGCTTTGATGTAGATTTCTTTGTGTCACATCTTGTTTCCATGGTTCCACTGGGTGCTTTTCTGATAAAACTGAAGTGACAGCAATGGTTGCCATAACTTCCATTCACAGCTCAGAATCAGTTTGAGGGCAGTGCAATTTGCGCACACTGACATCTGCATTGATGTGAACTAATGTGAGATGAGTGTCATGGCAATGATGGAAAATATTTCCATAAAAGTGACATTTTTATTAAATAAATAAATCAATATTTTTCTCTATGAAAAGAGAGGAGTGTGGAAGCTAAGCTACCAAATAACATGATCACAGAGACAGGCTTTTTTGCGCAGCTGTTATTGGGGCTTGTGGTGTAGGCTATTCTGAATACCTCAAAATCAAAGGAAATCAGATTACTATCTCTAAAGCCATATGCCAACTTTCTAAATAATTGAAAGGAGCCATGTTGCGATCAAGACGATTTCACAGAGGGTGATCCGGGCACATCAAATTACAACAGATGTGAAATTGCACCATATCTGCCACTAAAGCCGCATTGAAACTCTGAAGCAGTGTGAGGAAACAACACAAAGAGATGCTTGTCTCTTTGCTTGGAGATCTTTCCTGGTTTTCATGGGGGTAGAGGTGCTTATCACATCTGCAGTGCTGATAAGACAGCCTCTGTGCTTCCGTAGGCTATATAATATTAATCCTTCTCCCACGTCTGCAGATGCACTTAAAGGAAGGTGACAAGCATGACATATCCAGGACCTCCTGATGGCTCGTGCTCTGGAGTGCAGCCGCTAAAAGAGCCCCAAGTACCCTCAAGTGATGTAAATTTTCAGGGAGAGTCCAATTTCCATCACAGCACTGTCAGTGCCATGGTCATTAAACTAAATCATCCCGCTGTGTGTCACACAGCTCCCATTTTAAAGTCCCCTCAATAATGGAGTTATACTTGGACTGCAGATTGCAGCACAACAGTGAATGTCTGACCTGACAGCAGCTGTATCCTTCACATTATTTCATCTTTAGAAATCACAAGCAGGCAGTGTATACGGACGTAAGGGACACCTTATTAATTGAGAGATCTTTTCGTATCGTCTTTGCACCAGCTTCGGTTCACCGGGACTATATATAATCTCTAAAGTTAGTAACTGGAGTTGAAATTTAAATTTGACGTGTTATGTGCCTGTTGCTGGCGGCGGTTTCGTTGGGTTTCACTCAGAATATGTTGATACAGCAGCACAAGACAAAGAGCTCAGAGTCTCAGCTAGACAAAAGGAGGTGAAAAGCACAAAGCAAAAACAAAAAAACACATCACCACAAGCAACAACTCAAAATGGCATTTAAACTGAGAAAAAATACATAGCTCAGAACAACAGCAGTTTTGTTATCCCGAGGCCCTGTTTCTAAAAAACTTGTTTCGTTTTGCCATCCCTCTCCTAAGAAGAGAAATATACCCCCATTGAGTAGAAAAGACGAATGTGTTGGAGAGCAGCTTCAGTGTGTGAGACAGTGGTGCCTTTTTGTTTGTCTCCCCTCTGGAGCCAAGCTTACCCTGGGAGCCCTGCAGGCCAGGGAACAAACAGAGCTTTGTGAGCACTGACCCACTGTGCCCAGCGGCCAGACTGCAAACCTCCACTCCTGTGCTAATAGGAAACCACGGAGGAGGAATCCGCAGCAGCCGAGGGAGGGGAGCTTTCTCACGTCCACCTGTGCTTTCATCATTGCCCATCAAAACAAGCATAGCCAGGCAGGGTGCTGTCGTATTCCGGTGACCATCGAATCAAACGCTTTTTCACCAACGTCCTCTTGGCACCAACGCTCAGCACAATACATTTGGGATACCTTATCTTGTGATTTATTTTCTGGCATGGATTTGTGCTAATCAAGTCCATGCACTCACTAGAGCTCCCTATAAATACGTCAATAGCCTGTCATAAATTTGCCCGTTGTTGCCCAAGAGGCATTAGAAGTGTGACTAGAAGTGTGAAGTGAACCACTCTAGTAAACGTGTCCTACATTTGATTGCATGTTTTCCATTATATCCAGACATGAATGAAATAAACAGTAGTGACAGTCCATTTTGCACCTTAACCAGAACACAGAAACCCTTTTAGGCTAGGCTCATTATGTTTTTTCTGCAAGAAAGCACTGCAATACGTTTATAGATGCTGGCGTCGAGAAAAAAACCTGTAACTCACAGTTTTGCGCCGGCAATAACAACCTGGGAACCAAACATTTGTCTTTTCTTTTCTCCTGAATGGTCAGAAATAACATGGCTGGACGAAGGGGGAGGGGGAGGGGGGGAGGGGTGGTACAAGGCTTAAATGCTTTTTAATCCCATGGTTCAGTGACCACTTGCAGCTCTGCCCAGTCGTCTGACTCAGTCTGCCATTTGTAGGTCTCTCTGAAGTTTCCTTGCCATTGGCTTAAGTGTCTGCTTGACTCTCTCTCACCCTCCTATTTAGTATGCAAGCCCCAAATGGCTGTTAATTAAATGCCTGCTGGTATTGTATAAGGAAGCATGTCTTGTTTATTCCACTAAGTTAAAACTGTAAATATTGCTTATGAGTCTACCTGCATTCAGTGAATAACACTTTCTGTGTCATAAAACATTACAGCAATTCTCTAGGGTGACTCAATTACCCTGCACACAGAGCAGGGAATTTATTCTGTGTATTGCACTTGGTTGCATGGTGTCCTTGTTACACTCAAATAGAGAACCTGTAGTGTGGTGTAGGTCTAAATTGGACACAGTGCTGGAATTTGCGCTATTGTTTTCCAGGGAAACGCTGTATATGTGACAGTTAGTGTGGTGGAGGCATCCAACCAACAGTAGATGTCAAGAGTTCCTCGCAAGAGGTGGGCAGTTATGTTTCTAACACAGCAGGGATGGGTTCTCTCAGAGGACACTGCATTACTGACATAAATTATACTACTACAAATTTTTTTTACAATGTCACTGAAACCTAATTTGAAAAGACATGGCAACAGGATTCTCTGACAAAATATTTTGTGGCATTTGTCAAAACTTCAGTAACCATAGGATGCACCCCAGAACGTACACATCCTCTGGTGGGGTGCTTAAAAAGAGCTATAGATAGCTCAAAGCAGAATCAAATCAAGACTTCACATCTACAAACTGTGAAAAACCAGCTCCTCCACAAAGCAATGTCAAGAGGCTTGCCACTTGAAAGCAAAAGTTGTCCAAAGAGTTGCGAGAAGTACTGACAAAGTTTATGAGAAAAAAAGTGATTGTGCTTTTAATCCTCAGCAGCACGTGCAACAATGAGGGAGTCAGAGCCCTTAGATATGCCACCCCGGGGGCAGGCTCTATACTTAAGGCTTACAACAGCCTCATTATCTCCCTCAACTCACATCAGATCCTAGCAGCAGTTTGTCACAGGCAGGCTCTTCCCTGCCAGTAGGCATCAGACCAATCCTCCTGCAACACTACTGTACATAATTGCCATATGGACAGCATTTTGAGCCAGACTGAAGACTAAAAAGCCCTCCAGGCAGATTCCCCAGATAACTAAATGAATATTTTATCTCATTTCCATCTAATTTGCACCATATTATTATACAGAACTGAAATTTTTAATTAATTGATAGAACAGATCAAACACAGGTTTACACTTTGATTTTCGGGAGCTGTTATTTTGATAATTTGCATGGCTTTTTTCCCATGCCAAGCTTTTAAATCTCCCAGAATTTCAGCATCTCTATATAGAAACACTATAATAAAACATACAGCAAATTAATAACTGCCAGCGCACATGAAATGCTTGTCTTGGTTGTGTGAGCAGTTCCAGTGAGAAGTCCTTTTACCTGCCACCCCACTGATTAATTAATTTCACACTGTTTAATTAAATCCACAGTCTGGGGAGTCTGGGCAGCACCGTGGGGAGCCCTATCTGAGCCTCATGTGTACAGAGATTACTAAAGAAGGTCTCAGACACCCGCTCTCATGCTGATGTTGACACTGACGTCACCCTTCTCTGGATACCGGAGAATGATTGTGTCGGCGTCATCTGGAAGTTGTGAGCTTTTACTGCTGGAGACATGATATGACTCTACCATTTGTTGATTATCTGCTGGCATTCGCATTAACAGAGGACGCCGGCGCATTTGACAGCATTTGACACAAATTAGTATTTGACAGAAATGTCTGATGAAGTGTGTTGCTGCCTTGATGTAAACCTTGTATTTCCATGAAATGGCTATAAAAGTGCCAGCTAAAATGGCCTGAAAATGGAATGAAAAATAAAAATCCAAAAAACATAAAATATAGAAAAACAGGAGTATCCAACAGGACAGATTCCAAAATATGTATAAACACATACCACACACAGGCCATGTTGTGCCAAATCAAAAATTACATCAATTTGTTTCAGCATAAATGAGAATATTGAACTCCCATATCCTGTCTAACACTAATGTATCCAACAGTCAAAGCCTCAGAGACACGGAGACACTGTCTCTCTTATGTCAGAACAGAGAGGTGCATGAGTGTGTAGCACAGCAGGCAGTATGACTGTGTGGGCTAGAAAGCATGCATGTTACTTTCTCTGTTCTCCTGAAACATATTTTTGGCATCTCTAATCACAAACAAACACATTTTGTGTCAGATGGCTCAAATTCGTCTTTACAGTCCAACTTGAAAACAAGACGATATTAAAATCTCACATGATTTCACATACTTTTTTGGTTTGCCATATTAACAAATCCAAACCTGATTTAACTGTTGTTTGCTCAGTCAAGTGTTTATATGTCGGGGGAAAGCAGGGATAATCATTTATATAATGATAGCAGTATATAAAGATGGCAGCCTGCTGGTTTGGTGCAATGTGATGCGTTAACAGTATTTCTTTGTGCTCTCTATTTGATGTGCTAGGAGCTATTACAGAGAGACAAACACTTACAATGGCACTGATATGAAGAAGTCACGATGTACACATATGCATTGTCTCTTTAACTGCATTTTCACCAGACTCCGTGTCTGAAAAATAAAAAAGGATTGTCATGATCTAAGGTTTAAACACATCGTCTGCACACGTGCTCATATCACATGCGCCTGAAAATAATGAAACTACTTTTATTATGACAGCTTAACATGAGCAATATACAGCACTTGCAAAGTTTAATTAGCTTTAGAAAATGAAGTCACGCCATTACTCCACATCTCCTCTATATAAATAGCATGAGTGTTCACACACTTTTATTCAAACAAACTACTGAATCTGTACAAACAGTTGAGGGTTGTGCTCTTTACTTAGACAAGATAAACTTTTAATAGGCATTCCAGCACACAGCATCAAGACAGTTTTGCAGACTGATACAGCATTTGCTGGAAGAACAGCGCTCTATTTGTGCTTGCCTTGTCCTGTGACAGGAAGACCTATCAGGTGCTCATCTCTACTACACCCCCCCCCCATCCCCTCTCCTCCTGACCTCATTCTGTCATCTTCGTTTTCCTTCTTCCCCACTCTCAGGTCTTTTATAAAGTGTCTCCATGCATTACACATTTAACAATGCATTAAAAATAGGCCACCATCAATCAGTCATTCTGTGGCGGAGACAAAATCTACTTGTGGCACCAATTTGATATGTTTCTCAAGGTTTAAGAATGAAAGGAATGCTAACTCTTGGGCTGCTGTGTGCGGAAAACTTAACAGAGATGAATACATACATTTTATGCGCTAATAATACATCATACCCCATAAATCATACCGTGATAATTTTGAATTCCCATTTGCTTGATTTCCTACAGCACAGTGTTCTTTCAAGAATCCAGAAACAGAATCAAAATAATATATATGCAGGCGGTAAGCCGTGACAAGATTTCTGATGATGGGTGCCAGGTTAACATCGTGCCCAAAACAGTGATTTGAGAACTGTGATGCATGATACAGGATAGGTAGTAGGTAAAATCTGATGTAATGGCTGGGAGTGAGTCAAGCCCTGGGGGCAAATAGTCTGAACAGTCTGACTCCAGGTTGCTCATGCCAAAGCAGATGTTCAACTGACGACAGCATTACAAAAACAGGGCAGCATGTTATTCACAAGGTATTTTATACTATTAGGACGGCGTGTCAAGGTTGCCGAGCTACCGATAGCTTTGGTAGCTGCTTTGATAGTCATATATGTATTTAATAAAGAGACATTAAGGAACTCACAAAGGATTTTCACAGTTCCACATGAGTTTTGTTAACACAGTAAGGAGCTCTCCTGCTCAGGTAGAGGTGTGGAAGACTGTTTGTGAGCTTTGATGTTGCAGCTCTGCTCTGAGGCTTGATCCTGCATTCTGGACTTGAAAACAGACTGCACCTCGTCACGGGTAACAGCTTGAAGAGGTAGACACCAACTGCACAGACATGCCTGAAGGACCGCACACACACAAAGACATTTGGTCAGGGGACAACACGCATTTACCATCAGCTTCACTGGGAGAAAATTATGAGATTTATTTATGTGTGGAATATTCATAATATCAAATGAGCAGAATGCTGTTTTTCCTGTTTGTATGCCTTTGATTAATGGCAGTAAAAGCTTTGTTGCTTTAATACTGAATCTGTAATGCAGAGAGTGCAGAATAGGAAGCGGGTCTGTTTTATTTCCGTGTAGAGATATTAGTTGAAAGCAATCTTAGGTTTGGGCTGTCTTTTAATTAAGGAAAAAGGGATATATTAAAAGGATAAACAAAATGTAAAAAAAAGAAAATAAATGTGATATAAAAAACATTATTGCAGAGGAAGTTTTTCAGCAACTGTGTTCAAAAACCTGATGACAGCCAAACAAATCAAAGTATGTCCTTCTGAACTAGTAATACAATAAAGGCTTTTAAAACATTTTCCCTTGAAAATTGCCTTCAAGCAATGTTTTCTTCTTCCTTATAACACATCACTCTGATCCAGGGACAAACTGTCTGGTAGATTGCCAAGTGCCAAGTTTTTTCTCTCTCTCTCTCTCTCTCTCTGACAATGTTTTTCCAGACCATTTTCACTTATTACCCCCTCAGGTCATTGCTTGCTCCAGTCTGCCCATTTACAGACATGACTCCATATGTCCTTGATGACACATATGATAGCTCATCCAATGTGGATCACAATGTCTTCACCCCCACCAGAGTTGTCTGAAATTGAATAGTGCCCTACATAGGAGCAACTGGAAAAAAAAAAAAAAAGTGCATGACGAGTATGTCTTACCTTGAAACATCTTTTAAATCTTTTGCTGACTGTATACAGTGCAATGGGGTTGATGCATGAGTTGAGTGAGGCCATAGTAATTCCAAAATAGTCCAGGACAAGACAGATGCTACAAAGGAGAACAAACATTAGGTATTAACCAGACAACAGAGCACAGAAAAAAAAAAAGATACTGAATTCTTCATGCTCACCTCAGTAGTTGACACCTATTAGGATCTTTCTCATCATATATGGTGGATTTTAAGATTCGGCTTAGGTATAGAGGCAACCAACAAAGTGCAAACACAATCACCAGGCAGAAGACAGTTTTCGCTACTTCTCGTCTCTTAAAAAGAAAAAAAAAAGTATTTTCAACATCAGACTCGGTATAGCAAAGTATGGGAAATGTGCTGGGAAAAGTTGCAAAATGTGCTTAAAAGTGTTGATTAATAACCTGCTTGGCGTGGTCGCTTAATGTGTTCTCAGTATTCCTCAGCATTTTTCTGGTCATAAGCGCGTAGAAGACAGCGGTCCAAGCCAGTGGCATGCAAAAGTAGAAACCAAAGAGCCACCAGTCCTTTACTGATTTATAAAACTGTTGATTAAACATGACAGAGGCCCACAGTCAGTCAGTGACATGATGTTCAGTGCCTGTTATGCTACAGCATGCATAAAACAATATTTCAGACGCACGTGTTAAGATTTACAAGGGCATCTACAAGAGTGTGTTGGGCATCTGTTGGATGAGGAAATAATAATAGAGCCATTCCTATTTTCATTTCCTATCAACACATATTGCTGTATGTGGGATGTGAAAAAAGCAATCAAATCAAACACATGTTGATCTGTATATTTTACCCTGTTGCACTGGTTGGAAACTATTACACTACCTGCATGAACGACGTGGTTTGCATGGGATGAAGCAGACATATTCTCAGATGCTTCTCTTTATAGTCCATTGTTATCATATCAAAGCCGACAACTTCAGGCACAGCCAGCAGGATAGAAATAACCCATATCAGAGTTATTTCGATTGCTGTCCACGCTGAAACCCCAATGCCTTTGATTCGATTCCAGGATACCACAGCTCGGTATCTGCAGAATCAATGGGAAAATGTTATGGCTTGGGGGACTTATTGTCTGTAACAATGATAAATATTTCAGTTAAAGAACATTTCAAGGGCTAATGCTAAACAAATCTGTCTGCTTGATGAAATACAGATAGTATCCAGCAAATACTATTTTCTTGTAGGGCACAGGAAGTACTGCTTATCTCCTTACCTGTCAACACTCAAAGCACATAAGCTCAACACAGTAATTCCAACAGAGGTTTTTTGTATGAAGGGGACGAGTTTGCACAATACCAGACCGAATGGCCAATCTTCTGCCATGAGCTGAAGCAAAAACAAACAAGGAAGAAAAAAAAAACACAATCAATTCAAGGTGAGAGTGAAGTTTTAAAATGGGTAAAAAAGAGCAGAGGACAGCATAAGGTGTAATGTTGTTTTCTCATTGCTTTTGCACACCGTGAGGGGAATAACTCACCCTGTATGCGTTGACTGGAATGTCTATCACAATGTGGATTAGATCCCCTAAAGCAAGACTTGCAATGAGAACGTTTGGTCCACTTCTCATGCATTTGTTTGCATATATGACTTTCAGTAAGGCCAAGTTGCCCACTATTCCAACAACAAAAACAACAAGAGAGACCAGAGTATTGACATATTTGAAGGCGTCTCTGATTCCAGCTGACTCCAAGCACATAGGCAGGTGTGGCGTTTTTGGTCCAGCTACTTGGGGTGGATGAATTGAGCTGTTGGATATCTGTTTTTCCAGCATTAAAAGACCAGGGGAAGCCGTTTTGGGGAGTTCAATTACAGGGAATGGGTCTGAATGCTGATCACTGGCCTCGGCTCTGATGAAAATATTTCCCAAACAAAGAATGAGAGCCACAGTCCACATTGTTGATGATTTCTTCAAAAGGCCCTCAAATGTTTTTGCCAGCGCTAGACTGAAAATGAGAGTGAAAATAATTAGCTCAGCATCTTAGCCTTGAGATTTAGAGCAAAGCATTTGGGTGAAGTAAATAACTAATTTAATTTTCTGATCAAAAGGCAACAATACATAAACAGCACTGATACAACATGATACACTGAATTATCCCAGCTTACCTTTAGATGTACACTCTGAATAAAATAAGCTGTATGTTTAACACAAAGGACAACTCCACTACTACTTTGTTGCTGTGCCTGGTGAAATATTATAACCCAGCAGAGGGAAATCAGCGTTTTATAGACTAAGGTATACTGTCGTCAGCATTAATCATCAGTCTGTCACCAATGACAGTAATTACTTCCCTTGATGCATCATCCTCAATGAAAGGATGGTGTTGAAGTGTATAGTCTGTTATCACAGAGTGAGATCATTTTATAGACTTCTGTAGGGATGTTATGTTACAGTTGTTTCTCCCTCTTCCACTCAAATGCTGGCTGTTATCTTGTTTTTAAGATTTCCACACAAAATCTAAATGTAGCAAAATGTCTATTTTAGTGAAGAGACTATTATTTTTTTTTTTTTTTTGCTTAAAGCTACTGAGCCTCTGTCATTAAACTTAGAAGGCATCATTAGCGAATGCAGTGGGGACAGGAAAGCTGTCTTCTGCAGCTATATGGCATTTTGGTTGTACATGCGCCTGATGCAAAACTACTGCCGGGCAACTGCAGTTGAATAATAACAAAAATTATACAAATGGAGTGACTGCAGTCTTGAGATTTTGCTTCAGTTGACATATCACCTTTTTAAAACATGAGTCAGTCTCCGTCCTACCAGAGGGATACTGCCTCCGCATCTCCTGAGAGTCCTAAGGAAGGTGACTTCTTCCCTCGACAGCTAAATGACAACCAGAAGAGCCTGGAGGAGCACGAGACATGCGAAGACCAGAAAGATCCCATTGTTAATATCACACCCGACGACAACTCCAGCTTTATGTTGAACACTCAAATCTGTGCTCCGCCGGCGACAAATGACCTTGGGAAACTATGTGCTGGCACACCTCCAAAAGAGCAACTGATTAAGAAAAGTGAGTAGGTTGAGTTGGATTTGACAAGGATTCACAGCCAGGCTTGTCTGTATACACTCACTGTAACATCTTTTCTTCCATGCAGGCCAACGGGGAGAACCAAGAAGCTTCGATACATCACCTACACAAAAGAAGCCGTAAGGAATATCTTAATTTACAGTAACACGATTGAAAGACCTCTATGCATGAAAATAATGTTAATATATTGTTTATATGCCATATGTATTGTATGATATACATATATATTATTCTCCTGTAAGAAGATCAAAAAAATACTAGTTAAACTCACAATGAAGAGCAAATCAAAGCTGAAGGGAGAGTGAATATTACATACATGAGGTGACCAGAAACTTGAACTCAAATGACTTCAAATTGTTGCTAATCATCATGCTAAATGAATGTGGAAAGAGGTAACTGCTTGCTAACACATTAGCCGGTACAACTTAATGAGATGGTATGTCAGATGTATGTGTTTCTTTGGTTTCCTCTGCCCCAAAGAGCACAACACTCTATTAATTTAGCTCTAAGATGAATAGAGTTGTTCAGTTAAAGCATTACCGTAAATCTTTGTCTCACACCTCTGTTCTTTTGAGCAGTCCGGTCTCACCAGAGTTCATGGAGGTTCGTGCACTAGATGGAAGATTCATTACTTTGGTGAGCTCTCAGACCCAGACAGATTGGAAGTGGGTGGAGCAGAGCCTCTCTTTCAGCTGTCAGGGTAAGCCATGTCATCAGTTTGGGTGCAAAGGGGTCACCTGTACCTGCCCCCTCTTACCTCTTGTGACTTAGACATCTGTCAGATTCCCAATTATTTCTTTCTTGTGCAGTTCAAAAGGAAATTGAAGATCCCCAGTTGTTGCAGGCAGAGCTGGTGAGCTTGGACACTGTCCCTGATTCTTCAGATGTAGCCTGCTCATGGAAAAAAAAAGTGAAAAAGTAGAAGAAAGGAATTAAGAGCATTTTCTCAAGTACTGTAATTAAGTATAACTTTGAGGCACTTGTACTTTACTCAAGTAATTATATTCTATGCTATTTACACTCCACTCCACAGCGGAAAATATCGTACTTTTGACTCTACTACATTTATTTGACAGCTTTAGTGACTTATTAATAATGCACAATATAATCAAGGAATACATCAGGCTCTGTCATTATAGATTAAGGTGCCCAGCGATGTATAAAATTAGCCACCCAGCTAAATTAGCTCAAATTAGCCCCATCTTTACCAGCTGTAGCCTTACAGTGATGGTTAGAAATTAATACATCAATAATCATAATCCATTTCTTTATTTATTTACTTATTTATTTTACTTTTATTGATTTCTAAACCGTCGTACTGCTACTTTTACCGAAGTAAAGGATCGTAGTCCGTCTGCGCTACAATCTGTGCACAAATACACGTAGGTTATACATGTAGGTTACATGTGGCCAATCTTTGCTGGCCAAAGTTTTTATTCATACATGTCTTGGCTTATATTCACAGGACACAGAGAATGAAAAGATGCCAAAAAGGGAACATGATATACCTTGTGTGAGCCTGCCTCGCCTCATCGCATTCAGGCCAGAGCCAAAAGAAACTCCTTGTGTTGAAAAGGTAATGTCAGCCTACTCCTGTATCTCTATTTTGCCCATAGTGTCTGGAAATAACAGTAATAGCAGGGTGTGAAGACTATAATATCAGTGGTGGTGAGGTGTTTGTGAATTTGTTTTTTCTGCACTGTAGGTTCCAGAGGTTGAGTCTAAACAGAATGTGCATCTTGCTCAGTGTGACTATTGCCAACAGCTCTGTAAGCCCTTCATACACAACAAGCTGTTGGAAAATGAAACAGACTTTGAGATGGTGAGTGCACCTTGTTTGTCTCCCAAAAAAACTGAAAACAAATTCATTAGATATAATGACTTTTCTGATAACCTCTCCAGAATGACAAAATCATCTCTATTCGTAGTAGGAAAAGGTTCATCGGGGAGAAAGTGCTTATTAAAAAAAAACAAGAAAGAAAGAAAAAACAAGAAATGTGTAATTTTCTTTTATTCAGCTCTTTTGTTGTGAGCAAGCAAAACAAATGAGAGAGCTTATCCTGGAAGAGAGAGAGAAATTGGCACAGTGGGAGTTAGATAAAAAGATTGATGTGAACCCTCATGTACCCGTCATGAGTGAGAAGGAGAGGGAAGCTGCTAAAATCAAGGAAAAGAAGAGGTAAGTAAAGAACGTGTCCCGTCCTGTCCCTGCATAGTTTCCTGTGTTGCTATAGGATAGTGTGGGAGGACATACGTGTAGTGACATTAGCTGTGCTATATTACATGCAACAAAAGAGCTCCATTCATCTTGGCATCTGATCTGACTTCTGCAGAAAATAACTTGGTCATTTTCTACTGTAGGTTGAAGCATTTGCTGCTCCAAATAAAAGCTAAAGAAGACAACTTGGATAATAACTTAAGTAAGTATGCAATCAGACTCTAGCTTAGACACACTGGTACAAATGATGAAGATGTGCAGTATGCAGTCTTTCATTTCTTCCCTTTTTCTCATTTACAATGTGTATAAATTGATGCTCTGGCAGAAGATATTCCCTACATTAAAGATGAGCTTCACATCCTTCAGATAGATATTAGAAATATTACTGGCATGTTTACACTACAAGGAGAGACAGACGGTGATACAAAGGTAAATCTGAAGGTATGTTTTTATAAGGACACAGTTGGCATGGAGTTTTATCGTCAGTGTATTTACCGGGAATGTAATTAATGACCTTAATATATTTTTTTCACATCTAAAGGAAGCAATTAAGAAGTTCTACAAAAGTGGGAAATGTTTCCTCACCTTATGTCCAGATGGAACGGGTAATGTTTTGTATCCTTTTAAGCAGTGCACAAAGTGGAAGATCAAGGTCTAGGTTAAAGTACTTAATGAGGGGGTACACATTTGTTCCCTTTGATAAAAGGTTTGCACAGTGTTAATGATCCTTAATAGACAAAGTTATCCTTCTGGGAAAGCAGCCATTATAATATCCTCTGCAGAAGCTGCTGACTTCACTTACATAATCTTGGAGGACAAGGGCGTAGCGCCCAACATCAAAGGCATTTTCACAAATAAAGGCCACTCCACATGCTACCATCCCAATGGAATGATATGGTAATTGTTACTCCATAATAACTGTAATTATAATAATTTAAGTTCTCTCTAAAATAAGGCCTTAAAATAAGAGTTTTTTGTAGCCATGATATGCTTATTCTTTTGTTAGATGAGAAGATTGATACCATTTCCATATCTGGCCAGTATGTGTATACATATAGATATAGATATTAAGCTATAGTCAGCAGGTGGTTAGCTTAGCTTAGCTTAGCATAAAGACTGATAACAAGGGGAAACAGTTGTGTCTTGAGGTAGCAAAATTCACATCTCTAGCATCAGCAACATCTAAAATTATATCTTTTTCGTGTGATTCAGCAAAAGTGTAAAAACACCAATTTGCAGTTTTCTCAAGGTTATGTGGCAGACTGTTTGCTGACTGCCAGACAACTAGCAGAGATACCAAGACGTTCCTAGTCCCAGACAAAAAAATAGTCTGGCACATAACCATTTAGACTGATCAACAACGCATGGTGTGTGAATCAATGAGCTTTAGAGGTGCTCGTTGGTGTAGTTTGTTACCTTCGGACACAGCTTGGCTAGCTGTTTTACCCTGTTTCCAGTCTTTACGCAGGTTAAGATATCTGGCAGCTGACTGCATTTACTGACAGATATGAGAATGGTGTCGGTGTTTTCCAAGCTCTCTACCAAAAAGCAAATAAATACATTTCCCAAAATGTTGAACTATTCCTTAAACTCAATTAGGAATCAAACATGAATGTTATTATGTATCAAAACCAAATCCAAACTTTATCTTTTATATCTTGAACACCAAATGAGTAGGGCCTCATAGGTGAATTACTTAATGACCACAGATAGCTTTTTGATGAACCTGCTGCTCTCATGCCGCAGGTCAAGATGTGTGTGTTGCTAATCTCTGTGGTGTGTCTGAAGGTTGAATTTGACCCCTCTTGGAGGTCTCTGCTTCAGTGAGACAGGAGCTTTGAAGAGGCGCTGGAATTGGTTGTATTTTGACCCGCATGCACGTAACCTTCCCTTCAAGCCTCTGACCTTTGCCCTGGACCCACACATCAGTGTGCGCATACACTCACAAGAACGCATGTACCTCACCTTTGTACATCGGCAAAACAGCGTGCGCCTCAGCGTAGGGTCCAAGCTTAAGGTAGGTGTCAATGAATGCACTATAAATGTGCATACAGTGATACGGTGACTTTGTCTTATGCGTTAAAATATAGGAGCCTCCACTTTAAACTGTATACAGCAAATTACAGCAGTCGATAATGATTTGCAATATATGCACAAAAAATTGATTTGAAAAAGGGCAAAATACTATTTTTCTATTAATGCAGCTCGTTCATCCACAGAGCCCTGACAAGCCGGGACAAAACTTTCTGGAGAGATATATCCAAATGAAGAGCTCAGAGATTTACTCTCTGCTTGGCCAGATGCAGACCTGCATGTCCCGCCACTCTGCAAATCTGAACAACATTAAGCAACGCTACAGCTTCATTGCCAGATGCAGCGACCCAGCAGATAAATGAAGGAGGACAAGTTAACCCAAAAAGATAAAGGCCCATGTAAATCAAGAGAGAAACAGAGAATTAGGAAAAGTGGATATCATTTATGGCTGTGTTAAAGTTTACAGCCTTATATTATTTTAAACCCCTTGAGTCTCTAGTGCCTGTAGTCATTAATGGTTACGTTCAGACTCTTGAAGGGCTTGAGCTTTATAGAAAGAGATTTATGGAAGACTGGGTCAGTTAGTTTGGCAGTGCAGACATTCATAGTTGAAATATCCAGCTAAGATCAAATTTGAAAGAGAAAATAAATCTTAGGGAAGAAGCCAAGGTTGTCTGTGTTTGGGTCATATATACACTGTTTAAAAAGATCACTGGGAACAAATGAATTCCTTCATTTGTCATGGTATACCTTGTATCTGTTGTGATGGATTCAGTACTTAATTGATTGTTTTTTTTTTTTTTATGAAAGAGAATGGCCACACCACAGAACTGAAAGATGACTGAAAAACTTGTGAAATCCAATTGAATATCTCTCTTAACAGTGTGACAGAGACCTTCAATATTTATACAGACCAAAGTAATATTTCCAGCACCTGAGTTGTTATTGCAGCAAGTTCCTGTCCTTCGTTTTCCAAACAGAAAAACACAAGTTGTACATACAAGTTGTACATTTTATAAGAACACAAACAAGCCGGCAGCAACAGCAAAGAGACACAAAACCTCAAACACACAGATTCCGACATGTATCCCCCCACATCTCTTGCTCCATCATCCCTCTAATCCCAACTCTCATCACATCACCAAATCATCACATGCCCATTTTCCCAGCTGAAACACCACTTTTCTCATTCTAGTTTGCTGGCGCTTACTTGGCATTTTACATGAAATCCAGCTACTGACAAGCACTAAACAGTAGTTGCAATATGTATTCATCAGCCCTCTCCCTGTATGTTATGTTACTATATTGCAGCATTTAATAACTGTTCAGTATTATGTTACTGCCGAGGTAAGGTAAGGTTAGGTAAGGCAAGGTGATGTTTGTACTAACAAAAAGCAAGGCTTCCTTTTCGATCCCTTGAGTAAAACAGCATGAGTTCATCAACATCATGAGTTTTTGTATGTTTTTCAATTTATTTAGGAAGTAAATGCATTACAATGTATTTGCAAATGCTAAATTGCATATATTAGAGATCAATGTTTTGTGGTGTAAAGCCTACCAATATACATATAATAGAGACTGAAGCTCATTTTAATGGATGCTATACTCACTGGTCATTGCAAGTTCTTCATATTTTATGCACACATTCCAGTGAAAATAGGCCTAATTATTTTTCAATCAATTTCCAAAACAACTCAAACTCTTGATAACCTTTTTTTCTATACCAGAAGTTGGGGGTATTTAATAAGAAATAAAAAGAGGTAGTAACGGCTGTGTGAGACAGAGAGGAATAACATTTGATGAAAGCTGCAGTGCTTATGCAATCATTTTTGATGTGCACACCATGTCAAAAGGAAACCCTGGGATTCTTGTGATAAATAAACCATGTTAGTAAAATAAAACTTATTAAAATAAAACAGACTCAAGCTGTGTCAAAAGGTGTACCTACAGTGCGTGTACATTCAAAAAAGCACATCTAGGTTTAGAAAGATCTGTCTGATCTTCACTTTAATGTATTTTTAATTTACTCATGCCAACGTTCTTTTAATATACTATAACTAGTGAAGCCTTAAAGTCAATTACAGATGTTACTGTAAGGATTTATTTCCATTATCGAGTTACTATATATGGCCCACTGGAAGACTGGAAATTAGTGTTATTCCCAGACATCTAAATTATTGAGCTCATACAGCCACTGAATGTGGGTATGTGGCTGATTTACACTTAAGATTTCTCCAGTTATTTCAGTTGGATGAAAAGCACTACAAAGATATGAGTATTTTCTTTCCCTCTTTTTCAAGTGTAAGGTTTGCAATATCAGTATAATAATTCAGATTTTTGTAAGACAAAAACGCAACAAATTGTAGGTAATTACTGCCTAGAATATGACAGAAGTAAAACAAATCATTGACAGGATTGCAAAATATCGTGTAAATATGTGATGAGATGATATGGTTTAACAGTTTGAACAACCAAATGTAATTGCAAGGTTGTGAAACAACAGGCGAAAAGAGATCAAATAAAAGAAGAGGCGGATTTTGAAGAACCTCAGCACACTTCTCTACCATAGAGAATTGCTTATTGTTCTATGGTTGCTATTGGACACCAGAAGCAAAACATGCTGTTTCTATTCGACCACTCTATATGTGATCAAAAGAGTTTTTTTTACATTCACTTATTCATGCTTCATCTGCTCATCATTGTTTCACAATGAGGATATCAGAGAGCTGAAGATGCGCACACAAGCCAGTCAACTGAGAT
The DNA here is from genome assembly GCF_042242105.1 of Pempheris klunzingeri. Taxonomy (NCBI): domain Eukaryota; kingdom Metazoa; phylum Chordata; class Actinopteri; order Acropomatiformes; family Pempheridae; genus Pempheris; species Pempheris klunzingeri. Next base: position 18,772,784 of record NC_092021.1, read on the forward strand.
GGATTCAACAACACATCCTGGACTGATAAATACACAGAGGTTAGGAAGGAAATGACAAATCATGAACAGTTCATATTAATTAATGCAACTAATGGAGATCTCAGACAGAAAACAAAACTCTTGCTTGCACGTGAAGGACGCCAATCTGTTTTAATCTAAAAAAAAATGTCCTAAACAGTAGATAGTACTTATTGCTAGGCAGTTGTATGTACATAGTTGTATGATATTGTACAGCTGCTTGAGTGAGGGCATCCACCCCCTGTACGCTGGGCCTCATTAAGCTGATACTGAAAAACTGGTTCCAGTGTAAACTCACGTGAACACCTGACGATCCATGCATTTGATGGGAGAATTGTCACCAGAATCAGCGTTGGTACACAGACCAACCGGAGCCATGACGAAGAGTGCACTCAAGGTACATTTTCTCCATATTTAATGCTAATTATGAATTTCTGACCTTGGTTAGTAAATGGCTTTGAATGCCTGTGCTTATTAATGTTTTTGCACTTGCAGAATATAAATACCAAAGACCAAGAAACATGAAAAGCTCCTCACAAGCATCTGAGGTATGCATCCGAGCAGATGGGTGCGTTAAGGTGGGGCAAATACCCAGAAGATGGTTTACAATGACAAAGTCACGGTGAGGTATTCTATCTTGTAAAAGCCTCCTATCTCTCAGCCGCCTGGATGATGTCATTGAAAAAGTAAAAGCTTTACTCGGGCACGCAGACTAGAAGAGGTTTATCTGAACTTGTCATTAAACTAACTTTAGAAATGCACTTTGTGGAGAGACCTTAGACAAACGGTGAATTGCTGCAATTAGCATTTACGAGGTCTTTTTGTGTGTTTTCTTGATTATTCTACTATTGCCATAGAAATGCTGAATGAGTTTTCATAGCCTTGGCTATCCTTGTCACAGTGTAAGTTTTATTTTGTGAAAGATGATATGACATGGTATCCAGAGACATGGTTTTTGATTTATTCATGAAACACAAGTTAAAGACCTCAAAGAATTTAATAAATTATGAAGCGTCTTTGTTTTTTCTCCTCAGAGTGTTCCTAAAAACATGAAGTCTGAGTTGAAGATATCCCCAGATAATGAAATGCTGGATTCACCCAGCAAGGAAACTCCCCAAACTCCAGCAGCCTGCCAAGGAGAAACTGAAGAGTCTTTAACTAATCTGGACAAGGTATGGAGGAAAATGGCACATTTAATCCGCTCCTTTTGCTATTCTCGTATAAATATGAATTCGTTTACGGAGCACGCAATTAGTCCGTTTGTCTCCAATCACAACTTGCCTGTCTGTGCTGCTGCTTGCCTTAAACAAGCCAGACTCTGACACGCTTTTTTTAATACCTCATTAACTGGAATATTTGGATACGATTTATTTCTGACAGTGTCTTTTTGAGAAGGAAAATATGATTCTAAAAAGAGAAATAAGTGTCTACTCCAACAATGTTTTCAGATCCCAGCCTCAAGTGGATCAGATTCAGAGGAGCCGCTGCAGACTGTGTTGAACATTCGCTGTGAGCACTGCCAGCAGCTGAAGAAACCCCCAGTGACCAGTGATCCGATAGCCAACAGTACTGACCCAAAAGAGGTGAGAGAGTGAGTGTGCATCTAGCACTACTGTTAATATGGTGACATGCTCTTGTTATATAAAAACTGACTGAACTAAAAAAAAAAAAAAAAAATGTGATTTTGCTCATTTTGCCATTTGAGTTACATTCAGTGTCAGTGTCAGAGTGTGTGTGCGTGTGTGTGTGTGTGTGCAGGGTGAAATTGTGTGGTTTGAATTTCTCTTTCCAGGTAGTTATCTGAAGTAGAACAATTTGAAATATCACTTTGGGTCCAGACTGAAAAACCTTAACAACTATGTTTAACTATGTGGATGGTTGTCTTGAAATCTGGTATAGGCATTCGTGGTCGCCAGAGAATGAAGTCTACTGACTTTTACGGTTCTGAGTGAAACATCTTAATCATTGGATGGATTTCCATTAAATTTCGTACAAATATCCACAGTGCGTTGAGGCGTAATCCTAGTGACTTTGATGATCTTCTGACCTGCAACCAGCAGGTCAAAGTTTTAATTAACCAGCCTTAATTTTATGTTGGCTATTTGCATGCTAACACGCTGAACTAAGAAGTTAAATGTAATTCGCATAAAGTACGCTAGCATCGTCATCAAGAGCATTTTAGCGAGCTGACATTAGCATTCAGCTCAGCAGTGGCTACAGTAAGAGCAGCTTCATAGAGAGTTAACACATTCAAACGTCCAGTCAGTGGTTTAAGTTCAAGTTAAATCAATCAGGCGTGATTGGAATGGATGAGATGTTCTTTCAGCCAAGCTATACGATCCAAGCATCTGACCTGCCTGAAATACAAAATAAAAAGTATCCTTAGTCCGAATGTTGAAGTTTGATTGAAATTTCAACCTGACTGTTTGACTTAAGTCATTGAGCAACTTGAAATTGATTTTTGAATACTGGACACTTTAGGCTGTCTGAATCTGTAAACTCAAAATCTGACCTACAGAAAAATTCAAGATGCTTTTCAAAGTAAAATATTTCAGTGCTATAAATGATGTGGAATTTGAATGTCACAAAGTATTTAACAAGCATGTAGAACTGGGAGATTAGTAAGACTAATAAATGTGATTAAATAAATTAAATTTCAGAATTTTGTAGCATTTCTACATTCACACATCTTTTTCTCTCTCTGTGTCAGTTCTTCTGCTGTGAGAGGGCATGGAGATTATCAGAAATTTGGCTGAAGGGTGCAGCAGTTACCACTGGCGAAACTGTGACTGATGAGGATCCAGCGATGCAGAGAGATCAAAGGTCAGGACCGCTCTTGTCCATTATTGGATTCCACCATTAAATGGTTTTTTCAAATTCAATTTCTATGCCGTTGAGGTCTGACTCTACATTTTCCATGACACACAGCAGGTTGAAGGATTTGGAGTCTGAAAGGAGCTCATATCGTCGGACCTCTAAAGCAGGTTACACACACCATCTAGCACAGACAAATTAAAGTTACTCTTCCTTCCCTTTTGTTCATCCATGAACACCTTTAACTACATTGCAGGACATAAACGATTATTTGCCACCCTACACAATCGACTCTCTGACGATGCCAGGCCCACCAAGAATGGCGATTCTTTCCCTGAGGTGGAAATCATGGATTCTGAAAACTCTTTCTCTTTGAATGCAAAAACTGGACAGAAGGTACTGTCAAATGTTTAAATCACAACTGTATTCACAAGTGTGATGAGGTCCTATCATGACGATAGTCAAGAGCATAGAGGACTACATTTATTAATAAATCTGTTTGGTTCAGCAGAGAACGAGCCCGCTTCTCAAAAACTACAAAAATGGTCAGACATTCATTGTGATTTTTCCAGATGGAACTGGGCAGGTGTGGTATCCTTTAGAGTGATTCTAACTGACAATTTACATACATTACATCATAACCACCTTAAGTCTGTTTGTTTACCTTAGTTGTATTTAAAAGCTATCCCTCAGGAAGGCTCGCTATTCTTGTATCTGCTACACAATCAGCTGACTGGTCTTGTGTGGTGATCCTGGAAGACAAACTGCAGCCTCACATTAAGGCACTTTTCACCACCGGAGGACAGAGTACCTGTTATCACAACAATGGCTGTGTTTGGTATGATTGGTTTAATCATTCCTAATATTTCATTTCGTGGTGGTAATATAATTGACATAAAATCAGCATATTATGTAATTTAATTCATCTTCATTATGAGCAGCTCTGTGTTTAAAGTATGGTTTAATTTTAATTATTGATAAAAAGCAGACCGAAACGACAACCTGTCTGGTTGAGATGATAAAGCCCCCAAAGGGCTTATTGTTCACAAGCTGCTTCTCTTTAATAGGGTGAATCTGACTCCACAGGGAGGCACCTACTGCAGTGACACGGGAGATTTAAAGAAACATTGGTTCTGGCTGGACGAGAAGCATCATGATCATGTTCCACCCTGGCAGCCCCTCTGCCTGACACTGAGCCCTAACCTCAACATCCGCATCCAATCTCAACAGCACATCTGCATCACTTTCACCTCTGGCAAACACAGCGCACAGCTTAATGTGGGGGCAAAATTGAAAGTATGTTAGTGTGGCTTGCGGTTTTAACATTTGTAGTAATAGCAGAAATACAAGCGATGCCCAATTTTGGGGCCAAAACATTGATTCTGCTTTACTTCACATTTTCTTGATGTCGTAGCTGAATGAAGGCAAAGGTCTAACGCTGCCGGGGCCTGACATGCTTCAGAGGAATCTGCAGCAGAAGAGCGCAGAGATCAATGTCCTGCTCGAAAACATCCAGTCCCTCATCACCTATCAAAAGACTGTCGGTCCACGGAAGGTCAAGCCCCAGCAAAGCCTCATCTCACAGATGGAAAGACGGCGGCAGCCAATGAAACAGCAACAGTCTGCCAAGAAGACCCCCTAAAGCCAAGGATGTCCTTGAGTGGCAGTTTCTCATTTGTGTGAAGTGGCTCGTACTATAGTGTTCTGAGAATCTGAATTGAAAGTGCTAAAAAAAAATAGTGCTAAAAAATAAAACCAAAGAGCATCAGCAACTTTTTTTTTTTTTTTTTATATAATCAGAATGTTCATAAATAGTATAACTGTACACGTCATTTTACATGGGAAACACCAAAGCAAACATTAGACTGACCATGCCCTGTTACTTTTGTTACTCTGTGAGGACCCCTTAGAAATATACCCATAAATCGTTTAGTATACAGTGCAAAATTGCCAAGGTCAACAACCCATTATTTTGCCAGAGTAAAAGTATATTAGTTGTAATCAACCTATGTATAAAAAGAAAAAGTATAAAACATAAGATTTTGTTGTATTGTTTTTTTACATATTTGCAACAGAATAACAAAAATCATTCACAAGAAGAATGAGGAAGAATCTTTAAGAAAACATCTGACGAGTAAAGAACAGCTGGGTGGATTTCGCTATGATCAGAGGGGGAAACCTGTTGGACCTGAGTCCTGAAGCACAGCAGGCCACCGTAAAGTTCTACTGAATGTTAAAAAGACTGTTACGTTTTAAAACAGAGGAATAAAATATTTTGCAGCATTTTTTTCTCTTGTTATCCTTCAAAAAAAACCCATCCAGGGAATTTAGGCATCTGAATGCAAGCCCCTTTACTGGCAATTAGCTACCTGGCTGATGAACAACCCTTTAGTGCCTCTATTTGCGCACCCAAAGTGTCCTTGTCTGAACACTCTTAATATAATTCACCCTCCACATGTGCAAATCCTTTTTTATTCAAAACACGTTGGTGTTAACTGTCATCATAAATCCACCCTTGTCAGAATGGATTCCTCCTACATGAAAACAACCCTTAACACAACACCACGTTCAATTTTAGTCAAACAAAATCATCAGCTCAGCACCCACAATAATACCCTCCACTTCCCAGTGTGTCATAGACTTTAAGATGAATACCTGAACCTCATCATACTTGTAGCTACTTGAGCCTCTGTTAGAGAATCTTTGGCCTTGTGCAGGTTTTCTTTTGCCGTCAGTTCAGCGCTCCCAGTTAAGCTTAGAGCTCAGGTGCAGTTCTCCAGCCATCTCGTCTGCTCAGCCACACAGCTCCCGGTTATGGCCTGAGTTGCAACATCCCATTGCTATCCAGAAGGTGTACACCGGCATCACCACACCGAACTCGGACATTACTTATTCACAGACAGCAGTAGGTTAATCTGAAAGAGAGCCGTGAAAAATCGTGAGTACTGGCCGTGGCATCCGTTATCAAATGTTTCTCCACTGAAGTTGCCCTCAGCAGTTTTGGATGTTGCGCTGGCATTATTAAAACTATGTCAGGCTCCTTTAGGCTGTGCAAATCCCACATTACTGTACCTGCTCCATAGATGGACAGGCGATGATTTGAAGGTCTTCTCCGCTGTATTCCTCCTGAAGCACGGCATGCAGTCTTTGGAATACCTGCTGGATGTTATTCTGTGGGGAAAAAAACGCCATCCTATTACTGAGTGCTGGAGAGAAATTAATACTTCATTTCCATCTGGCCTACGTCCCCTCACTATCTTGTTTCCATGTCAACCGATGAAATTTGTTTCTCTCTCTCTCTCATTCAGCTTCACCTGGCACCCTGATGAACAGTACACAGGCAGCACAAAGATTTCTCTATTAGGAGTTCAATCACACTGATAATTTATAGCTAAAGGCACAATCTCCTAGTCAAATTTAAACAAAAAGGGACAGCCCAAGACATGAATTTGATAACAGTTATTAATATCTCTCCTAAACTGATTGACAGGTCTTTTACTACAGTGACTAACCCTCGCTAATGAATAAATGTAAGTCAATGATTTGTGATGCTGTGAGCGGTTTATTTACATGGTAATGTCTGCCCACGCTGCTTAAGATCGACCCATAATTTCTTTATCTATGAAGAGAGAGACTAAAATGTCTTTCTAACCGTGAGATGAACTCTTGGGTGATACACACGAATAACCTCTAATGTATATAATCTCAAGAAATGACTGATTGGACCTTTGATGGAAAGCACATGGTATTCCTGCTCTGTTAACACTGTATGAAAGAATTCTTTGAGCCTTGACAATGACTTAAAAAGAAATGGAGTCATGCAGTACATGCTACACCCTAGCGCTTCTGCCACCCACCCGCACAGGCTTGAAAAGGATGAACTCTGTGTCTCTATTGGCTAAGTACAAGGACATGCTCTGTAAAGTGCTTGGCAGCTTGCTCTTCATCACCCGGTAGGTAGCCATCACTATATCGTTGATTTTTGCTGAAAAGAGGGGAAAAAAAAGGTACTGAGGAAAAAAGAAAAGAAAAACACTGACATGTCCTCTAGTATTCGCTATACAAGTTTTGATGAATTACAGTATGATGCCAGTGGCGTTTCCTGAGACAAATCTTACCTGGCTGTGCCCAAGGTTGCTGAGACAGACTGTATGTGGGGCCACCTTGGATAGCCATAGTTTTAAGAGCTGCAACCTGAATGCAGACAGTCAAAACAAAACATTAATATGAAAAGACTTAATTTGCGCTGGTGTTATTGTAAGCCATGTAAACAAGCACAAGAAGCTGCGCTGCCAATTGAACCAATTCAACTCGGTCTTTAATTAGACAAAGAGTAGTATTTACTTAATTGATAATGAAAAACTCAGTAGAAGAAAAAACAGCAACCGCAGCGAGCACAATGACTTCACTGAAAGAACACAAGAAAAATACATGCGCATATACACACACTCATACCTAGAAACAGAATTAGATATTCAAGATGAAAAACAGCCATTTTATCTTCAGTTGTCAGTTAAGTACTGAGACCTTCAATGATCAGTGAATAAGCAAATGATTTTTTTTCAAAGGTTTTTGATATGTAAAAGCTGAAAAATGAAGGTCAGGTTGAGCGGTCGCTGCCTGGGGCCAAGTCTGCCTTCGCTCAAACAGTTACCTTGGTGAGAAACTCCTCAAGGTTCCCCACAAAGATCTGAGTCTGCTGCTGGATGAACTGCTCACAGCTGAACTTCAGGTGTCGGTCCACATCCTTCTTAGAGTCAATGTAGTGCTCCTTTATCTCTGGTGTTCCCTGGGGGCCAAAGAGACAAAGGGTTTAGCAGTATCAAGTGGCGTTTCCCTAAGGCAGGGTGCTATCAAAGTACATGAAGTGCATGGTCTGATTTTTTACATATATAAAAAAAAAAAATGTATAAAAACACTACCTCCAACAGGAATTCAAGTATGGCGTTGTGACTGTTAAGTCGGAAGAATTTGGGAACAGCCTTAGGGTTCAGGATTTTGAAGGCAGCATCTTAACACAAAGAAGAGATTAAATCTGAGCTGGTAGAATTAGAGTGCCCTCTAGTGCTACAAATTAAATATGACCTTGACAGAGATGAGGGTGATAGGAGGAGCGAATCTGCCCTGTGAGCCATCGGTTAATGTACATTATGGTGTTGGATTACAATGTAATTTCCACATTAATTGTTGCCACTGGTGCATGTGATGGGCACAAGTTGCTTAATGAGCATGAGAATGTAATGACTGGCTTTATGGAGCTGAACACCAATGTTCCCTCCACCTTTAATTATCTTACCTCGCGTTTTCTTCAGGTCCAGTGAGATTTCCTTGATGGCAAAATCGGTGTGAAATGGGGCAATCTGTTCACGCATTATCAGCAGGTGCTTGATCAGGAAAAGTTGCCCATCTATTTGTGTCTACAGAAAGTGATAGCACACTGTTAAATCCGCACTGCAGGCTGCCAACACAAAAGGGCATCTGCTGACTATCCAAGCTACAGAGAACATAAAAAGCACAGGCTCTGAGACGATAAGGGAATATGTCTAATTAATAACTGCTGATTAACCATAGCTGGAAAGGGACATATTACTGTGACAAAAAAGGCAGCTGAAACCATTTATTGCTCAGCTACCGACTAAAACATTGGAAAAAGACATCATCAACATTGGGGTGGGAACTCCTCTGAGATTGATGCTGCCGCTTTAATTTGAAGTGTTAGGTTGAAACGGGCCACTTAGCACAGATAGACAGCAAATATGAAGGTGAGAGAACCCCATAAATAAAGGACGGTCTGTTGAACACACTGTAGAGCATAATAAAGCACCCATTAAAATAAACTTTAAATGACATCCCAGCTGCTTTAGTTAAGGATACTGTAGCTGGAAGGAATTTGAATAATGGCGAATATTTCATCTGAAAGGGAGCTGATCTTATTTACTATGTCAAAAGAAAGGCACATTTCCAGCTGTACTGATAATAATGAAAATCTGGAAAAGTTATAAATAAGAATACCACACCCATAACAATGTGTGCCAACCTTGTTTTTAAGGATGATATCTGAAGCTTTAAGCAGGGACTGGATGCAGGCAGATAAGGCTTCTTGAGATAAACCCTGGAAGACCGCTCTCTGGAGAAAGACCAAGTCACAGTAACAGACAGGGAAAAATGCAAAAGTGAAAAACTATAAACCACACATTCAGCCACATTTTAGGAGGGAGACTATAAATTAGAAAAAAAAAAAAAAAAAACACAAAAGAAACCAATTGAAGACTCACATCTATACATCTGTAGAGCTTGGACAGACACACCAGCGTTCGTCTGACGGTAGGGTACCACATGCCGTGCAGATCAGCAGGAGAGATAGATGTCTGTAGGCTTGATCCCTCCACACTCCCTGTATTCATTGTACAGAGGAGGAAGAGTCAAATGACAAATGACACTGACAAATGACAACACCACAAAAATTTGTAAAAATAAATAAATAAATAATTAAGTGGGCACTCGGACCAGCATTACTGTTTCTTCTCCCCTCAGGATCCTCAAGCTGAACATCAGAAAACATGGCCTCCTGGGACATCTGCTTCATCTGTTCTTCCTTCAAACTTTGAGCAATTCTCTATTAAAAAGGTAAAAACGGAAAGGCACCAGTTCGATAGAAAGTCGTGTTTTTCATTTGCTTCAGCAAGAGGTTTTTTAAGGCAAAATGAACAGAAAACACAAACAGAGAGCCACTAAAAATCCGATGAATTATCAAAAGCATAGTTCACATTTCATAGTAAAAAAAAAAAATAGCATAGATGCAATGCATTGAGGAGTTTTTCAATATAAGGTATGACTCAAAGGCTTATTTAGCAGCATGCAAATATTCACAAGACATTTCAAGGTCTTAACTTTACATAATTCAACAAAAAAACATTTCAACTTTTCAAGGACCTGCAGACAGTTTGAAGTGTTACACTTGTTGTGTCAGACATAACAAGCATTTTGAAAACCATTATCTTTGGCTCTGGAGCTTTGAATGGGCATCTCCTCATCTTTGACATTTTATAGACTGAACTACTATTCAAAAAATAATACATCCATTAACATCTAATAAAAATATAAAATTAATAATTACATCCATGTTGTGTAAAGTAGCTGAGTAGAAGCTTAGCTGATTAAAACTGGTGGAGGGGGGGGGGGATACATTACTTTCAGCATACAAGACTCACTTCCATCATCTCCAGTTTCTCAGGATAGGCCAGATCCCCTGGAGCTGGGTTGTAGCCTGTGATATCAGTCTGGATGTAAATGTGAGTCCTGTAGACCAGCCTCTCCTGGACATCCTCCAGCATCTGCTTCACTACTGCATCAAAGGCCCCCAACTGAGCAGCTACATAAAGACCCACAGAGGTCAGTTCACAGGTAAACCAATACCAAAATCACAACAAACTTTGCCCTCTAGTCCAACACTTTGTTGTAAAACGATGCATCAGACACAAATCCAATAAGGTCTTGAGTATAAAGTTGATGTACAGCGATGGGAAATCACAAAGGGTGGATGAGAACCAAAAAGCAAGGTATTGCATCAGGAAATCTTTATGTTACCCGTTAAAATGGCCTGTCAGCTTGACAAGACCCCGGTGTAATTCACTATAAACTTTAAGACAAGGCTCGACATTTTGGAGATATGCTCCAATATTCAACACCCTGCGTGACAAGTGAGAGGCTTTGAGGAGAACAAAAGCTCTAAACCTACCGTTATTGTGAACGTGGTCTTCCAGCATCTCGTTCTTGAGGATACTGCAGAGCTCAGACAGGGTTTCCAGGTGGATGATGTGGATGATGAGAGGCCGGAGGACGTCATACAGGGACAAACATAACTTCTCTAACAGCTCGCTGTCGGAGATTAAACGCCACACCATTAATTGCTTTGTATAACTGAGAAGTCTAAAATTACACTTTCTGTTCATTTCAGGCTTTGAATTTTCCTTCAAGTTACGGAATAAAGTAATGACTAAAAATAATTATGATAACTGTTGAAAAATAGTTTTAAGTAGTAATACAAATTGTCAACCCATGCTGTGACAAATGGTATTGTGAACACTTAACATATCGTGCACTCTCTCTGTGTGTTCAGTGACCGTGTTTCCAGTTAGGTGGGTGCTACTCACTCTAGTTTGGGTGTGGGTTTAGAGAAGAACTCATTGTACAGCTGGTGCTCATCCTGGCACACATGAACCATAAAGGCACAGCCACTGCGAACCTGTACAAATGCACATAATGATCACCTGCTGCAATGCTCACAAAATACCCTTGGCTTCCCTTCAAACAAGCAAACGCATCCTCCCACATAAATGATGCAGGCAGCCATTACAGCAATCATTAACAAGATGCATAACCTTTCGAGTTTCATTAAAAGCAAAATCTCGGACAGGTGGTGCAGCTGTTATGACGTTTGTTGCATGACATTCTGACCTTTAATTATAGGATCCCCATCACGCCAATTAGTGAAGTGTTTTTAAATGTCACAACAGCGTCAAAATACATAGTCTGTCTGGGTGCCAAAACTGGATTAGTTATTTCTAAAGTGTCAAATTAGAATAAAAATATGTTATGAATGAATTGTGCCAACCTTTTAGTCAGTCACATTTTTAAAAACATTAGAGGACCGCATTAGTCATTGCTTTACAGTTTGGGTATGACAGAGTATATGAAACACTACACAGAAATTCACTGGTGAACAAAACAGGAATAAGCTTTGGGAGCTTGCTGTACACAATCTCAGGTCATACCCATTTATCATGTGCACCACACTGTGTCTGTACCAAACACTCCACAAAATTTCCCAGAGGGACCATACTGTGCCTTCTTTGCAAGCTCAAATGTCATCTTACTATATCTAAAGGGCAGTTCTACTTTGAACTAATCATGCCTTACCAGAGCGCAGTGGTCTTTGCTGTTTTGGTTGGTCAGGTCAGTAATGGTGGATGTAATGCTGGGGCTAAGGAGCTGCTCTCTCTGGTCATGGTAGCACTGATGGATTTCATCTAGGAGCTGATGGTATCTGTTCACGTCAGTGTTAGGGGGAGGGGGAGGGGTTAATTTAGAACAAGAACTGTAGAGAAAAATGTAACAGGAATGCCAACGCTGCTGCTTTGCTCTGGAGAAATGTTAATACTCACTCTGGAATCCTCTCTGCTCGCTGTTCTACCTGCTCAATCAGTGACTGAAAGGCAAAAGGTGTTAACAAAAATGTCATTTTATTGCAGAAAATCATCATGCACAATTTCAGTGGGTAATAAAAACACCGCACTCACTCTAACTTTTGGTGCAGCTGCTCTAAACTTAACATAGTAAAGTGTAAAAGCATTGTCTGCGTTGGTCAAGCCCATTGGATCCTGGGGAAGACAAAAAAAAAAAAAAAGAGCTTTTAACATCAGACTAGGCACACTAGGCACATACAGTATCTGTGCCTCTATACACCATTGTGGGGGGAGGAAATGTGAAATTTCCTTACCCTTTTCGTTAACTGGCTTGTGAGATTCTGCAGAGTGTTTACGATGTGAATCTTCATGAAGTGCATAGCTTTAGACAGACATTGTTTAAACTTGGCCAAATATACTGGATAGTCCTTGAAATTGGGCTGCAATCAATAGAGATAAGTGTTAGACAGCTTTAATTGTGGTCATATACAACATATTGCCAAGCATAGATCATACTCTGAAGGTAGTACAGTTCTGTAGTTACAGTAAATCAAGAATATATTGTCACGGTCTTGGTTTAAGTTTCCCACTAAAAATAAACCCAAAAAACTCTCTGCAGTGCAGTGAGTATGAATATTAATTAATTCCTTTGAAAGGATAAAAACACATTTACTGCTTAAAAGCTTGATCTAGTGTTTAATTACTTCATCGCTGGAAATAAAATGAGGTCCACTCAGACAGAACTGAAATTTCCTTGAGAGTGCGAGCTACTTACATGTGAAGAAACATATTCAATGCAGTCGTCCAGCTTCGAAAGCATTGGAATAAAGCCTTCGCCATTTACAGACAAGGTTGGTGAGTTCAGTTTCTGCCAAGAAAAAGGAAGAGTTGAGTAATTCCAAACATTATCAATCGCAATCTTAATCCTCTTAATCTTTTTAATCAAAAAGTTTGTTTCACATAACACAGACATCATTGCCTGAAATGTGCTGTTTTAACTTCGAAACCAGGCCAGAGTAAAATTTGTTTAAAAAAAAAACAACAAAACATGTACTTGAAACTGAATTTCATGAATGCAGTCTATGTAATTTTTTTAGACATAATTTCATAGGAAATGTAGCTGACATCCAAAGTCCTCAGAGTAATGTGCTTAATCTGGGACATAGCTGCAGTTCTTTAATAATAATTAAGTTACCATCCAATTAGAAATTAATATACTGAGAATTTACGATGCATATACTTCACTATAAAATGTTTCAGACCCAGCTTACCGTGTTTATGTTTTCCAGCTCATTAAAATATGACAGTTTCTGCTGTATGCTCTCTGCCAGGTCAACAAGCTCTGACTGCAAGGAGAGAAAACAACAAACACTTGACACAATACAGCCGAACAGCTTCATTTCAGTTCAGTTCAGCTCAAGTTCACTTCAGTTGAATCGAATGGTCCAACCTACATACACTACTCACAAAAAGTTAGGGATATTCGGCTTTCGGGTGAAATTTCAGGATGAACCTAAAATGCATTCTAACCTTTCCAGGTGAACTTAATGTGACCTTCTCTAAACTTTTGAATGACCATGTCCAACTGTTCAGTGTTTCAGTACTTTTTGCACGAGTTGCTGTTCTCTAACAAGAAGCTTAACAGCAACATTCACAACAGGTTTGATCCATGAATCCACCAATACGTTTCCTGCTTCAGTTAGAATTGGTATTTAAACAGTCCTCCTCATCAAGCTGTTCACATTCTGACATCATGAGACCAAGACGACACCTAACAATTGATCAGCAGCTCCTCGCCATTGCGAGGCTTCAAACAGGAAGTCCTCAGATTGAAGTTTTCACTGAGCTTAGAGGGTCACAGAGTGTCATCAGGAGGTTGTAACAGTGATACAGAGACTGGAAGAGTCACAGAAAGGAGAGGAGTGGACGTCCTTTGGCCACATCCCAATTTATTGAGACACTGAACATTTTTTGTTGTGGTATACCCACCACTGTTGTTAGCTTTTCTTTCAATAAATTGTTTAAAATGAAGAAATTACCATTGCATGCTTCTACTTAAATGCCCTTCTTTCATGATATAATATCACTGTCGCATTAACTTTTTCCATTTTCCATAAATTTCACCTGAAAGTCGAATATCCCTAACTTTTTGTGAGTAGTGTATATTTGTGAATATAAGCATTTGCGAGAAAACAAAAAGAAATGAAAACTGCTTCGTCAAGAAGATGCCACAGAAAGAATGAGCAGCAGATTGATTTTTCACACCTGCAGAATGTTTTCTATCTTTTCTCTTTTTATTCAGACAAGCTTTTATCTATGTCATGCTGTTCTGAACTAGATAATGTACGGTATTTCCAGTCATCTCCAGTGACTCCTTTAGGATTCACCACGCTTGTTTTAACACAATTTCCCAATTCAGAGCAGCTCCAGAGTTTAGACCATGCAGACATTACAGCTAATTCTGGGATTGGGGGAGATGTTCATGTTTGAAAGAAGAAAAAAAAAAAAGACATTCAGTGACATCACGATTTAAACATTTTCTACTAATCAAGTCTCAGTGATCTGCTCATTTAGTGGCTTGGGTTAATAGATGGATACAGCAGCATGCAGCTTACCTGCTCTTTCAGGAGCTGTTCACAGGCCTCATGTAGGGTGCCAGTCTTATTAGACACAAACAGATACTGTTTCTGAAGGGAGTGCAAGTGCTCCAGAGCGACACTGACATCTTTCAGAATAGCATCACATTGTTCCTGGTAGCAGTTTAGATCATCTCTGGTTTTCCTGAAGGGAAAAGCACAAACATGATCCGTTTACTTTCCAAAAGACAAGATGATGCAGTGAAACTACGTACTGGTTTGCATAGCAATTTGACTACATTTTAACACTAAGCGGAAAACTGGATGCACTGCTCTTTATGGCGTGACCCTTTCAAGCATGTTGCACTTCTGACTGAACCTTAAACAGGGACATCCCAGCAGGTGTGCGGGTCTAAATACCAGCGGTGACATCGCTAATTGGGGTGTGGTGTGGACAGAAGTGCAGCAGGAAAGCTTAACTCACAGAGCAGCACAGCAGCAGATTTCCACCTTGCTTTTTGTTACTTTGGTCCTATTCTGGGGAACACACAGCCTGACGATCTGAGATCTGTCACAACAGTGGCCAAACTTCCCCTTTGGCTTATGGTAATTGACTATATGCCTGTCTGCATTTATGTGTCAGTGGGTTATGTCTTGCTAGACTGCGATTCAGAGGACTGAAACTGGGCTAGTCTATGATGTGCAAGGTGGATGTGGGTTTGTAATGTAAAGCACAATGAGTTTATTTATCCTGAAATGTTGCAATGAACTGCAAATAACACTGCATTGCCTCATGCAAATGGTTTGTAGGGTAAAGCACTCATCAAAACATCATTCACCTGTATTTACTGCTATCATCCTGGTCCATGTTTGCCTGTAACTTGGCAAACCAGGCAAAAAACTGCAATACAAATCGACACCTCATTACAATCATGCATCCGATAACGACACAGTATATCTGCACTGTTTACTGATGACAAAGGCAGTCACCTGTTGTGCGGTTTCTATCCTGTCATTCTCCATATCAAGCGTCTGGAAACCCTTGAGCAGGACGTCCTCTGTTGAAGCGGGCACTGTGGCTGTGAAGGGGGACTGCAAGGACCGCGACGAAAGGCTGCACAGGTCCTCAATGGGCAACTGCAACACACAGCAGGGCTCTCTGTTTCCAAGCTCACCCAACAAGACCTCATATGAAGCTAACTGAGCGGCTTGACGTGGCGGAGCGCAAGAACAAGCACGCTAGCTAGCATACAAGATAAACTTCCGTGTTATGTTTATTTTAATATCCTGTTTGCATGACAGAGAAGTGTAATAAGTTGATACACACGAAGCTTCTTGGTTTAGTTACCCTCACTGGCGTTTAGAAACTAAGTTAGCTACCCTGTTAGCTAGCTAGCCGACTCCAGTGTCACAGCTCACCTCTGACGGTACAGACAGTGTTTCAGCAGCGGCTCGGATCTCCAGGACAGAGTCCATTTGTTTCTCCGTGAGGGGGGCCATGGCGTCGGTGCGGCGATCCCATAACGACAGTTTCTCCCGGGTTTCTTTATCTGTTAGGTCCAGGAGGGACTGATCCGTGAACGCCATCGTCACTTTGTATAGTATCAACGTCAGCAGCAACGCGCAGGTACTTCCTGTTCCGGGAGTGGGGGCGGGGCTTGGGGGAGTGGAGTTTATAGATCCTAAAGTGGTTTGTGCGGTGAATGGGAAAACATGACAGTTTAATAGCACACATTTTGACTTGTCATCGTTGGACAAGCACAGGTGTTGCTACTAGCATTAACGATGGCAATAAACCAGCATGCACAATGCAAGTACCCAGAAAGTAAAGCAGCTAGTTGAACTAAAGTTGACATTCTTCTAACTAACTATATCAATGCATTACTAACAGTGACAAGTCAAGATATCCACCGTGATATTGGCTTAATACTGAAGCTGGAAGTTGTGGGACTTCGTTGGGAACAAACTGTTGCTAAAACTTGCCACAACTCCCTCGAGTCGTCCTCCTATTCTCTCTTAGTAATATCTGTGCAATGCATGACCAGTCTCACATCTGACAGTGCACATTAAAAGGGCTTGGTGGCAGAAAAAAATGTCTTAGTTAATCATATATTTTTGGATTAAGTTTAGCTGAAAACTAGTCTCTTGTCTTCGTCCAGTCTGCATGTCAATGTACATGATACATGTAAAAGAAACTTTTTGGAGGAATTTCTTAAAAAACAACTTAAGACTAAACTAGACTAAAAACAAAACTGAAAAGTAACTATGAAGTAGCTAAAATGGTCAATCAGAGAGTTCATTACTTTTGGCCAATCAGAGTGCTTCTTTCTTTCAGCCAATCAGAAAGCCCCTTACTTTCAGCCAATCAAAGTGCTTCTTTCTTGTGGCCAATTGGAACGCTGCTTTCATTTCTTTCTTTACCTTGGTCACCAATATTTAGTGCCAGATAAAGATGCCTTGCTAAGTTCAGTAGTTATATATTAAGGATCACAGCACTGAGTGCAAAGTTTAGCTAAATACTGATATCTTAAAGCCAGCGCCTTTCAAAGAGAGAGTAGCTACACTCTCATATAGACTTCTGATGTACTCGGGGAATGCAGAAGTAACGTGTGTCATGGGGCGACCAACAGTTCCAAACTGATATTGATCAGATTGGCAATTATCCATCTAAAGTTGCTCACAACAACATCCACAAAAACAAGTCAATTAAAAATAGTAACACTATGCCAAAGAGAGGCTGTGGAGTCGGTTGCACCAGTACTTAACCCCACATTGCCGAGCTGTGATTTGTTCCCCCGCCATGTCCTGAAAAAGATCCCGATAAAAGGGATTTACAGCTCCAAGCTACATGCTAACGCTATACCTTCGTGCGTTAGCCGCTGTGGCGCTGCTAGTGTGAGGAACAAGACAGCTGTTTCTTTACCCTGTGCCAGCTTAGTTTATTTAGGGGGCACAAAGGCAAACTAGTTATACTTGCATGGATTTAATTTTAAATACAAAAAAAACCTAGCTAACATAATGATAGCTAACATAACGTTAGTTGGCGAGTTGTCAGAGCACAGTGCTAATGCTAGCTAGCATACTGACAGTAGAGCAGGACTGAAAATTAAATACATGACTGGTAGTTTGCTAACCTGGAGACTCAAAAAGGTAAAAACAGGTGACCAGGTTGGACGTCTGGTCACTAACATACCAGCCTGGTGCTGGTGAATGAGGGGACATGACTGAAAGTGGATCAAATGAATCTTTTCCGTGTATCTTGAGCTTTCAAGGTCAAATTTATATTTGCCTGACATGGTGTTTTCAAGTCATTTATAAAGTCAATTTATTCAGTCATTTTATTTGGTGTTGTTTTGTACTGCAGTTTTACATAAAAGTCTCTAGCGAGTGTCATGAGACGTGTCATGTCATTTTCTTTTTATGGTTTAACTGGTTTAACCACATCTGAAAAGTAATACAATGCATAGCGCTAAGAATAATAAAAATAGAGAATAGTTACATTTACTCAAGGATACTTTTACATAACTGCTGTCTACTTTTCACAGTGGTCCTGTCCTGTCCAAAACCATGCTAATAAACGTGAGTGTGTTTACATTTTCTTGCTGACATATTGTGAATATTTAGCTCACTTTCTTCACATTTAACTAAGAAAAGCTCACATTTGAGACAGAAATTAATGTTAAACATGTTATATGTAGCCTAATCATTAACAATGGTTATTAAAAAAATTAAAAAATGCTAAATATAAATTTTAAATCTAAATCTAATATTAAATTTTAGATTTAACATTTAACCATTAGACTTAATATTTAGATTTAACATATAGATTTAGATTTTTTTTAATGTAACATGTAGATTTAATATTCTAATTTGAGGAAAAACAGCTAAATGTGAAGAAAGTCAGCTAAATATTCAAATTATATCAACTAGAAAATTGTAACCAAATGATTCCATTCAGCACCCCATAGAATCTTGCTTCAGTTTTATATAAAACAACTTGTTTGGATTTCATACTCTTTATAGTTTGTTTTATTTGATGTTATTTTATATTTGAGTGTATGTTGGTTAGAACTAATCAAATCTTTGGTTCATAATTAACTTTCCATGCATTAATATATTAACTAAGTTTAAATGGTAGTTAATAAAACAATAAGTAAAGGATAGATACGTGCTGCTCAAATGTTTTATAATAACTTCATACAATAGTGTCTGAATAAGTTACACACTTCACAGTATGTTGATTGTTCCTGACTAAGTGCTATTTATTCTGCATTTTCCAATATCTTAATTTGCCTCAGATATCACTGGGTGACAGCAGAGCCAATAATAACATTGTTTCAAAGCAGAACAGCTCAAGAGAAAAGAACTGACCAACCTACTAGATGTAATTCCTGGGTAGGACAGATGTGGCCCAGGGCAGCGTCGTCATTTATCACAGAAAATACAAATCCAGCAGGTGGAGCCCTGGGGCACAGTTTAAGTACTTCAAATTAAGATTATCAGTTCTTTTTCATGCCTGCAAAATAGTTTATTGTCTCTAAATACTCACTCAGAGTGAAGAGTTCTTGTAGTGATAATTTATCAAAATACAGAGCCTTAACTTTAATGTCTACTATCTGCCTTTGTGTAGGCATGTAGAAAGTAAAGTATGGCAGAAAAAATAGTGTCTTTGTTTAGTTGTGTTATTTTCTTCTTTCTCATAATCAAAAGCAGACACTGGACAAATATGTTAACTTTTTTTTGTTTCAATATGCTGTCAGTGATGACATCATTACAGACCTCTGACAAACAATGGCCATTTGTCTTGAAAAAAAACATTATGTATGTGCTAAAATGATAATAAAAAAAAAAAACAGGAGTGTCATTTTGTTTAATGCTGCCTCAGTGTACCAAGTTACATATTAACTCAAGCATGCCAGCTGGTGCCGACATTAGGAAAACATTTTATTACTTAATTATGATTTTAAAAAATACATTTTAGTTATAATAATTTTTACAAACACTGTTCTTTAGGACTCAGTTAGTGACATTTTTTTGACAAATTAAACTAAAAATCATAACCAAGTAGCTATTATAAATAGAAATGGCTTCCAGGATTTCTTTATATACAAAAATACACACATCTCAAAATCCAGCGAAGTCCTTGTGGCATTACATGGAGGAGGTAGTGTTCACGCCTTTCAGCTCTGTCTGCAGGGTGTCTCATGGGGAGGTCACACAGAGTTCAGATTTTTTTCTTTTTTTTTTTTCATTTTGCTCTTGTCTACTTTAGTTGAAAGGAGATGCTGCAGAATTCAAGCCACGTTACTCCAGAACAAAAAGAGATGTCAGAGCAAATCTTGTCAGAAGTTATATTTTGGCTCAGTGTAGGTCAGAGTGAGTCCTGTGAAGCAAGTCTGACACTTTTCTCTATGATGGTAGTGTTTTCTTCTCACTCTGGTGTTGTGCAAGCTTGTTCAGGCCTTTATGAGGGCTTGTTCAAGCTTTTATGAGAGATCTCGAAGAAAGATCTATTTGTATCTTCCCTCTTAACAGTTTTTTGGAACTGTGTGTACGTAAATTGAGAGCAACATAGACTCTGAGTCAAATTCCTTGTATGTTTACACATGCTCGTCCAGGAAAGCTGATTCTGAGTCTCAGCAATTATAAATGACAGTAAACAACAAGTGCGCAGTGTATTAAATTATCATCAAAGTGAGACCAATTTTTAGCATGCAGTATGTCTTAAAATGAGGACAAGTTGCACAGATAATCAAATGAAGTCGCCTTTATTACATCTTGTCAGAGAGAAACGTAAATGTGAAAACTGTGACAAAAAGCTCTTTTGAAACTGCTATAATGAGGAGATGAATGAAAGCATGATGATACATTGTACTCGAGCATTTACAGATAATAAATATTTGAAAATTGCTGAATTGACAGATTTCACATTTCTAATAGAGTCTGCTGTCAATTATTGTTATGTGGCCATTTTAAGTGCTTTCCCCTTACAAAACATTGACCACGAAATGTTTGCATTACGCTTCGAAATATACAGTGACTTTGTCCTCTCAAAGTGCTATGAAAAATTTCAAATCATTTCAAAATCATCACATCTAGGACAACCTTCCAGAAACATTAGAGTCAGAGAGTCCGCTTGCCACTAAAAGGTTTATCACCACCCTTAACAACACATGAATGGAAGTGAATGTAGTATGAACTTTTAAGAAGAAATGAAAAAAAAAAATCTGGAGCCAATTTGAAAATATCACAAAGAATTTTGAACTGTAAGCAAACATTTAAAACGACCCAGCAGAGTAATAAACGTACATGTGCAAAGCAAAGAAATACATCTACAGATGCTTGTAAATCATTTCTTAAATAATTCAAATTAATTTCAACATAGGCTTGATTACGAATGTACACCTGGGATATTAAATTGCATCTTAAATTCAGTTACTGTTATTACTGTTAACAGTACGCGGGCATCACAGTCGATGAGGTGCAGGCAGTCTGGTCTCTTTTTGGGTACAGAAAGAAATTCCAGCAGGGCAGATTTTGTCAGTTGTTGTAGTCTGTTCCCTCTAAGTGATCTGGGATGGGCAGTCCAGTGAGGATGGTTAAACACCTGTTCCACACGTTGAACACGGGGCAGACTGGCTGAGCAAAGGCGATGTCGAATGTATACAGGTGCTGAGAGCCGACAGCGTCGTAGAAAGACACAGATCCAGAGTCATAGTCCAACAGTATTCCGAGACGCCGCAGGTGGGGCGAGGGGTCGATGGGAATCTCCTTACTGTTGTGACGCACCACCCACGAGTTGTTGCATCGAGACAGCACCCAGGAGGCGGAGTTTTTGCCAACCCACTCATGTTTGGGTGCTGACTTGTATGCAATGCCCACTGCAAACCTGCATGTCCAATGGGAAAAAAATGGTGAGATTTCATACATACAAGTACATTTCTAGCACTATTTAACAAAGATAAACAAGACCGCAAACATACTAGTGGCTCTGTGTGGCTGGTTAAGATCCTCACAATGGCAATAACAATCTTTAGTTAACTGAAGAATATCTCCAAATGCTGCACAGCAACAGTAAATAATGTAAAATAAAACATTGTGGCAGCAAAGGACAACTTTTGTACAAAATGTTATGGCAATCAACCTGTAATCCAGCGATAATAAAATAATCCATTGAAATATTTCAGTCTTGACCAAAGTGGTGGATCAAACAACATACATATATTGCCATCCCAAGAGTCATCCCACTCGCATGTCTGAAAACAGGTAGATGTTTTTACCATGTGCTTCCTCCTATCAGAGCTTCCCAGTAATGGCGGCCGCTGTCGATGTAGACGTTTCCCGTGACACCGTAGCTGCTGTGGCTGGAGAAGCGGTCCTGACTGTGGCTTTTCTTGGATGATGTCTCGTCCCTCTCCACTGTCAGGTTGTCGTGGGATACCCTCAGCTTCCGGTGAGCAGACTTTGGATCCAACTTGAATGGTTGACCTTAGAGAAAGGTTTCTAAAATAAATCACAATTCTCATAGGTGATCAATTATAGAGTGAATTCTAACCGTGTCATACTGTTGGTCTTGAGTTTCCCGGGTTCGCTGCTGCGGTTGCCAGCCTGGTTTATGGCCTTCACGATGAAAATGTACTTGGTGCCACACTGGAGCCCGTGCACAGTGTAGTGATTTTGCTTGATGTTTGGTACAATCATCCAGCTATCAGCAGAGTTGCACAAACCTGCCCAGGCAGACAGAGAGTCACCGACAAAGAACACACCAATTTAGCACAAAACCCTGCGCTGAGTCAGGGCCTCATTCAGTGCTCGAGATGAAGAAGTGAGACGGCGCAGTGTAATTGTTTGCAGCCTTTTAATCTACAGCTGCTGTTTTTGACTCATCAAATAAAGTCGCATTACTACTCATCCAAGACTGCTTGAGCACTGAGGCAGATGAGAATAAATTGCTTGATCGAGCATGTTGTGACCTTGTTAGAGCAATCAATTCAAACAGTCTGCTGCTCATTTCAACCCCGAGATAATAGAGCTTATGCATCTGGATGTAAATCCAGACCGACTGCAAAAATTGTGGTGTATTTTGTTAACATCTCATTACCCACGAGAGCCAGGACAGAGCTCTCCTCTCCTGCTGCTACAATACAATGTTATGTTTGGATATTGTAACATAGCCGCCAAACCATTTCAAGTGCCTCAGTGAAATCCCTTTCAAATCCCTCCATCATTGTCATGTTTCCCAACCACAAACATTATGCTATACTCCAACCAGAGAGCTGCGTATAGACTTACTGACAACATTAGATTGGCTGGTGAAGATGGCATACTGAAGTTCATATGATACAACAGAGAATTCATCATCTGATGTCCAGTGAACTGTGATCGTGTCATATGAGGCTGTACACAATTCCTCACGGATTGTTGGTGGATTTGGTGCTGCAATTGGAAAACAAAAGAGAAATGTTGCTCTTAGACAGTAATGAGAGCTGAATGAGTTCTATCCTGCTCACAACAACAACCGCAGAGCCCAGTGGTGGCAAAAAAACACCATCCATTTGTGTGTGTTTTTTTTTATTCTGACAAGTGTAATTAAGCTAGGTTGCAGTTCCAACAGCTATTACAGCTACAGCCCCCATGCGGAGTTAAATTTGCGCTGCACAACGGGCGCCGAGCATAAACAATCAAACCTGATTCATTCAGCAGAAAATAAATCTTTACTGTAACTAAACATTTATGAGCTTTTTAGTTTTCTGATACTCGCTAACAGGTTAAAATATAAAGTGTTTCTCTCCATGCCAAAGCCTTTAGAGCATTTAATTTATAACTGCAGGATAAGACTGATGATTTTAAATGCACTGTTTGGATAAAGGAACTCAACAAATCATCTAAAATGATCTGTTTTAAGAATTATACAGTGTGGGGAGAGAAACTGCCCAAAAGTTATAGTACAACTAAACTCATCTGGCAGCATAAACTGAGCCATAGATCATGTGAATTAACAGATATATGTAGGCTTTGTGCCAGACAGTAAAACATTGTGAGCTCAAGTTTAAGACCCCACTTACCTGTGAGGTAATCCAAGCTTTCTAACATTTTCTTCTCCCTTGTGAAGTCCAAAGCAAAAGTATCGAAGGTGTCATTCAGGTTAATTTCTGGTAACAGGATTTGGGAGGATGCCGTTGCCATAGAAACTCTATAATAAAGATGTACATTATTAGATGGTGACAGTTTTATACGCCATAGCTATTGCTTGTTGATAGTGTTTGTGATTTTTCTGTGTTCCCTCACCTCTCACAGATGCTTTTGGCTGTTTGGAGAAAGCGAGTGTGGTCTGTCTCCTTGAGAGTTTGGTCGGCCTGAGTGATGAGGGAGGAGGACCTCTCGATGCACTGCTTGCAGCTGGCTATCTGCTGGGCTAGTTTCCTCAGCCGCACAGACTGGGCAGGAAAAGAAATTGATAAATGGAAAGCTTGGTAAGTAACCACCCAATGTACTACCTACTATATGAAGGGCCAACCTGCCATATGCTAGATTTAATTTTACCTCAAAATCCAACTGGTGAAAATCTGATTTACACCTTTGACAATTGGATTTTTCACTTGTGTAATACCCACAAGATTGTGAGCTTCAACCTGGTCTATAAGATATACTGGCAAGAGAGGTGTGCTTATTAAATAGCCCTCGTAACACTGCCGTAGCAACCACACCATCCTACCCTACGTATGTGTCTCATTGGTTTAGTAGCTGAAAGTAACCTCAGAACCTGACACGAGGCACCGGGTGAGGAAGGAAAGAGTCCTCCTCCAGAGAGGGCCATCACAGGAAGCAGGGCTGATCTTACTCTGACACTGAGCATGGCACAGCATGCCATTGCCTCTCTAATGGCATCCAACAGGGGAAAAGGAAGGGAAACGATTCAAGAGGCACATGCACATCAAAATATAAGGATACTGTGCCAGAAGTGCCCCAGAGTTGAGTGCTGATACTGAAGACAAGACACAACAATAAACTGTGAAGTCTGGTGAGTGAAAGTAGCTTGTAATAAGTCCACAAGACCAAATTTTACTTGTGGAATCAAATCAATAAAATGTTTATCAGTGACTAGCCCCAGCTGGTGCCCTTCATGTTTTACTATTGCTGTGCAATATGACATACTTGACATACTATGTTCTTGCTGTTTTTATTTTTATTTTTTAAAAGAGTAGACAAGTTCCAGTAAAGAGTAGCATTTTCAAGATATAGGGTTTTGACCCCACATCCGTGATATGTTACTGCTGTATTCTAATAAGAACAGCTTGCTCAGGTGTTGAGTTGCACGATAACCTGTCAGCTGAGTAGGGAGGCAAGGTTATCAGCACACGCAAGGTGATAAACAGACAAACAAAGGTTATCAAGACACAAAAGGTGATAAACAGTACCTTTCCCTCCTTTATCTTGGTAGCTATGATCTGTCTTCGCTGCTGTATGATGTTAATCAGCAGGTCGCACTCCTCAAGTAGCTTGTTTTCTTGTCGCGATGCATTTACCTGGACAGGACAGAAGTATAGATAAGAGACGGGCAATAATGCATTGTAATTTATTCTTATTTAACAAAATGTTTTACTGCACGACTGCAGCCTCGTTTGATGATAATTCTGCCTTCTCATGCTGGACAGGACGGAGTAACAATCAGCTGACCTTGTTCACAGTTTGTCTTTTTATCCCAAACAGCCATATGATCACAGCCGCCATAATGAACATGTGGCACCCAACTATGAGCTGTCTTTATGAAAAGCGAAACTCAGATTTACCAAAGCAAGATTCCTTGCTGACTTGTTAAGCAACGGTCAGTTACAAATTCATAATGAGGTGAGATAATGAACAAAATACAACATAGAAAATATACAAAATATATGGGCCATGGTCATACTTCTTTTATGTTCATTTCCAGGTTCAAACACACATATTTCCAGGAGTGGGTAGTAACGAGTTGCAAGTAATGCACATGAGCAAAAAAGTTGTTTTTTTAAAGAAACAAATATTTTTAATTCTTCCTCTTTTTAAAACTGTACCTCTGCCCTAATCTACTCTCTCTACTCTTTACTTGATTATATTTTCAAGCCAGTAATTGACTTTTTACTTAGCTACATTCACTATTTATACTTTTGTTGAAACCATTCTGTCTATATTATATATATTTGCTCAGAAATTGTTGATTTTTCCTTAATTTTTGTTCTTCTTCCTTGGGTAAGCAGGCTACGATATTAAAGGCTTCTTTTTTGACTAGTCTGTGTTTATTTTTATTTCCTACTTTGCTGTGCTGTAGCCTACAGACAAAGTGCTTTTCCACTTCCAAGATGACCCTCGTGCCAACGATGGTGTCAAAAATCCTCTGACCAGTTGGCCTGTGGCCCGGTGCCATCGTTTATAATAGTAATATTGATGTAGTGATGCGATATACGATCAGGAGTCTGCACAGAGTGTTTTATTGGGAAAATTGATTGGATGCTCTATGTCATTCCTGTGTTTGACCTCCTGCCTGGATCATCTGCTCTGTGCAGTTTGACCATGGATGTACAAGAATAACTTCAAGTGGAACAACAAGCATTGACTAGAGGTCATGATCACCTCTGGCCAACCTGCTGGACGTCATTAAAAACTTTAACTTACTTTGTGCTATTATTTTATTATTTTGCATCAGCCAGTACACCCTGAATAACTGATCAATCAGGTACCTTTTTACTTCTACTTGAGCAGGTTTCTCAAACACTAATTTTTACTTTTACTCAAGTCATTTTTTATGGAAGTAATTGTACTTTTAATTGAGATTTTCAGTACTCTACCCACCCCTGCATATTTTTCACTTTGCTCTGAATGTAATCAATTTGCAACAAACTGCATACATATTACAGAAATGATTGATCTATAGACTAATAAGCATTTAATCTGGTTCACATAATGAAAAGCCACTCTCAGATATAGCAATTCATCACTGTGTTAATAATTTAATGTGTTGTGTGAAATGCCACAGAGGCAAGGAGCCTGCATCTGACAGGTAACAGATAAACAACCTCACCTCCACATGTTGGCAGGTTTGGATAAGTTTGCCCATCAGACTTTCCAAGTCACTGGTCCTCTTGATTAGATTGCTGAGGTTGGAATCCAAGGTTTGCTGCAAAATAAAATTGAAAATGAGTATTTCATTACATACGGCCCCCCCGCTACCTCACCAAACTGTAAGCAGATGAATAAATCTTGGAGGAGAGTTAGGTGAATGGGAACACAAGGATGATATCTGGCTTGAGTATCATGGGCAGAGGAGAGGATGCACAAGGCTGCCTTTGGATCTCACTGGCCACATTTGGGCTCTGAGCAGTGCAGAGCCCCCTAGTCCTCCCTGTGTGCCAAAGATCCCATCATGCTGCCTGCCGAGGCCACGGAGCTTAGCAGAGCATCTGCCAGTAATTTGGACAAGTACCCCCCGGCTGAGTTAATCACTGACTCAGATCAAAGGCTTATGTTCCAAACGTAATCTCATACTGTAATTGGGGAGCATGATAGCACAATGTATACTGTGGTAGTACAAAATATCTTCCAATATTAAGTACTATTCCTCTTAAGTAAAACATTAATGCATAATTACATTTAAGCGTAGTACCATCAAAATTGAAAACAGAGGTGTGGAAAAACTCAAATATTGACACATATTTTAATTGACACACTAACACCAGTCAATGAGAAAATCTGTTACTGTTGTTTTAATCTATTATTGCAAGTCTTACTAACATATATAAATGGATCTGTAATTTTTATTTTCAAAAGATCACAGGATACATAGCACTGTATATATTAATAATGTCTGAGAGGCATTATAAATGGTGTATTATCCATGATGGGTTGGCTTATTATTCATTTCCATATATTGAAAGTGTAAATATTATAAAACGCTTCGCTTCAAAAAGCGATTAGCAGATATCAAAAACATAATTGTGAGCATTATGCCTGATTTTCTCATCAAAAACAAATTACAGAAAAAAGTGAAAGGAAGAGAACAGGGGGACAACAATAGACCTGTAAAGATCCAAGGACTTGTAGCAAATAGTGGGTAAAGCTCTTTCGGGTTGGATGGTTCACATTGTGATTTCATAAGGAAGGTCACTATGTACTGAAATAGCAGAGGCTTTATTTTACCACTCTCACAAAAATGATTTATTTATATGGAAGAGAAGGTGATGAAAGCCATTTCAGAGGCTGAGTTGCAGGTAGAGGTGAGGTGAGTGCAAAACTTTTAAAATGGAACATAACATATTCATCAAACTGATGTTAAATATAGTCAAATGTCTAAGCTTAAAACGCTCCTAACAAATACTGAATTTTGAATTTGACAAATATCACATGGAGCCAAACATAGAAAGGGAGAGCAAATGGAAAAGACAGAAAGCGTGAGAACCACAGCGAGTTCCTCCCGGCAAACATTTTTGGTGTACTGTATTTCTCAGCGCACCTAAAATATGGCTTCTCCTGCAACATTAATACTCTTCACGTGTTTAGACAGCTCTCTCTAATGGAGGTCTCTTTCCTAGAGTAATTTAAAGCTGATGAGAGGAAAGAATAGCAGCTTCCTTTTGTACGTGAATGCTTCTGGTCCCACACCTTTGCTTTGGCCAGTCTCCCTTCCTTCCTCTCGCAGTCCTGACGGGTCACTGACAGGACTTGGAGTTTTATCCTGTGTCAACATTAGACATTTTATCCATTGTCAAAGTTTGTCACTTCATCCTGTGAGCACCATGGGTCCTGTTACACATCTGTGATTTTTACTTTGGTGGAGGTCTCTTTATGGTCTCATTGAAACAGAAACACATATCATAGTGTGGTATTCTAGTGTACAAACATTAAAAGCCCAATTAGTACTTTTATGTACCGTACACTATATATTTACATATAGGCTATAATTTAATAGTTTGACTTGCTCTCATCTGATAATAATTTCAAATATATTGTATCACTGTTTTACATGCATTGCCAATTTAAACAAACTTGGACCAACTTCAGAAAATATTAAAGCTGGGGTTGGCAGAAATCTGGATAAGGTTAAAAAGAAAAAGAAAAGCTCTGTGCTCTCCCACTCTGTACTAAGCTCTGACCTGACCGTGTTTGTGATCCCAGTTCTCTATGAGAGTTACCGTCATGACATTTTCCTTGCAAACAAGTGGGCCTGTAAAGCCTTTTGAGAAGATTTGCTGTACACTGTGATTTGAGGCTCTAACGTTAGCTAACTACATAAACATGAACTGGAATTAAGGCAGCGCATCCCACGAGCCTTTGGTATGGTTATATTAGCATCAACATAGCCACTCATCACCTGCTTTCATGGAAAATCTTCACTGCAACACATTTAGATATTACAGGAAAATGAAATGAGCAAATTCAGTCGTCCCAATCATGACTGTGATCCTGATGAAACTATAGAACGTTACGTAAACATGAACTAGCTGCAGTGTCACGAATTAGCCACAGCAGCGAGATTTTGGCTAACATTAAGGTTAGCAAGAGGCTAAAATATTAGCAACATTCAACACAGTTGCAATCATTGCCAACTTTCACGGCAAGTCTATGTACACAACATGGATGATAAGAAATGTTATAATATACTCATGACGCAACTTAACAAACCACTGCATCACATTTAGATATTGTAGGAAAATGAAGTTAGTAGCTTCATGGCAAAGTTCTCTCCATCTCTGAAACTTGTGTTTTATTGCATTTATTGTTCATTTTAGACTCTTTTCGATGAGTCAGTCTTTCTTTGTTTCGTTTACTTTGCAGTGCAGGCAGTTGCTGTCAGTGCTGGAATACCTGTCTCTTTGAGACGACCTGTGATTGGCCAAAGCCTCCTGTTGCCTGAAAACAGAGCCAAGGGAAGTCTAGTCTGTCAGACTACTTGAATTACTATATGCTGAAAGAATATTATGGAGTATGTGCCCAATGACACAAAATATAAACTGCATGCCCCAGCTTTAATGTATTCTACTTTATATTGTATACTGTCGAGTGTTAGGCTTTGTAACACATTCATAGAATGTAACCTTAGAGGGAAATTATAGCAGATAAAGAAGACTCTTCATAGTTCATGAGGTTCCTGGATTTGAATTGAATTTCTGGTGCTTTCTCTGTTATGTGTGCATGATCTTTTCGTGTTGACATGAGTCTCTTCCCGCAGCTTAAAGCCAGTCACCTCAAACTCAGTTCTAACTTTAAATTTCCTGTGATGGTTTTGTCTCTTTATATACAAGCCCTGCCACAGACTGGCAACCTGGGGTTTTTCTTGAACATGCCACAGGTATTCCTTTCCCCCATTGTATATTGGGATATGCTACTGCTCTGTCCCTAAATAGGAATACATCGACATAAGTAGTGATAGATATAATACCAGATCAGGATCATGATGCCAAAACCAGACTGAAAGAAACCAACATGCTCACACACGCATACACACACACACACACACACACACACACACACACACTCACGCTTTTGCAATGTCACATCCCTTTGAGTAGGAATTTCTGAGAAATGCGAAGTACTGTGGCTGTAAACATGTGTTCGGAAAAAAACAGCAACTATGAACAAGCTCAGCTGCACGCCACCTGGGTCCTGTCCTGCATGCCACAAGAAAAGAACAATTTCTCTCTACAATGGGAATTGCTGTTTCCTATTTCAGTGGAGGCTTTTAACAGTGTAGCTAAGTACATGTCATATGAAGTCAATAAGATCAGATCATAGCTAGTAAGTCTTTAAGAAGATAACGGATAATGAACTGCTGTCTTAAACCACTTGGAGAAGGCTTATCACTATATTGAATACTGTAAATACAAAGCAGTGTAATAGTCACATTACATGGCTGCATTCCCATGTCTCATTACTATGTGGCTGACCAGTTGCAATGAGCGCAGAGTGTATTTCAGTCTCATTCTGTTATTTTTCAAAGGATAAAACCCTTGAAAAGCAACATTCAGGTTTAGGTTTTTCCATGAAATAAATCTGCCCCTGAATGTGGAATCAAAGAAATGATGCTGATCACCTGGTCTGCCTCCTGGTGTGAATGATCACGCCCCACACAGAGAAAGCGGCCAGGAGATTTCTGCACAATGACAGCATGATCAAACAAAGGAGACAGGTTAAGACGGGTCCTCTGACCTATCTTGCCAAAGAGTTGCAAAAGATGGTTTGCATCCCAGTTCTGCTGTGACCAAGCATTGTGAAAGAAAGGCACAAAAGGGTTTCCAGTGTTACTTGTGATACAGTAAACGCTCCTTTTGTGAGTCATGCATGGACTGCTGAGTGTTTCTGAAAACAAAGCAGACCCTAATTTTTATTTCATGCAGTGGATGCCATGCTATTCTCAGGATACACTCGGGGATGAACCTTGAAAGAACTAAAAATGCTCAATATAAACAAGCTAAAGACATACAACAACAAAAAAGATAGGATTCTTTTTGATGATTTGAGAGAATTGACTACTTGAATTTAGTTTATAATATCATAATTTTTCATTTCAATGCCAAAGGCTTCACAATGAAGCTCCACTGCCTTGTTGTGGACTATATAATAATCCTAAGAGGTTGCTGAAGACATGATAGAAGCCCACTCTGCGATGGGAAAACACTGACCCGCTAAACCAAAATTTCCCTCTTATGATAGAAGCTACTTCACGCTTATGATGGTAGGAATACAGAGACACCTTTTTATATGCTCCGGCTAATAGCATCTTCATGCTTTATAGTTATCGGCCTATCTGACGAAAGTGAGCAGTTCCACTTAACTTAAAACTGTGAAAGCAGTCTCTTGCACTGGGTGTCATTAGGTTTAACACTGGCCTGGAGAGAGAAGCCTCCAACTCACTTCATTTATAAGGCTTATTATGAATTTGGTCTCAGCGGATCAGGCTGGCAATATTCTATATTTTTTTATTGAAAACAAATCCCACAGAAATCCCAAAATCAAGCCTCTAGCGAAGATGTAAATCTTTAAAGATGAGCTATGAATATATATTTTCATTTTTAAAAAAAAGTCAAGATACCCTCCTTGAACAACTGACTATTGTGGTTTTAAGCAAATGTTACTCAAATAGAAGTAAAAAGTGTTTTTGTCTGGGAATATTTTCAGCTGCAAATCTGGTACACTAGAGAGTATTTATGGCAGAGGGATGGTTCATGTGGAACTGACTCAAAATAAACAACAGCGCCCATGTTTATCATATTAAAGGAACATGTCACTCAGTGCAACGGTGTGCCTCATTTATGTGTTTTTTTCGACAACAATGCCTCCGCTGTTGTCCAAAAACACCTCTATGGCACAGAGGAATGAGCTATATCAGGGTTTGGCCACACAGACATGTAAGAATGGTTGGATTTTGCTCCACCAGTCAAAGTGTCAAATTGGTCTCAATGGTCACACCAGCACCTTGACTGATAGCTCGCTGTGTGCATGAATGAATGAATGAATGAATGAACACCAAAAACCTTGCAAAGCGCTTTGGATAAAAGCGCTATATAAATGTAGCCATTTACCATTTATTTTCAGGGGATTTGTTGACAAAAAGAAACTTATAGAATATCACCAGGCACATACATTATTGTAAAAGTAATTGAGTGAGGTAGTGAAGTAATTTTGCAGGGGCGCTTGTTTCATATTGTTTATCATAGGAAGTTTACAGTAAAAGTGCTGCAAACGCTTGCTTCACATTTGTTTTTCAATAATAAACAAATGAACGCATCTCAGTTGCCATAGCATTATACAGTATTTACCTATTCGTACTTGCAAGGAACATTACTTATTTTTAACAAAAGTATATGATTGGGGTTTGACAGCATTTTATCAAATCCAAATCCACTATCAGCTCCACTAATGAAATCCAAACTCTTTCAAATCATCAATCTTTCATCATTTGCATCGTGAAGTTATAAACACGGATGATTCAAAGATTCTTTGAGTGGTTTCAGTGGTTTTTAGTGGTATCTTCTAAATTAATCAACAGCTACATGGGTAAAGTAGCCTAATTAAAAAGACACTTGCTTCCAATAAATTGAAATTTCTGTTTTTTTCTGTTCATGCTCATGGGATTTAAAGAAAAATATGATCATTACAACTTTCTATAATTTTCAGATGAACTGTGGTTTATCTCAGTGTCTGCACATATTTGCACAACACTAAAATAAAGCAGCTCAATAGCTTACTTGCAGTTTTTTTTTATCAAATTGAAATTCAACAAATGCATTAATAGATTGTGTATCTGTCATTACCGTGATACTGTATAAGCTCTGAAAAGGTTTGGAACAAACACAGAAATCAGCTTTAAATTCTGTGGGGCTAAAAATTAGTAGGAAGCATTCCAAATGATCTAAGTACAGGTCATTTCTTACCTTCAGCTTGTCGTACCGGTCACTGAGGGCTGCCACTTGGTGGTCCCGATGCCGGCCAACCAGCTTACACAACGCACAGATCAACTGTTCATCTGTCACACAGTACATGTTGACCTTCTCATCCTCATGCTCCAGACACATAAGGCCTCGCAGATGGGAGTCCAGCAATGGCTCGATTAGACGGTGGCCCGTGAAAGGCTTCTTGTTGGGGTGGGTGGCCTTGAGACACTCGTCGCAGTATGACACCTCACAGGTGACGCAGGTCTTCACAGCATCCTGCGGAGGATCCTGCTCACAGAACTGGCACTGCACCCGATTACTGGGAGATGTCATGGCTCTGCTGTCCGGGGCGGCTTGCTCACGCCGGGTCTCGTTAGGAGAGTTAGGTCCGCTTAGAGAAGCCTTCTGGTAGCGGTCAATGATGTTCTGTAATGTAACGTTGCGTTTGAGTCCCTCTAGGCCCCTCTGGTTGAGGGTGATGACATAGCGACAGGTTGGGCACTGAAAGGCGCTGATGGACTGAATTGGCTCGCTGGGTGTGCAGTGGGACACCAGGATGCGATGGGCACAGTTGAAACAGAGGCTGTGAGCGCAGGGCAAGAGCAGCGGATCCTCAAAGAGCTCCAGACAGATTGGGCAGGTCAGCTCAGACTCCAGTGTTTCCATCTTCAGGCAAAATAAAGTGAAGTTGTCAGCGAAATCCAGGGAAGCTGATCAGCTATCTGTAAAGATGACACAAAAACTGAATTAGAAAATGATGATCACCATGAAATTAACTAAACTGGAGGAGGTTCTAATCACTCCTTTAATAGGAGTTCATGAGTTTCCTTTCATTATATCCAGTCGAGCTAAAATAAGTATTTGGTTAATCTATGGGCTAATTGACAGAACACCAATCTGCAACTACAATCATGATATTTTTCAAGCAAAAAAAACAAACATTCCTTTGTTCCAGCTTGTCAATTGTGAGGATTTTCAGCTTTGAGTGCATTGAGTGTGTGTGGATTTTGGACTGTTGATTGGAGAAAATAAGCTATTTGAAGACATCACTACTGGCTTTATGACATTGTAGCAAGCATTTTTGACTATGTTCTGAGACCAAATGAATAGTCAGGACGATGATCAGCAGATTAAGTAATGAGGATAATAATTGTTAGTTGCAGCCCAAAATGTCAGCTTTAGCCATGAAGTTTGCTTGAAAAAAAGTGAATAAACATCCTGCATGTTCTGTCTCTATTATCAAGTGCTTATGATAATAAAAACAAAATTATTCATTCCCATAGTGAGTTTCCTTTGATTTCCATTGCAAACTGAATATGAAAACATGACTATAAATATTATAGTATGTAAATAACTGTAAGAGATATCCGATTATGGAAATGAAGCAAATTGCAAGAAATAACAAAAGCAAGCAGGAGCATACCCAAATAAAAAGACGTGCCTGCATATTGTACATATATTAGACTTTTTTATGGTCTGTTTGGTTGAGCATAAACTTGAAGACTGCAGCGATGGCTCATTTTAATTTAGCGCAGGAATAGTCTAGCCAGTCCCTGTGTTCCTCACTTACATTGTAGGCCAACAGGCCAGTGAGGAGTGACAGCTCAGCCAAGCAGAAGCCTACTGGCCTGCTTGCTGATGGCTGGGGCTCCACACTATCACAGACACTAAGCCTTTGTTCCCGGCCAGTCGGACACCCCAGCTGCGAGTGGACACACTGTGCTCACAGCGTCTTTCTATGTGAACTCTCTACCTCCACTCATTATGTGTGAAGAAGGCAAAAGCTCATTATCAGGACAGTTGGGCACAAGTAGCCTTTTGAAGTTGTGAGGATACAGCAATTACCTCGGAGCTACAGACCTGGGTTTGTTCTTTCCATTCTATTCAAATGTTCACAGACCGTCGGCTATCCCCATGCACTGTACAAGACAAGAGGCGATTGTTGCTCTTGTCTCTAGTGACTGTGATGCATCTGTGGGCCTTTGTTTCTTTGCTATTTTGTTCTTTACGGACAAAGCAATGAATGCAGCTGTCTAGAAGTTATTACAGAGGATCAAAGA
Source organism: Pempheris klunzingeri (assembly GCF_042242105.1). Lineage (NCBI taxonomy): Eukaryota > Metazoa > Chordata > Actinopteri > Acropomatiformes > Pempheridae > Pempheris > Pempheris klunzingeri. The sequence goes on from NC_092021.1 coordinate 18,807,838, forward strand.
CGATCTCCTCACATACATGGTGTCTCAGTCTTAAACAAAATATATTAAACATCAAGCCTTGTTAGCAAATACTTTGTTTTAAAGTTAGTATTTTATCTTTCACCAACATATTCTGTTTAGAATGTAAATACCAATCTAATGCATGCATACATAAATAGCACAAGTCCAAACTAATCTCTACAGTGTTACCACAATGTGGAACGTGAAACTACTAAATTTCTTGTCCAACATTTTATCCATTTGTTTGGCAGCAACACATCAAAGTTATCAGCTACAAGATAGCAGGTACTGTACTTGCACAGGTCTCATCAAACAGGTTAAGTTGTTACTTCATCCAGACTGTCCTAAATACAAAATGAATCAAGAGCTTTGTATGACAAACACAATGCAGAAATGCTAATCCCCTGATGTCATCGCCTATGATATAAAATACCCTGAAGTTACACAAAGGTTGTAAAACAACACTGAGGCAAAGAGGCTTTGCAAACTGCATTACAGCCCCAAGTACATAGTACAATCCTGAAAGCTCTCCCATTCATACACAGTTTACATTACCCACCGATGGATTTCGCCCCACTTTGCACTGCCGAGACATTTCTGCTGAAGGAAAACTACTGACCCAAAATCACAAAAACATATCTATGATAGCTAATGCATCAGCCATAAACCCCCAGCATGCTGTGGAGGTGGGCATCTAGATGGCACAAGTCTTCACGGCCCCAGTAATCCTGCAACAGAGCTGTCATTAAGCAAGAGACTGAGCAAGAGGTAGCAAGCACAACAGGAAAAGTTGCCCGACAATTCCAGGAAAGCCAGCTCCACCTACAGCCGGAGCGCTGGCCAGTACTGGAAGAAGAGAGAGAGAGTAGACAACAGGGAGAGGGAGGGAGAGAGAGAGAGAGAGAGAGAGAGAGAGAGAGAGAGAGAGAGAGAGTCTCAAAACAGCAAATCAGCAGAGGCACAGGTTTGTGCAGTGCCCCAGCTCATGTCCTCACAGGCAGGTTAGTGTCCTCTCAGCCCTGCCCATTCAGAAATTCAAAGCATCAGGATCAGTTTCAGGTTTCCTTGTGTGAGCATCCGTCTGCTTCTAGCAGCACAATGCGGTGGATTGGAACTTTTCTTGGCTATGCCACCAGGGATTCAAAAACAAAAGCTGAAGACACAAACATAGCAGAGAGGCAGCATCTGCAGCATGGGGAAGAAGTTTGCGATAGCCCCAGAATCCAAAAAACACGGTGACGTGGAATAAGCAAGTTTTTATCATTGTCTGTTGTCTGTGTCTCCAGAGGCAGTAGAATAACTGTAACATAAACCAGGCCTCTCTTTAGAAAAATAAATAATAAAATCCCCATTCAATTTCCTGACAGTAAAAATTAAAAAAAAAAAAAAAAACACAACGCATACTCTCTGACAGACTACAAATGAAGACACACGCTATGTAACATCATCTACTACATACGAGTCTTTCCCAGTTGGCCCTCGTGTGGGAATCACCAGTACCATCTGCTTACCATGTGCCTCTATTTCCAGACACACACCCGCCGTGCTCCATTTGAATTCTCCTGTCATTCAAAGGAGTCCCCAGAGTAACTACGCTCTCTGAGAGACAGATACACTCTAAAAATATTAAGGAGAAACTAAAGTTCAAACAAAGTGGTGGGCGTGGGCTACATTATTTGGGAGATGCACAAGGGAATGTGACTGGCACTCCCCAGGTTTCGTCTATCGAGTCTCCGACTGGGATGGCGTTTAGTATCGTGAGATCAGCAAGACGACTTGAGCGCACATACTTGAGAAAAACTGGGAAAAAAAACATTATTAAAAAACTAGAGTTTGTTTATTCAAATACTAAACTCCAAGTCTGCTCTCCTCTTGAATGGCACAAATGTCTATGTAGTATAAACTTTTACATGCAACACTTTGTGTATGTAAAGTTTTATTACTTTTTTCATGTAATAAAGTCTTATTATTATTAGAGCTGGGCCAAACCCAGTTACCTCAATATTGATAGACACTGTATTAATATGCTGTTGCAATATGTTGCAATATTTTTGCATGCAGAGGCTATGAGAGGAATGTTGACTTAAAAAAAATGGTAATGTGACCAAAGGCAAGACCATCACAAGCTATACCATGGTGTATTATAACAAGAATCCCATATAAAACAATTATTATATCTATGTATTACCTTAACAGCCACATTTGCTTTGGGCAAATAGTTTGAGGAAAAATGTGCATACATTTCCTCTGTTTGGAGTTCAAATTACAGGTATATTTAATATGTCTTGCACTGCAGAATTATGATTGCTCAGCTGTATGCTGAGCACTAGCAGATACGACAGGTGTGAGACATCTGCACGTTACCGTTTTGTCAAATGATCAACTTCAGCACCCACCTAACGTTTGGAGTTTGATTTGATTAGGAAGTAATGGGTCATTTAGAAATGAGACAATTACAATGTCTCAGATAGGAAGACAATTACCTGCTCAAGCACTTTCTAATCCTTTTGGTTATGGTCTTTTATCACCTTTAATGGTGGCTCTTAACCATGTATTCAGCGACTGAAAGAGTGTGATTGCTCTTTGTCTTCTTTCCTGGGGCACAAACCTAACATATTTATCTGTAATCCTGTCTTCACAGCGTGGCTGTGACCAATGTGAGGCCCGTTGCTGCTCCCTGAAGCAGCCAGCTCAGCAGCGGCCCACTCAGGCCTAATGTGATTTACAGCTGTGGCAGCACAAGCCAGCTGATTAGACTGACAAATCTACCTGATCTGCAGCTGCACACATCACTGAGATTAGCTGCATGGAGCCTGGCCCCGATCAACAGCCATTATGACTTAAAGTTCAATACAAATCTAAACATCTAAGATATTGAATTTACAATTCGCCCGTCAAACAGGAATTCTATGAAAAGTACATCTGAAAAATACTTTTGCTGTTAACAAAACTGTTATGAAAGCAAAACTAAAAGAGCCAAACTTTTCATTAAGAGGCTTCATTCGTGAGCGAACAGGATGCAGCACCGATGCTGCTAACAATGATAATGCACATAATGTTTGTAGCTAATGAGTTTCTTGGAGATCTAGAACTGGAAATAAAAGTCTAAAGTTTGTCTGAGCAAGATCTTTTTTCTTTGTTTTCTCTGCACGCTGACTGTCTGCGCTCTACAGGTCATCCTGGTCAGCATCAGAAGTTGCACCAAACCCTCATTTCCTCTCTGCGGCTTGGCAGGTGGCATCAGCGGGAAAACACTGCATCCTTTCCACAACCACAGGAACTTCACACAATGTGACTTTCCAGGCAGCCTGTTGCTCACAAGTCCGCACAGAAGAAATGTCTCACTGAGCTCAAAACTATCCTGAAGAAGCAAAGCATTTCGTTAACGCCGAAATGTGCACATCACTCCTCTCTTGGCCTATTTATCTGGTGTGCCTCAAGCAATTTGTAAATGTCATCCAAGAAGTTGATGTTTCATTGGTGGGGAAACCAGTGAAAGAGTGACACCGTGTGGCTGATTTAAACACACACGTTTATTTTTCCCTTCCATTGACCTTTCCTGCAAATTATATGACAACATTTTACAATTTTAATTGAAAAAAATATATATGCTATATGTCAAAGAATGCAACAGATTTACTTTAGTTACATTCTGCTATTTTCCCCCAACTGTACAAGCAAACTAATTCCAACAAAAATAACAACCATTTATATTAACACATCTGACGCTCACACTACCCTTCACTAAAAACCAACGCAATGGCTCTTTATAAAGACCTCCACATGTGTTGCCATGGTGACGGCTTGACATCTATTTGTCACACTAGTGATCAAAGGCGGCGCACTCTGGTGGGAAGATGTCTAACATTCCTCCTCACAGGAGCAAGATAAGTTACTAATTAATAAGGGAAACCACAGAGCCAACCGCAATGTCCCAGTTTTACTCTTCACTGCCTTCATGTAAAACGACTCCTGTGCGCGTTATGTATGCAGGCCTGTCACAAACTGTGTCCAGATGTATTGCCAGAGCATATATGGATGTAGCAGGGGAGAAAAGTCTGTATCTTTTATCTTATCAGTGCAGTAAATGGTATTTTGTAGGTCATGAAGCTACCAGATTATGGATGAAAGGCTGGTTTTATCTTCTTCAGTGCGGAGGTGGATCTCACTGTAAGTAAAGGTGATAAAATCCTTTTATGATGACCAAGAAAAGGAAAAGAATAGCCTACTGTAATTGTAGCTTCAGAAATAATGTTACACTCTAGTGATATATCTTACAAATTATATTATATTCATTTTTTAGAGCTTACACTGAATGGCTGCTTTGATACTAGAAACCTACTTAGGCTACTCCTACTCTATGACAGCTTTTATTCACAAAATTCCCCTCGGCCTTCTCACTTAGTCATCTTATCTCTCGAGCATTATCCGCACTTCAAAACATGAAGGAATCTGGGAACACAACAAGGCCAAACAACCCCAGCACTTGCACAGAATCCTGCCTGGAGGCTTGGAAACATATGATGACTCAATGTTTTGGTAAGAAAATATAGAGGCACAGTAACATAAAATGCAGACCTAGTTAAGAATGACCCTCTGACTTACCCGCCACATGATTACATCCGTGTATAGGCAAGAGAGGAAAGAGCCACCTTTAAAGTCAGTCAGGGTGGATATTTGGGATCTGCTAAGCTGATCCAGTGCAGTGGTCTGACCTGAGTAGAGTGACTCGTCTTCTCTACTCTGTGCAAGTTTCTGACCCTCTAACCCCCGTTTTCTAACCCTGCAAAAAGCCAGTAGGACGATCAAAACTTTCCAACCCTTTTCTCTCCTCTCACTGAGGACTGTACCTATCCCATCTAGTCACAGTGGGCTGTGAGTTGTTGCACTGGCCAATCACACGAGAGGGGCAGGACTTCTGCTGGTTTGATCACTCATGGCTATCAGAGCATGGAGTTATGCCACAACTCCTAACAAAGCTTCTTTGTCATCCTCAAATAAACATCATCCAAAGAGTTAAGCTGCACATAGAAATAAACATTCTGCTATTGTATATCAAGTGCATTCAAGCAAAATCTGAATTGCCGTATATTTATCCTCACCAAACTTAGTGTGGATTATTGTAGATGGAAATGTGTTTCATGCTTAAGGCGAGATTCAATACAGCCAAATGCAACAGTGCACAAGCAAACAATCAATGATCATTATACTCTCCAGAAAGGACATTGACAGAGTGACGTTTTGTGTCCCGAGTCAATGGCCCAGTGCAAATGCTAACACGGCTGAACAAAGATATATTAACAGTGTTTGCCACACATCAACCATATCTGCTGGCAGCTGACATGCTTCTCAGCGCAGATTGTGATCAGGCAAGCAGCACGTAGTTGAGACTTTACATTCTGCAACCTTATTTCTCAAAGCGTTTACTACCTTTTGTTTTTCCATGTGATCGTACTCCACTGAAATGGAAACACACAGGAATGTATTGCGGTCGCGACAGTTGACTTTGTGTTGAAAGTCGTCTCAGATTGTTGGCATCTGTTTTTGGGCTACGTGGAAAATGGTCCCAACACAAACACATGCAGGCTGACACGATTGGCAGCTAAACAGTGATGCCGATCATGTCAGGTTTCAGTGCATTCACTGTTGAACTATGAGGTTTGAGGTGTCTCGTTAGAGGCCTTTACCTCAGACGACCCTGTCAGCAACATCAACTCAGTGTTTTTGATACAGTTTGTCTGTGTAAAACAAATGTTAATGTTATGTAGAAAAACCACAGCACATACGGCATGGACTGATTTGGATTAGTAGTGACCCAAAGCCCCTGCCAGGACTCCTTGTGTTTCAGTTTAGCCTGCAGGGTTCAATAAAGTATGAAAAGAAATGTGAGAGCAATGAAAACAGCTTAGATTTGAAGGTGCTGTATGTTGAGACGGATACTGACTTCAAGGAACAAACACATTAACGTCTTGGTAACTGCATGCAAATGCAAAGTTCACAGCAGTATGTACATAATGTTCAGTGTGGAAACATGCAATGCCTAGCCTAAAATGATTCAGTTCAGTAGCAGAGAAAATGAACAGCTGCAGCTTCACCACTGATATTTTGTTTTTAGCATGAGTTCTTTTTTTGTAAATCCAAGTAAATTTCCAATATGTAGACAAAAGAGCAGCATGAAGAGCAGTGCAAAGTGTGTTTATTTTAGCACAACAAAACTTTCTAAAAGACTAACTTAAAAGTCTAAAAGAGACTCAAAGGGGACTTTTAAAGTATCACCCTCTGGAAATACAGATGATCCCTTACCTCACAGTCTGTTAGTCAGTCAACCAGGCAGTCCATAGTCCGTGTGACAGATGAATAGAGAAATAAAGCCCGGGAAGAAATTTTTCTGAAAACACCGGCTTTCCTCAGAAGCCTCCCTTTAGCTGCTACTTTCTGTCTGGGCTCTGCTGCTTCATCTGTCTCACTGCTATCTCTTAAATTCTCCTCACACAGTCACTTCTTCTCTAATCCTCTCCAAAGGAAGCCGAAACCGCTCCAAATGGTTCAACCAGGCGCCGACTTCTCAGGCTTTTCCTTCTTTGTATTTTTTTGTTGGCTGGGATCATTAACTTAGTCCCATGAGAACATAAGGAGGTAAATAAGCCCCCTCCTTCCTGTGGGAGGCTGTCAATCACAACTGATGATGAGGTGGTGAGGGGGTGCTTTTAGCTGCCAAGGAGGCACTCCTGATTGGTCACCGGGGAACAGAGGTGCCCTGCATGACAAATGGGAGCACTGGGATGGATGGTCCCAGTAGAGGTGCTCAGCTGAGGCGACGTGCACATTTATAATAGACTTTTATGCGGCTCACCCATTTACATGTCAGTCAAAAGAAAAGAAAGCAATGGAAATGAGTGAGTAATCAAAGCTGACATAGCAAATGTCTGTGTACTACAGCTGGATTCATGAAAATGTCATTTATGTTGTACACGACTGATTGTTGAGCTAAATGTTGAGGTCAACGTGAAGAATCACAACATCTTTAAATGACTCTTTGGTACAGTCTGGACGCTCAGCAGGGGGGCCGGGAGGAAGGCATAAAGCTTCCGTTGCCATGGCGGTGTGGCAAGAGCAACGATGCATCTTGGCACTTGAGCCAAATGCCACTCTAATCTTTTCACTGGCAAACCTTCAGCTCTCTCTTCACAGCTTGTTTGTTTCTCAGTCAAGCCTACTGCTGTCTGTCACTCTTCAGCTCCTTCCAACATCCCATGCCAGTCTGAAGTCTGCTGCATTTTGTAAGGAAAAGGACTGTGTAAAGACACTGTTAGCAGGGAAACAATACAAGAGATGGGTCATTCTGCTCCCACTGACCACGACTAAACTCTCAGGCTTACAAGTAAGGAGAGACAATAGACAAATTAGGCATGACTTGCACTGTGATTCCTCTGCCTGGCTCATTCTGCACACATTACCCACATATTAATGGAGTTGTAAACAGCATAGCACGCATCCATTTACTATGCAAAACACACAGACACACACACACACACAGCAATGCAACATTCTACTCACATCACTCCTCAGATGTATAATGCCACCTCTGCGGCAATTTACAACAGCAAGACAGTGTTATTGCCACCGCCCAAGGCCACACATCACTATATATCCATAAACTGCCTGTGAAGTGACTGTGCTGCTTCATTCTCTCACACTAAAATTCATTTCAGTGCAATAAAATGCCATAAACTCATGGCATTTACATGGGTTGTGGAGTCACACTGACATTTGAGCTCAATGCTTTTTAAAGGGGAAACGGTTTGGGTCAATCCAGAGTCACTCCCCTTTCTCATCTGTAGTAAACATTAAGTGGAAAATGTCTCTGGTTTAACCATTCCAAAAGAGAAAACTTGTCTGGGTTGTGGTTTTAGCAACTGTTCCCACCTCACGCACTGGAAACCCAATTTGATCCTTGATCCAGCCTAACACAAAAAGTTTCTGTGGCTTGCAGTCTGGAAAATGGACGAGAAAAACATTTACTTTTGAGTAAATGTGCCTAAGCAGCAATTAAACTTCCACAAATCAAAACAAAACAATGACATATAAATTCAAATGTTCAACATCTATAATGTCCTAATGTATCAACTTTGACAAAATAACTGACTGCTCCATCAGAGCCAATTAATAAAATTGGACTCAAAGCCACAATTTAATCCAGTCCAGAGGTTGGGAGGCTGACAATAGCAATCATATTTTTGTGTATGCATTTGTATAGGTGGCAATCAAACTGTAATCCTAGTGAAATTACTTCCAGAAAATATATTCCCCTTATCAATAAGTAACAGCACTGTCGAAATAATTATTCAAAACAAATGAATATTCATCCCCGCTAAATAAGGCCATTTGCTGCTCGAGGCAGTTTTCTTGGCAGTGGTTGGCACATCAAGCTGTATTAATTGGAAAAAGACCTGAAAAGGCCAGAGAAGCCCTCCTGAAGGAGCAGATAAGAAGTTGGAACAAAATAGGCTGTGAAATCTGATGTTACATAAACTTTGATGGGTAAAAAAGAAACAGGATTTCTCTCAGGGATCAGGCTAGCAGACATTTGTAAGCTACTTCATCATGTTACAAGGTTATACTTCACCTTGGTGCTCAGCCAGTAGCAAGTGCAGCGCTCATTTTGTACTGAACAAAGAAAGCGTGGAATCTGAATGTAATCTAAGGTGTCCAGATTTGCATTGTGTAGAGATAAAAGTACAAGGAAACACTTATATACCAGACAAGGGTCACATTGTCCATATCATCAACCTGACCAGAATTGCTCAGCAATCATCACAACTTTTCCATCAGATTAAACAGCCAAAAAAAGGCAGCTAGCCTGACTTACATGCTATTGTCCAGGGTGATCCTTCAAAATGCAGCAAGAAGATGCAGCTCCCATTGGCGGCTCAGTAGCACATGGATGAGAGACAAAACAAAACACACAGCACCATCCTGGCTTGTCTCCCTCCACACTCCCTCCCTCATTGCTGGAGCTCCCCACCCTGCCCGAGCCCCAGCCCCAGCCGTATGCTCATGCGAGCGTAAAACATGCCCAGGAAGCGTCACTTCCACTGGGTCATTTCATAGATATCGTCTCCATTAATGCCCTTGCCTATCACCCCCCCCTTCCCCCTCACTGGGGTTGAGCTCTTGCCCCCAGCTCTCCACCCTCTCAGCGATAAGACAAAGATGTAGCAAATGGAGAGACAAAGAGGGGGGGGGGGGGTTGCATAAACCTTGGGGACTACATTTTGATGAGTTTCTGACTACACAGCCAGGCCCTGAACAGATGGGACCAGTCTCCAGGGCTCTGCTGCATGGTTGCATTTAATACACAGCTCCATACATCCTAACAATACATGTTGTATTGTGCTGCTCACTAAACGGCGCTCATCAGCTCACAGACCACATACAAGCGCAAGGCAACACAAAATAGAATGTCTCGGCCGTGTTATATTTGCCATTAAGCACTTAGAAACTACTGTAATTAAAGTCTGGGTGCACACTGAGGATTGCATTAGCACAGCCTTTGGCATCAAGACTGTCTTTTTGAGTGCAAACACTGATCTAAGCAGCAATGGTTGTTTTCCTAACTAGGACGGAGCAAAACAGCCACTCCTCATTTTGCCAATAAACAATAAGATGAAAGCGTAGTCCGCCCTCATCATGGCAAAAGTTCAAGATTTTAATTGCTTTCATCCCCAAGGCATAGCGCCCATAACTAAGCAACACACAATCAATCAAAACATCAACCAAATACATGGACACGTTTGTACCAAGCCAATTAAGACTTACTGCAATTTATCTTTGGTTTGGTGCAATTTAAGGTGCCAGCCCAGAGAAATTTTAATCATTAATACTACTTATCAGACAGGAATGCTGGGTAGAAAAGGAAGAGTATGAAATATCTGTCATAAACATCACAGCAGCCAGTGTCCACATGCATTTACTGTGCTTTATGATTAGCTGGCAGAACATATAGGGCTGTTGAGAGCACTGACCTGGAAATTATTCTTTTCCTCTGAGTGCGCTGCAGCTTATCGATGCTGCATTTGTGGTTTTGCCAACAACAGAATCGATTATCAGTGAAGTTCTCCTCTAACATAGTGTAGCAAACAAGTAAAAGACGTGATCTTAAGCGGTGTGATTCAACAGACTCATATAAAGAGATACATCATTTCACATCTACAGTATCATAGTTCATGGATGTCAAGAACTGCTCAGCCTTCTTATGGAGCAATAGCTTGAAGACACAAATTAATATATGTTATACTGTGCATCTGAAGCTGTTGCAATGGTTTACCATTATTGACATAAAGTTAGAATATAACAAAAAATGTAAAAAAAGTTGAAAAGAAAACGAAGGCCAAAGGAAACATTCAAATATCATTCACCAAGAAAAACAGTTACTTTGTGGTTGAAAGCGACACAATGAAATACAGTGAAAGAGTTTTGGGAAAGTAAGGTCATGTTTTATGTTTAGTCGACACCGCAGCCCCATAGCCTGAAAATCTTGGCTTTTATTTTTTCCTGAAAAAAACTTATCCCTCTGAAAGGGTGCGGTGAATGCCTGCTACATTCTTTGCTGCCTGGAGAAGTCTGTAATTGCTTCCAGCTTCTGAGGGATCTACTGTAGAAAACTGGTGTCACATCATTATCAAGAATCTCCCCTCAACAACGCTGGCTTTATCTTATCAGAGACGGTTCTGGTGAAGCACTCAACCACCCTCCCATCTGCTCAAACCCAACTTTTTATTAGTAACACTAGAATTTAATGACACTACAGCTACCGCTTTATACATCTATACTGTAGGATGAATAAAGATTTACTTCTTAACACCTATACTGTTCCCCCAGAGCCACTGCACACTACACTCAGACCTCCAACACCAAGAAATGCTGGAGGAGGTCTCAACATCTGTTGTGGTGTGTGTTCATGTGTCCAAGGAGACAAAGTCGGAGCCAAAGGCAGAAGCCCAGCTGTTGGGATCTGGGTCGGCTGCATCCGGACTGAGGGAAGTTTTCAAAACACTATCTGCTCAGAATAAGACATCTTTAACCGTGTTATTACGGATGCAATTAGCACTATCACTGATAACCAGCAGCATATGAAGCATAAATATACCTGAAACCTGTCTCTGCTTCGCAACAGACTCTCTGAGGGTTATGAGGCAGTCAAACCGATCAGTTTTCTGCTTTTGCTGCGAACCTTGGCTCAGTATGGCCCTACAAAATATCCTCACTTCAGCTACATGTCAACAAAGCATTCCTTCAAGACAGTGTAGGACACATTCCTCAGCCTTGGCCCGTGAAGCACATTCTCTGGAGTTTAAAATGGATTAAACATTTGCTATTCCCGCAGAGGTATCGCTGATAAAAGAATATTCTCCTGCTTCATATGAGGTGACTCCACACACACACACACACTCATACAAGCGCCCCATTTCCGTGCAGCTATTGGCTCAGACAATGAGCCTGAACTAGCATCGGCACTCGCCCTGTCACAACAAGCAGGCCCAGAGAGCTCACAGCTGCTGATGGAACTGGCACCGCTGACCTGAAAGAGACACTTCTGTTTATCATTTGGAGCAAAGATTGGAGAAACAGAGCTCTGTAATGAGAGCGAGAGTGAGATTTTAAAAACAGATCACACATCGCCACAGATTCAAAGCACTCAAGGAATAACACATTCAAATGATTGTGTGATGAATCTAGCTCCATGTCTAGCCTAAAATATGAACAAGAAAAGATGGTTGAAGGAATATAATTCAATACCAAAGGCACAAGAGCTTGATGCCAAGAAAGAATACTTTACTTTCAGTCTCCTGAAACTGAGGAAAGGAGGGCGTTTCAAAGCAATAGCAGAACCAGATGCTTGCATGAAGGAAAGAACTGAAAACCAAACTGAATTCACCATAGTTCCCTATCCACAGTTATTTGGCCCAATTACACATTCTGGTCTGTTAGAACAACGTGGCATTGCTTTAGTTCTCACCAAAAGTCAGGAGGAGAATAATGAAGAATAAAGAAAGACAAGATTTCTTGTAAAAAAAAAAATACACAAAGCTAAAGATCTTGGACAAGAAAAGTATGATAACAAATTGTTTCTTCTGCGCAGGAAATGTTACATATCTGCCAAATTAAATTTTTGCCAACTGCTTTTCCACGTGAAGGCTGATATCAATATGTCAGCTGTCAGCAGATGTGATGCATGTGCAAACAAGACTGCACTTGTTGTTAAGACAACATATCTGGCTTTGCCCTGAATTAAGTGTAGTGCTTCCTCTTGTACAAACCTGATTGTTCACTCTTGTGCATCCATACATGACTGTCTCTAACATTCTTCTAGATTCATATGTAGGAGAAATGAGCTTCCAGGTTTTACAGACACCGTGCAGTGATTGGTGTGTACTAAATCTATTTCAAGAAGACTTCAACTTTAGTAGAAACTTTCTGCATAAGGACCCCTCAAAGTCACCTTTTCTGGCTTAACATAAAAATGGCAGTAGTTTCCCCAATTGCCCCACTCCTCAATCTGAGATAATTAGCATTCCAACTCTTTGCAATAGAACCTAATTAAACTCCCTTCACCCGATGCCACTAAACGTCTCTTTATCAGATCTTACCTGCTTCCCCATGGCTGCGGTGGTACTTGTCTCTCCCTGGTGAATAAATACTAGGCTAATGCAGAGTGTGACTGTTCAGCAGCTGGTACTTTCCCTGAGGTAAAACAGACAGGAGACAGAAGGTTGAAGGTGTTCTGTCTGCACGTACACTCCCCTACATCGGGGTGTGTACACACACATACCTCACTGACATACACTCTGCTTCTCATCTGCTCTACAGGTTTACACAGGAGCATGGAAAGCTCCTGGGAAGAGTACTTAACCCTTGCTCAAGCTGGCATTGAATGGAATAATGGAGGATTCATTATCCCCATGCATTACCATAAAAATCAATCGAAAGGGAATCTCGCTTTTCTGATACCAGTATCACTGGCACTGGCAATGAATAGCTCTCCACATTTTGTGCAGATTTAGAGAAAGAATGGGTGAAAATGTGTGTCTAATGCTGGACTTGGTTCTGATATTGTAAGTCAGAATCAGATAATAAGGATAAAAGGCTTTTCTTTGTCACCACAGGCAGCTCCACTGAGTTACCATGCAGAGAAAAATAAGGCTCAAGCTTAAGGATCCACAGCAGCCAGCAGGCAGAAAGCAGCAAAGAAAAAGAGAAAAAAAAACACTTGCTATTAAGCAAGAGAGAATTGGTTTTCTCCACCCTAATGAGAATTCATCCTGCGAGATAGATGAGCCAGTCTGAAAACACAATTCCATACTTGCAATAATGAGATCATATTTGAGGAATTGGGTGTACACCCCTCAAGTGGAAAAAAGTCAAGGTTACCAAGAATTTCAGCAAGACCTCTTACATTGGGGACTTTCTATTTTTCATCTGACAATAAAATGTAATTACTGCATATTAACAATCATATTGCACACATGTATAAAAAGTGCTATAATTTTGATATTAATTGTGTGTGTGTGTGTGTGTGTGTGCGCGCAACTGTTCTCCATAGATTTATTGAACCTCTAACAAAAACTCAGCAAACTGCTACACGACGTATGTTCATCAGTCCCTGACTATTACTCGAGTGTGTAGATTTCTGCCAGTTATCAAGTAACGTGAGGATCCAGAGTGTGCAGGTGAGCTCAGATAATGACGAGTTCTTCATGAGGTAAACCAATCACTGACAGATGTACTTATCACCTTATTCGCTCCAGTAGTAGCAATTATGGCCAATGTCCCTATATGGTGAAGTCCCAGGCTGAAGTTCACTAGAAAGCAAAGATCTGAACTGTAGTTTTATTCAACATTACCTAATGATAATGATGAGATGGGCAGGAACTGGTCAGAGTCCTTAAACTGAAGAATATTCATGATGGAGACTGTTAATTTGACAATCGGGGCCGTCAGGATTTAATAAAGCTGATGAGCCAGAGAGCTGAAGTCGATATCTTTACAATTTTATACTCACTGAGAGCCTCCAGAGTTAACTTTAAGTTTAAATCTCTAGTTTAACCTTCATCTTTTTCTCTTCTTTCTTTCTCTGCCATCCTATTTTCTAAAGTTCTTGTATAAGAGCACAAGCTGTAAGAGGTTGCTGCACTGAAAATCAGTCTTCTCAGTCTTCTTGATAAAATGTTTTAAGCTGAGTTGAGTCTATCCATTGAATTGTTCTGATAAGGCTTGAAAGGCTGGTCAAATACTAGATAGGCTGCCATCCAAAGTGTTTACCAGCTCAGAGAATAGCAATAAACTTGTCTTTTATGATTATTGTCTACACGGGCTGAAAACTTAAGTTTCATTCTTCTAATTTTGTGTATTTTGGATTCTATCATTCACATGCAGGATGATAGATGTTTTTCTCAAACACAGATTTTAAGATGCAGGGCTCTGCCTACGTATCAGGACGTGACGTGTGTGTGTGTGTGGGGGGGGGGGGGTTGGGGGGACGGGGATTTTTACACACCTGTTGAGGTGAGATGATTACAGCTTTACAGTATGATTCATTTGTGTTTATGGGGTTAGATGACTTCAGCAAATTTCCAGCAAAGCCAAACCCCGTGATCAACCTCTGCAAAAGTCTGATCAGCCATCATGAGTCATAGAGGCCCACAAGTCTGTTCAAGAGAGTTATTATTATTGGTGTTATTTTTCCAAGTAAAATGAGTATAACACTGCTATCAATAGACTGCCATATGGTGATACAAACAGCATTGTGGATCTCTACTTTGTGCGTGACATTCTGTTTTATCCAGCTATTATTCAGAATGTCACTGCAGAGATTGATGAAACAATGGAACACTTTCAGATAATTCGTTTTGACGATCAAAAGTGCTGCTGGGACTACAGAGGGAATCGCCGGCACTTTGGCCCTCTGGGAAGAAAAAAAAAAAAAACACAGAGAGAAAGCTTCAGAAAAGATCCCAGAAGGCCACAGCACCATTCACAAGTCACTTTTGGTGTAAATTTGAAGCATGTGCTCAGTTCTGATAAAAAAAACGAATTTCATGCTTTTGGTGTCAGGAGTACAAATTATGATTCTACTCATTCCAATTGCAATAGTGATGGAATCTATAAATCAAAACACTTGGTGATTTTTGATTATTTATACAAAGTCCTTGATGCTGTGTTCAGTCATTGTGTTTGCTCTTAAGCTTGCAGCCAAACCTGTTTGTATTACTGGGTTGGCCTCATAAGTGAGCTCTGTGTCACACTGGAAATTCAATCCTCATTAACAGCAACTCAACAACAACTTACACTTGATGATACTTAGGTTCATTCAGGCCAAGGAAAGTAGCTTTTTAAATCCTGTGCTCCTTTAAATCCGGGGTCAACTTCTAAAGATTTCAAAAGACACTTGATTTGACTGTCTATGACTGACTGTGTATTTTTTGTACTGTATAGCATTTTTTTCTAACATAAAGGAGAGGGAGGGATTGAAATAACTCTAAACATCTGAGAAACAAGTGCACTTCAATATCAGAACTATAAAAGGCTTCCAACTTAAAGGTGACAAGGTTGAAATCAGATGTCAAGTTGTCTATACAGTACATCCGATCATCATCAAATGAATAATATATTTTCCCTCAGTGACCTTCACATCAGTGCACTGTATGCCTGCATCGTAAGTGTTATTGTGGAAACTCAGGGTTAAGTGGTTGGGCACCCAGAAGAAGGCATCTGCTAAGTCAGCATCTATCTGAAAACATTTTTCTCAATTACAAACAAAGCGATAAAGACGAAAACAAGATAGCTGGAAGGAAAAATCTGCCAGCAGCAAACTGGAGGACACGGTGTGGAAAAGGTTCAGAGACGTCTTCAGGACAATAGCGTGAAGGCTTATGGATGCTGATTAAAACCTTCCTTCTTTCACGGGAACACAGCCATGTTATCAAAGTGTTTGTGTGTTTGCATAAAACTGTTTCATTTTTGAAGTTACTCTGTGATGATT
Organism: Pempheris klunzingeri; assembly: GCF_042242105.1. Taxonomy (NCBI): domain Eukaryota; kingdom Metazoa; phylum Chordata; class Actinopteri; order Acropomatiformes; family Pempheridae; genus Pempheris; species Pempheris klunzingeri. The sequence goes on from NC_092021.1 coordinate 18,823,880, forward strand.
ACCTAGGTCAATCTTTTTGCTTAATTATTAACCGCTGGCACTTTCTTTGATGCATAAAGAGCATGATTATATGTTTGAGGCTGGATTTAATGCTACGCGTCTTCGGCAGCCTCCAAGCAGCAGCTCCTGTTGCAATCAGTGTACACAGGGGAATTACATGCAGTTTTAACAAACCGAGTCTACAGGGTGCTTAGAACTGTCAGTTTCTCTCCAAGAAGTGAACAACTTGAATAGTTTCCAGTAATGATTGCTATTTCGTTACAATATATATGAAGGTTATACAAAGGCAGTGTTATTAGCCTCCATCCTTTTTGTCTGGCTGTGTTCTGAAAATGGAACTCACATGGTGGTAGATGCTTTGTCTTATCAGCTGCAAAATGGATATATTTACACTTGACAGCCTTATCCCAACACGGCAGAAAGCACACTGTATCTCATAGACATCCCAGCACTTATACTAAGTGACTGCTACATGGCTTTTTGACAGTCTCAATCAGACTGAGCAATGAAATAAAAAACCTAATATTGATATGAAATCAGACAGGATCAGTGTGTGTTAATAGCCGTTCCATAAAACAAGCTTGATAACAACAGCATTTGCAGGAAAACATCTGGATGCTTTAAGTCCCGATGTTGCAAGACAGTCATTGTTTCAGCCACATATTTCTCTGTTTGTTGCGCAAGTTTGCAGGCTGAACTAAACTGCCTGTTGAAAACTGCCTTTTGGTGGCTGTGCTGAATTGTGCTGCTAACACAATTTAAACAGTGAATCATTCACTGCCCCGCCTGCCAAAGAACTGACATATTGAGGTTGACCCGACTTGATCTCCTGTCCCACCCGAAACACAGCCTGCATCTCAACTCAGCTGTTATGTTGCATCATGTGGACTCAAGGAGAGAAGAGGAAGGCACTGCTGACAATATGCGCACTTAAATCTATGGTGTATTCGGGACAGCACAGCTACATGTGCGCTCACTAACAAATAGTATTTCATAGCCTATGTGTACACTGATCATTTGAACAAAGAACAAATTCAACCTTTTTTCTCCCGTTTTTATGGAAACGATGTGGGCCTTGTTTCAAAATGGGAAATATTTATCAAATTTATTTCAATTGGAGCATGAGGCAGAGCAGATGGGGGTGAATGAAATGAGATTTTTTTTTTTTTGGGCTGCATAAACACATCTCTGGTGTTGCTTCACTGAGACTGTAAAAAACAGGAGAGAAGTGAGAATGTTTCTTAGTGAATTGGCCTGATAATCTTCAAAACAGATATAAATAAATCGATTTGGAAAGCCTTGAAATTAAATGAAAAATTAAAGAAATCCATCTCTAAAGCATTACTTCAAACACCCCTCTCCAAAGAAGAGATGGGTGCGTTGCTCAGAATCCAAATCCAGTTGAAAATTGCACAAAATTGCTTAAACTTGTCTTATCAGTGACACACTTGGTATCTAAAACTTCGCATTTTGTTCATAAATTGTTGAACTGGACTGAGCAGAGAGGCTTAATGCAATCACTGCTAATCCTTTAATCTTGAACATTTCTTTTCTTTTTTTTTTGAAATAAACTTCATTACCCAGTCATGACCATGACTCCTATAAGTCACAGTAATTGACATTTGGCTCCTGTGTCACTCAGGCATTCATTAATAGTCTGCTGATTATGGTATTGCACATTTTTCCATTAGTGAAATGATGGGTATTGTGTTAAAATTGTTATTGCTATATACTTTCCCTCTCTACCAAAGGCTTCAGAAATACATTTTCAGATACAATGAAGGACAAGTGGAATCAAATTTTTGAAAATGAAAATTCAGCATATTAACTTAATATTGATGCAACAGAGTTTGATGGCAAGAATCTGTTTGACTTAAAGGTACGCTCCCTGATTTTGTTATAAAGTTAAAAAAAAAAAAATAACAATAAGCTCGAGGAGTAAATCCTTAGAGAAAGTGAGCACTTTAGGAGGATGGCAACTTATTGAAAAGCAATCAGTATGCAACAGCACACGAAATAGTCCAAAGGCGCCGTCTGAAATGACAGAAAATAGACTGAGGCATTTAATTTCCAAGTGTTATGTGCCATAACCAACACCTTAATGAGCTCCAATGAGCTTTTTCCTCTGTGGAGATTTGTGTATCCGTCTCGACCTTGAAACACCAGGGCCAGGGCTCTCTTGTTTCTGGACATTCTACCTCATTTTGGTTGTGACCTTCCTCCGTCCTCCCCGCAGCTGCTCCTGATGCCAGTGAGAGGACACGGGCAGGATGGACCCTCTGTTGGGAACAGTTGCTGCTCTCTGCCAAAGGATCAACTTACATCAATCAGTGCTGTAAAGATAAGATGTGAAATTAAATATTAGATCTTGATTGCTTGCTTTCGGGAGGGCAAGTCACAAATGAGGATAAAAAAGCATCTCCAGGCTGTTTTTTATTTTTATGTTAGTGGTTAGGACATTGAATTGGATTGTGTTAAGGCACACTGCAACATTTGTGATACAAAAACATATGCAAACAGCAGTGATTCTCTGTAAAACACATCCAGACATCCTGTTCTGTCTCTTCGGTCTTGTCAGAGTGGGACGGCTTGGTGGCCAAATACAGCACAGCTGTGGACACAGAAATGGACCTAGAAAGTTTAGTCCAGGATCTTTGTGTTGAGGAAATCCCTTGGGTTTGCTTAACAACGAAAGAGTTTATTATCATCATCATCATTACTGACTTTGAAACACAAATTTATGATGGAGTCTATTAAATTACACAATTTCAGTAATCCTTAAGGCAACTAATCACACTGTTGTATCCTCAAATGCATTCTCACATTCGTAAACTATCTGTAATGTGTACCAGATTTCAATGGAAGCCATTTCCTGCATAACTGCATACTCATTGTGAGTACTTCTTGCTATTGCACTACTTTAAAGCTTATTTAGTGGTAAATGATGCTGATATTGCCCCAGTCCAGAACTGTTCTTTTCATTCACATAAAACAAGATTACTGTTGACAAAAGAAACTGTACTCTTCAAGGGTATACAAAAGAGTGTGAATTAGATCTTTGCAAAAATAAAAACAGCCATCGTACGTAACACACTGAATAGCCGCCATTCCCTGTCATGGTGGAAAAAGGGATCCAGGGATGAAACTCAACTAACGGCTATTCAGCGGGTAATGGGTCGTTAAAATCCACTGTATAGCCGTAACGCACAAAGATTAGCTGGTGAGGTGGTGAGCAAACAGGCAAGCATTTCCTGGTCTAATGCTTCCCTCATGTGGCCAGTTCAGGCAATTGTTTGACTGTCCTCTGAACTACAGTTAAAATGGGTCAATTTAGATTGTGACCTAGCACCAGAAAAGCATGGCTCCTTACAGTAGAGTTTAGTTTGCACCCTGCTGACTTCTACATTCATTTTCAACATTGGTGGTGATACATTTTAATTTATTTGCTGTGGACACTTATAAATAGTACAGGCACAAATCTATGAAATAGGTCATTGCGTGACGCTGTAAACGGGCAAGAATTAGAAGTAATGGAAACACAAATCCTGTAGAAATGCATAAATAAAACCATTTATACAAGGACCCTCAACAAGTAACTTTGAAAAGCCACTATACGCTCACTTCTTTTACTTTTCTTACATTTTTAGCTTATATTACATTGTCTCATGGCACATCAAAGAACTGAGTCAATTTAATGCCGTCATTTTCCTACACTTGACATTTCTGTAACATTTAGAAGACAGTTCTAATTCCTAAACTCTCACAGCCGTGTCTAAACAGTGTGTCCAATCAACAGCCACAGACTGACGTCAAGGATGAAAATAAGACAATAAATACGTTGCGTTATTGGTTTCCACTGAATTTAAATGTATCAAACAGGACAGGTTGAAATTTGTTTTGTACTTTTTCTCCTATAAACTAATCAAAAACTATTAAGTGGCAACTAGAATATGCATGGTTAATGGTTTCTAATTAAATTACAAAGCGCTGTAAATTCACAAATATACTGTATATGCCTGTAAATGCCGGCATGCAGCTTGAACAATATTCCTGCATCTCAAACACAAAAAAGCAAGAGTCATTAAACGGTACATTAAAATCTAGCTATAATCAATATAGTGTAAAAACCCATATTCAAAACATATTGTCCAGTTTTGTTTTATGGGGGAAAAAAAGACATGGGTGGTAATATGAACATGGTTTGTAGTGTAAGCAAACACTATTTGGAGTCTGTAACAAAACTCCACGTTAAAGAAACTACAGTAGTAATAGTGCATATCAAGGTAATACAAATTTAAAGTAATATTACAACAAATGTATATTTTTTTTACATTCAGCATTAAAAAAAACATTCATGGCTTAAATTTAAGCATTAAGATCATTCAAGTCTAATGATGACATTCAAGTTTAGATACAAGTTTTTGTGTTGCAAAATGATCTCTATGTATTTCATGACCACAACACATTAAAACAGACTGTGTACAAAAATACAGAAAACTTCTTTTTATATCATGCTAACATACACAACAAAATATACAGTTAAACAGCCCTGCAGAGGAACAACAACACAACTAAGAAACAGTTTCTGTAAAGTTCCATAAGTCCATCAATGAGAAATTAACTGCAAGTACAGACAGGAAGTAGCATTTCAGCCAGGTGTCCCTTTTGTTGTCTGCATAGCTGAAAGGTCTGTCACACCAAGGTTTCTGGCAGGGCGTCTGCATTTTCTTTTGACATTATCTGCCATATGTGCCACCTCTCTCTCTGCCAGTCCGGTGCAGCAGGAGCCTTTTCTTGTCCGGGCCCAGAGGCATCTGCAGTATCTTGAGTCTGGAGGGCAGGGCTTTGCTGGGACTGTTGTGGGGTTTGGGGGTCTGATCGATATGTGAAAAGCGAAGGCGTGGAGTGAGAAATATGGGTCTCCCTAAGCTGCCCAGAGTAGTGAAGGGGAGGCAAAATGTCCTTCCTGACCTTAAGTAATGGACATTCAGGGTGTCCTGTCCTTTCTGCCAAGTTGTCTGAGCTGAGGGCTCCTGATTGGCTACTCAATATCTGATGTAATGATGATTGCGATTGTCTCTGTCCTCTCTGGTCATGAGGACCACTGCAGCTGCGAGTCACCGGGAGGTGTGGCTTGATTTCCAGCACACCCAATGAGGTGTGTGCTCCTCTGACGGGCAGCTTGTTGTTACCTTGGTGACTGCTCAGCCCCTCCGATGATCCATACGACTCACATTCCGACACGTCGCCAAGGGAGCCTGTGAGACACCATTCATTAACATCCAGCATTCATTATATATCTCAAGACCATCTGCAGCAACATGTACAGAGAACTAACTCTATTACCAGTGATGTGGTGGCCAGTAAAATCCTTGCTGAGCAGCTCGTGCCAGGTGTCCCAGAAATGATCATCTGAGGCCTCTAACAGGAGCAAAAGCATCAAGATGATTACTTACTTTGGTTTAATTGATCATTATATTAACTTAAAATAAGTCACGCTCAATTTCCAGGCAAACTTCCGTTCCCTTACCCTTGGCTAGACAGCGTGTTCAGGTCTCTTTTATCTGCTTTAAAAAGCTAAAATATGATACTCAGGTTTGCTGACCACATTCTGAGGTTAATGACTACTACGGGCGTACTAGTAAAAATCAGGAACCTTGTCATTTTCACAAAGATTAAGTAGAATTTCAAAAAGTATAGTACAATCAGAGTTGGCATTATTATTGTTGGCATTCAGTAATAACATATCTCATAATCTCATGGCTCCTGGCACAAGCTACACACTTACCATACAGACTTAAGAGAGGCATAAATCTTCTCATCTAAATGTCAGCATGAAAAGCGAAAAAGCACATCTCCCAAAATATCAGACTACTCCTTAGAATTATAAGTAATAACACTAAAGTATATGTTGCAATGAATTGAGCTCACCTTTGTCTGTAGAGAGTGTAGGAGAGGTGCTGCCAGATCCGTCTTTAGATTGACCTCTGTGTTTGTACTGCCCTGGACTTTTGGGGATTCTGTCGGAGAGTGGACTGCTGTTCTCTGGGTATTTACACAGCAGCTGATCTGACAGGACAGGAGAATTGTTGTCATAGGGTGACACCTCTCCACTTGATGCTTTGATGGAGTCATTGGATAAGCGTCTCTCAGTCAGAGAGAAGGGCTCCTTTGGTCTAAGAAGGCCTGGCTCTCTGCAAAAAAAAAGGTTTTCTTCATTTTTTTATCAGACTTGGAAAAAAGGACAACACACACACACACACACACACACACACACACAATGAGACAAAAGGTGGAAACTCACGAGTACTGAGAGGCCTTTCTCCGCAGTAAGTAATCCACAACATCAGGATCAGTTTCTAGCAAACTCATCAGCACCTCATTCTGCAGGTCAGCAGGGACCTGGAGAAAAAGGGGTAGCAAATTGCATTATTTGTTATCTTAATTTCACCGTGCCTTAACAATTAATCACATTTGAAGTGAACCAAACAATGACATGAAGTATACGCGTCTCTATATCAATCAGAGCAGCTTTCAAGAGCTTTTAAGTTCACCACATTCGGTGAATTACATAGCGTCTATGATGCAATAAGCAACAGAGACAGCAGGTTGTTTGTGTGGTACAAGGCGGAAATAATTAACAGTTATTTAGAAAAGCAGAACAAATGATGCAGAGCAAATGTCTGATTGGCTTTTTGGGCCTCTGGCTTCCTTGATAAACCATTTCTGGTGAAAAGCAGAAAACATAATGTCGACAAGGATCTTGTCCTTATTCTCAATCATTGTCCACGGACAAAACAGAGGCTGGAATGACACTTATTAACCTCTCCAGCGAGGCTTCGCACTTGCCATGCACTAAAATGAGTGTTCGCTGAATTTAATTTCACAAGGTTCAGGAGAGAAAATTGCATGGATTTCTGTGTTTTACTGTGGTATTCTCTTGTTTTATAAGGGACTGTAAGAGCTTAGTCCTTCTCAAAACCTATAAAGCTAATGTTTACGTTTTATTAGGACGCTCCACTCTATTAAGCTTAAGATTTCCCCATAAGCCTTTTATTTCCAAAGGAAGACCTGACTAAGACTTTGATATTGTCTGATTAAACTCAGGGCTGTCTTTAACTGTTTAAACGCCTTTTGGTTCAAAGTAAGGACAGCTTACCATAAATAGTGTATCATACGTATTGATCATCCTTTGGACCACGCTGATGATGGCTGCGCTTTCCTCTGCACGGGCAAAACTCTGGACTGCAAACTCTTTATCTGAGTTTTTCTGCTTATGTAAGAGGTTGGGTCCAAAGATGGTAGCTAAATTGAGTGATGTCATCTTGTTTCCTGCGATCTGAAACAAAACAGAAGACTGGTGGAGGGCAGTTCTTCAGCTACAGTACAGTAAGCACTCCTTTAACGGCTCTTCGTGGTGTTCAGGAGCCTTGCTGGTAAACTTCTCACATCACAGCCACATCATTATCTGGCATAACCCAAATTTGACCCCTGCAATTACAAGAAATGTTTTCTCAACTGAAATGATTGATATGAGAGTTAACAATGGAGCCCAATTACCCTTGATTTCCTTTTCATCTGCCCATGTGCTTACACACAGGAATGAAAACTCTAGTAATTATCGTATTAAGAATTTGGGTCTTTTGTTGTAGACGGATCCTCCTTGGCACCCAGGAAATGGTGGGAATGTACACCTAACACAGCCCTGCCACCATCAGTAAGGCTAACTCTCCCTTCTTTTGTTCAGAGACCAATCAGACCTCCTGTTCACTGTAACAGTATGTATGCTCTAGGACCAAAGCCAAGAATATCTTGGTTTTATATCCGTGGGAAATGATAAATCCCCGTTATAATGACTAGAGGCCAAATTAGTAAGATAATGATTAGAACAATTATCATTACAATTAAAGGGAGTTTGGGCCCATGTTAAACAGCAAAATGGCAAAGACTAAGGAAAAGTGGAAAGGTCACATTTCACAAAGACAAAGAGTTTATAAGATGGGTGCTTATAGACACTTGCGAATAAAATTGAGGGTGAGATGATGAGTCATTATCTTTTCACATTATTAATCATATACCTTTTGACAAAATGGCTCACCAAATGGAGATAGGAACCGAGGCTGGCTTCATGCAAAAGGAAAGAAATACTGATGTTGACATAAACTTTCCCAATGTGTCATAATTTTCTTACACTTCTTAATGCTTATAGTACATAAACTGGGTAAATAAATGATGCCTGTCCTGTATTATGTACGTGTTTGAGTGGTAACTGTGCAGCTGGGTGGTTGGCTGTGTATCATTTAAGCCAATGTAACTACAGGTGTTAGAATTCATCATCCCATTTATTATATTATTGTGATAGCTGCTCATTTCCTCAACATATTTTTGTAGTTGATGGTGGAATCAACTAGAGTCATAATTACATACTGCCAAAGACACATTCGTTCCCTGTTTTTTCATCGCCATAAAAATAGGACATGCAGTTTGTTTACCTGCTGGCCCTCATTGTCTAGGCCGCCTTCAGCATGTGCAGAAACTGTGGACAACAAGCAGAGGAGGCGCTGCAATGTGTCACTGTTACAGGGAGGAAGCAAAAATATCAGGAGCTGGATGGCACTCTCTTGGTCTGAATAATCCAGCACTGCAAAAACAACAAAGAAAAACAACACCACACTGATGTCACTTCAAAATAAAGCAAAAGAACAGCTGAAAATTTTGTGTGCGCGTGTGTCTGCGACTCACATATCGTGTTGATGAAGGCCGTGTAGAGTTCTCTTGTTAGCAGTGGGTCGGGCATGTCTCTGAGGAACTCTTTCAGCAACGCAGCCACATCATGGACACTGTGCTCCTCGTCCAAATAAACCTCCCATCCCTGGTCGAACTCCTCGCGAAGCTGGATGAAACATTGTTACAGTTCTTACAGCTAAAAATGTTGCTCCTAGTTGACACACTTCATTACGTAGCAGAGGTGTGTTGATATCATACCTGTCTTACTCTCTTCTTGGAACTCCCAACACGGAAAATTCCCACCGTCTGTAGGCCTGAGAAATGAAGATGGTCTCTTAGTTCTATTAGTGTGTCTAATATTCAGCCTCATGACCAAACTGCATTTGCTACTGAATAAACTTCCACCGAGTTATCCTGGACATCTCTATAGCACATACTATACACTTTTTGCACTCTTCCTCTCCTGTGTTATTTTGTGTACCGTAATTTTCCAGGTGCTGGCAGCAGAGATCCACTACTCTGGGCACCTGTCTGTAAATAGGGTTCAGGCTGAGCTTTTTGTCATGGTGCTTCTTCCTGTTGCCAGCTGGCAGAGACAGCTGGAGCGCCTCCAAGAGCCGGGACTGGTTATCATCAAGGTCTGTGATGCAATCCACAGATACTCCACCCTGTCCAGAAGATGGGTGACAACCATGAAGTGACTGTTGTGAGTGATACAATGTTGTGCAATCATTAAATCACCATCCGCCCACTGAGTGAATATCCAAATAAGGTCACAAATTCTGAGAGAAATCTAGCATGCAAGCGTAATTAGCGTAATTTCCTGCCACTCTACAGCGGAGCGCCAGGTTTATGGGCAGAAAAAGCGTACCCTCCTGCGTGTCCGCGGGGCTGCGTCTGTTGTGCTGGCCAGAGGCGATTCATTAGGGGTCTCAGAAGTGGAGCTAAGGGACGAGTTGCTGCTGGAGAGCTCCTTGTTAACCCTTTTGAAGCTGGAGTTGAAGTGGAGGAAGGATAGCAGCAATTCAGTGGGGTCGCTGTGCTCCTGTCGTGTGGGATCGTGCCGCTGCTTGTGTGTGCGGTCGTTGGATATGACCTGCGACAGCGGTATGCCAAACGCCTGGGGCATGGTCTCTGTGTAGAGGGGGAAAGGCAAGGCAGGGACACTTAAAGTTCATCTTGTTGGCTCCGAGTCAACTGGGAGACACTGAAGCAGATTTAAGATGCATCAGTCATGCAGCTGTATTATTTATATTACCCCTGGATCTTGGAAGTTTCTAAAACTGTGTTTGCATTCATTCTTCATATTCTGACTTGCACTTTTAAATACATGCTACTCAAAAATAAATGTGACAAGAAAAATGCCAAGAACAGTGTTCTGCAATGCACACTCAATATTCAGAGTCAGGGAGGACATACTTTCTGAAGTGCCTTTGTAAACAAAAGGGGAAAAAGAGGAAAGAGGGGGGTGGTCATGCTGGAGGATAGGCTGCAAATGAATGAGCCACCACTTAAGATTGTTTTTGTTATTTCCCTGAACTGCCTGTCTGACAGAGAACATCATTTTCCTGCCAGCTTGTTGCAGGCAGGCGGGGCCGTACAGCAGATAAAGATCACAGCTCCCTCTGAGACTTCTTAACTGTACTGCAGATTCTGATCATTCAGTGCTCTCCGGGTATAAACAGCTGAGAATGTCTGCTTCAGTGAATCTATACAACTTCAGCCAAAAGGATCACAGAGTGTGTCAGAGTGTCAGAGGCTGACTGGGCTCGAGACTTGATGGGAATAAAAGTCTGACAGGACTCAGTGGCTCTCCCACTGAACTCTGTTTATCTTCACTGGTTGGTTTGGAAAGATCAACAACAATATCACAGTGTGTCAGAAATACTTCTCTAAAGAAGAACATTCCCCGACACATGGAGTGTATCCAGTACATCCCACATTACCTTTGTCTTTACTCTTCTCTTTAGATAATGAATCCAACTTCCGCCTAAGTAACTTCTTGTGCTTGTGGCCATCTGAAAAGAGGCAGAGAAGTGAATTAGATTTTTTTTTTAAAACCCTAGTTAATATGCACGTTATTGCTTTCTCCACTTGATATTCTTCAAGATTCAAAGTGCCAAGACGAGATTTGAATCTTAATTCAGAACCTCTCTATAAAGGTGTGCAGCTTGCTTCAAGACATGTTTCAAACATTAAATTACCTTTATTCACCTCTACCACAAATGGCATTCCTAAAGTATAGAATGGGAGCAGACACACACACAGATAGAAGGCTGCAAAAGACTGGAAAACCAGAATAAGAAACTATCTGGTAAAATAACCCAGTTTAAAAAAAGAAAAACGAGGTTGGATCAGTTATAAAACAGCCCTTTTATCTTAAAGGTAGACAATCTCATACCATGAAATCAATTAAGGACATTATTTGCATGTAAAACAAAAGACAAAACCGAAAGAGAGACACTTCCTGCCATTTTGCTGGCCTGCAAACGAACAGCAACTTGATGAATAAGAAGCAGGAAAAGTAGTGTGTGTGTGCAAGTGTGTGTGTGTGTTTTAATACATTTAGGGATGGTGATGTGGCAGCCCAGGTCACGATCCCGAAGCAGTCGCCTGAAGGCCACGTCCTGCAGACGAACCCTCTCCAACTCTGAGAGGCTTTGCAGGGGGACGGGCTTCAGGCCAACGCTACGTCCTGACACGCTGTTCCAGGTGAAGTCACCCTGAGGACACACACACACACACACACACATAAAGATACCCACACCACACATCCATCATTTCTGTCACCTCCAAAGTCCTACACCAATCACACCCTTCACTGACCTGCGGCATGCATGAACTGACATGCACCTTTGCTTCACTTGCCAGCTGCTTGTCATCATCTGCCGTTTCCTATGACAAAAACTGACAGCTGACACTGTGACCGCAGTTTGTTTTCAGAAATGTGTCAATGGTATTATCTTGCACTGCTCTCCTTAAGTAATCCCACTATAATTATAAATGTAGACACGAGAATTGCCAGTTGATATTATACAAACTGTCTGACAGGACTTCTGTGTCCCAGTTTTACAAAACCAAAAGCTGAGTTGGACCAGTTGTCTTACGACGGCACAAATGTGCTTACAAATAATGCAAACACACTTTACCATAAGCTCTTAAATATGAAATAACTCATCTTAATCCCATCCCTGCTCCACTCAATAAAGTGCATGAATTTTCACATGATTTTGGTACTTACACCACAGATTAATAATAATCCAGAATAATCCAGCATCAATACAAGTCAAAAACATTTCATAATCAATACTTCATTGATAATATAAATGCAGATGAGCCATTCTAAAGTTTTAGTACTGTACTAATGACAGGGCTAGTAATCTGAATTGAAATCCTCAACCTTTGAGCATCTCTGTGCCAGAGATTAAAGTGCTTTGATCCAGCACAGATGAGCCAATCATATGAGCCATGTTCCAAAGAGGCTTAGTAACTCATTATCGGGATAAGGCTTACACTAAAGTGGCTCACTCCCATTATATGAGAATTAGGACTGTGCTACAGTAGCATAGTATTTGCTAATACACATACAGTATGACAAAGAACAGCATGAATAAGAGAAAATGTGATAATGATGAGCGTATTTTCTGTGGCCATTTGTTTACTGTAGAAACACAGCAGTCAGTACCCTGTACTCAGTTTGACCCAGCAATAGATCAGTAACTAATGTCTATAATCAGTACTGTGGGCAAGTGAACAATGCATTAACTGCACAAAAACATGATTTAGAGGTAGACACAAGCGAGAAAGCAAGAAAAGCAAGAAAATGAAATACTGAATTGCTGTTTGTAGAAAGAAGGCAGCCACTTACATTATTACATAAAGGTAATAATGTAACTATTTGTATTATGTAAATATTACATAAAGGTAATAATTTAACTGCAGCAGATTTTGCTGAATACAGAAATACAGCAAAGCTACTTTCAGCCCAGTTAATAGAAATAAAATTAATCTGCCAATTATTTTCTTCATAAATCAATAATCATTGGGTATATTAAATCTGTCTAAATTTTTCTAAAGCCCAAGATTACATAATCCAAGACCAAGATACTAATTTACAGGCACATACTGGAAGACATTTTTGCTTGATAGGTGACGTTTACTGTTCAGCAATAATCGCTGCTAATATCCGCTCAAGTGGAGGCCAGGGGCCTGTGCTGTGAAGCCAGATTAGTAGGTTAGCCTGCTATCTTTGGATTTACCTTGGGTTTCCCTGCACCATGAAACTGACTCACTCATAACCACTGTAGATCACCATGGTAACCTATACTGTACGGCTAACCTGCTCCAGAGGATTAGATCAAAACCCATAGAGAGCACAAACCAATGACCAATCAGATCAGTGGAAAAACTACGCCGCCATCATCCTACAGGATCCTGTCAGGGGCTTAAGCAATAAAGTTATCAATATTTTTATAGGACAGTTTGCTGTTCCAGGCTTTCAATTTCCACTCTGGGTTTAAAACAGAGCTTCAAACACACAGAGGGGCAGTTTACCACACTAAATACACAACAATTATAGCTGCATTTTAATTTCACAATGATCCTTTTATTAGTACTACTTTTCGTCTCCTCTCTGCCCTGGCAGTCTAAATTTAAAGTATAATAATTTCCATATTTATTTACAGCCTTAGTCCTACTTTTAATAAGTGAAAAGTGTTTCTACAGCTTCTTATTCTATTTTAGCTCTGCTTTAATCAAATTTTCTTGTTGGTATTTATAATAATGAACCATGATTAAAACATTGCAGGAGTGAGGCAAATAAAATAATACAGAAATAAAATTGAATAAAGCCCTCAGCAATAAATAAACCAGATAGGACAGATATGATAATAAAACGGAAAAGACATCATGGCAATAAAATGGTCTGCTAGAATGAATATAAGACATTCCTTTAGTGTGACTAAGGGAGCGGAAACTCTCTCTCTGTCTGATGTGAGGATCAGCTGCATTCCCACAGTTTCACTTGGTTAGTGAAGTGATGTCCTCAAAAGCTAATTACTTTGTGAGGAATTCCAAGTACTGTGTACAGCATTATTATGCAATACCCCTTTAGCTATCCCATAACCACAGGTTTGCATGTATCATGTCCAGACATGACATCTGAGTGCACAGTCACTTGGGTGCAGCAAAGGAGCTCACTGGTCCACTTTCTTCTTTTTCTTACATTTGTCAGACAATGTACAACTGAATAAAAAATATCTAAAGCAACAAATCTATATAATAAGAATGAATAATTATATAGTTATATTTTTTGACTTATAAGTGGCTTTTTTTTGCAAGCATGTCACATGGAAGAAAGTCAGACCCAAATAGCTCCTCCTAGTTGTTATAGAATCAGTTGTTGTTATAGAGTCATTGTCAAAGTATGAAGTATGACGTTACTGTTTCTTATCACACTGAGCTAATGATTGCAACGGTCACTTATGAAGCCAATACTTTGTAATAATCTTAAAATGAAAATACCAGATTTGTCCCAGGGGCTTCTCTACAACATCATGAGCCATCTGACAAAACCGAAACAAGCCTAACAGTGTTTTAAGCCTTGAAGAAACAGGCAGCAGAAAAACCTATTTTAGCCAAATAGAGGGTTCATCTTTAAAAAAAAAGTAACCTCACTCTCTTCAAAGCCACCCGACAAAAACAGTGAATTTACTTCGCAGGGCATTGGAGTTGCTGGTCTATTGTCGCCTTGGTCACTTAGTTTGTTTGTGTTATTGTGTGAGTTTGGTGTTTTCATATCATTAGTTTGGGTCCAAACCAATGTGTTAGTTTGTTGATTGAGACAGCGGTAGTCTAGCAACACACATGTACTACAAGGTAAAATTACCATTTTTGTCAGTGGACACTGGTAGCTTTGAAGAGAGCAAAAGGAGAGAGAGAGAATGGCTTCAGTTCCCTGTCCAAAAGAGCTGTCTGACGGCAATGTAAAGTGGTGAAAATGTTCTAAACGTGTACATTTACAGTGATCCTGTTTTTTTAAGATAGCTAAAATCCATTTTTCTGCTGCCCATCCGTAGCAGTGCACTGCTCTGTGTTTGTGTCGGTCATTCTGTCTGCTTCAACAAACTTTGGGCCTACCGAATGCCATCTACTGTAGGTAACACACTGACTATGAATAATAGTACTTCAGACAATCCCTTTAAGGTTAACTGTATAATTGATGTATAATTTATCTGAGCCCTCTCCTGTTTCAGTGGTTACACACCATGGTGCACTCTCATTGCCTGTGCATTACTGAACTTTAATTCAAATCCGTGCTGAAACACAACACAGTTTGTTAGCCTTCTCTGGAATACAATGAGAGGAAACGTGCAAGGTGGCTCAGACAATATAGCGAGATTGAAAGCTCAGATTACACCAATCAACCGCACTTGAACAACGTCCAGTGAGGTGATGAATATTCCTCAGTGCTCAGGAAGCCATTCAAAGGGGCATTGTGGGAAAAGTTTTCCACAAGAGCTCTTACAGTCTGTGCACATTCGTCTCTTTTAAAAAATCTTCAGTAAAATCTGCATTAGATGTTTAAAAACTTTCGATTGCAGGCGTTTTGTCATTTTTTGACAAGTATACATGTAACACTGTTGGCAAAACCAAAATAACATCTGGGTGTCCTTCAAAACTTGGAAACTGCCAGCAGCAACACAAAAAGTCATTCAATTACTCACATCCTGTTATTCTTAAAATAAGTATATACATAAATGTGCTCTGAGGAGTACACTCCAGACTGTGATGAAATGCATCTTCTCTTTTTTTCTTTCTTTCAAGGTAATGTGATACAACAATCCAATCTCTATTATTAAGAAAAGGTCCTTGGGGGACTGGACTAACCATGAGTTTGTAATGATGACCAATTAGTGATGACACATGCTGCACACAATGAGCAGGAGTAAGTACAGATGCATGAGGGGGAATTTCAAAAACACAGAATAGCTCAATGTAGCATTGTGGACATTTACTTTTCAAAGTAATGTCCACTGTTGAGGTGATTATACACTGTTGCCCATAAAGTTGGAATAAATATTCAATACCCCCAATTTTGTTAAAGACTGAATACACAGTTTGCAAAGGTCAATTGTGGTTTAAGTTTCACTGTGATATGTTTGGAAGAGTTTGATCAATAAAGTTGAGAAGATATACACTTTATTTATCAAGAATAAATCACATTGTCACAATCATTTCATGAGAAGAGGTAGAAAACATTTTATTCCAACTTTATGGGCAACAGTGTATTTCTGTCTGCCTGTTTTTTTATCTCCTTCACTTTGGTTGACTATTCAGGAAGCTAAGAAAACAACAGCTACTCACAAGATAGGCGGTGCATCCCTTGAGAAGGGGGTCCCCCATTCCCGAGACAGACGAGAAGTCACGTTTCAAAGCTGCTGGCCACCACCTCTCTTAACGCTGAATAAACAGACGCCATTTGACTCCTGATGAACCTCCCCGCATAAACACAGTCCACATTGTCCCTGGACCCATGTCTCAGTCATACAACGGGCAGTTTGGAAGTGGGGCAAGTTCAGCGACTGATTTACATCAGGGTGAGAGACGCACTCCCGGGGAATTACAATAGCACTGTTACAGGGACTGGGAGGCGTGGACGGGAGGGGTCAGCTCGTTCGGTGTCAGGTCACAAGTTAACAAAAGAAACTAAGGAAGGAGAAAGAGAGAGGGACTATCTTACATGTAAGTTAGGTAACATTAACTAATGTTACACATAAACTACACGCTAAGTTCAGTCATGTAAAAATCTATTTCTCAAGCTATTAATGTGTAATTTGCACTTGAAAAACACATTGTTTGGTTTGGGTAATTTTCCTCTGAGCCTGCTTGATGAAATGCTTGATGAACTTAGTTCTGGCCACACATATAGACACAGTGCACCTGCATATTGTGCCTTTCACAGAAACCATGACAACCAATGCTGCTGAGAAGGATGCTGAGGTGCCTATAAGTATGATCTTCAGGTGAGAAGATTCAGGGCTACAATAAGGTCAAAGAAGTGTTGTTGGCCAATCTTTTCTTGGTCCCTTCACAGTGGTGGCGGTGATAAATAGCTGGTTGTTCTTCCGAGAAAAGAAAGCAAGTATGACCTCCTGCTATTTCAGCGAGTTGTACCTCTGGACCTCCTTAAAAGATCTTGAAAACTACCACATGGCCATGGCAGAGGACATTCGATCGCAATAGGTGTCCCTCAGGATTCTGCGAGAGGTGATGGAAAATCTGTTTCTGCAGGTGAAGATGGTGTGACAAGCATGTGAAAAGTGGGTTGCACCTCTCCACATTGAGTGCTTCAAGTGTTTTCAAGGAGAATGAAGTCTAACCGATGAGATGTGGTCTACTGCTCAAATGTGAGAAAACTGTTTTATTAGAGTGTGAAATAATTGCTCTGAATTGCACCTTATAGACCAGTACAGACCTGGTACAGTTTGTGTCTGCCTGCTCTGACATGCTCCAAGCTTTAAATGAAATTAAATGTAAATTTATTTTTAGTTTTATTTTAAAAGAAAAACACAGTTTAATGTTCATCTCTTTACCACAATGACTCTGCTAAGGAATGTTCTGATATTTCAAAAGCTGACTGACCCATCAGGTGAATTAAAAGAAAAACACGGTGCACCTTTATGCTGGTAACATTATAGATAATTCAAAATGAATGTCTTAGTATTATGAAATGTTCAAACAACACTGTCAGCATACTTATTGAGACGTACAGTAGCTTACAAAGGTAAGCCAGAGCGTTAATGGTAGCCACCCCTCAACGAGGAGGCTGAGGTTCCTCCCCCTGGTTGATGCTTTAGAACCTAATAAAAGGATCTACAAAAGATCTTCTATCTTCAGACGTAGTGAATTACTTTAACAAAATCGTATGACTATTCTGTTGATGTCTTTTAAAGTTTTTGTGAGGTGAGATGGAAAACAACTTTACAATTCTGGTCGGATATAACACTTATATTCTATTCTCGGGTCGTTTTGAGTGGCTTCTGCCTCCCGGAGTGCTGGAATGATTATGATATTGTGAAGGGTGATGGTTAATAGTGAGGAGCATGTTAAACTGACAGAATCAAACCATTCTGAAAAGGATGTTAGAGAGTTCATCATTCACCCTAAGACCTCTTTAGACTGCATGTTGCTGTGAAAACAAGAAAACCATAAACACTGAGGTCTCAAAAACATATAGAATTTCACCAATAACCTAACCTTAGTATATTGAAAGTGCCAAGCTTGAACACACACTGACAAAGAGTAAAATTTGTCAAATCACTTCTGTTGAAAACATTTGTATCAGTATCTTCCTTTGATTGCAGCTCTACTTTCAGCACCCCTGTTGTTTTCCAACCGTTCCAGCTTCATTATTATTGAGAGTTGGATAGTAAAAGAGGGAACAGTGCTACATTTGACAACGTTTCCGAACCGAACTTCATCTTTTCTGAAAAGAAGCTGGATTTAATTTGAAAAATATTCCCTCTTGCATTTAACAATGTTAATTTCTTTTTGAGAGATTCAACTGGCTTTGGAACAGAGAGAAGTTTTCCTCCAAGCCCTTTCTCCTTCAGGCCGTCTCTCCTCAGCGGTGCTCAGAGGAATGCAAATGACATTCCCGTCTGAATACTCCAACAGCACAGCACTCTCAAACTTTTCTTTCTCTGCATCATCTAATTACTCCATGAATATATTCAAGGAGGCGCGATGCATTCAGATGTGTGTTGTGACCATGTTTTTTTTTGCTTTTTTTCAGTTTCAGACTTAATATAGTAAATATAACTATTTCAGAATTAAGCTTGCAGCTTTGCTTATGAGCGTTTCAAATGAGAAAATGGAAATTTAAAACTGCATTTCATTACCGATGAGGAATAAACATTGGGAATAGATCAAACTCTTGCACAGGTTAGGGGTGATTCTGATGCCCAGAGAAAGGCTGTCGTGGTACGTGTGAAAAATACAAGACAATCGTTGCCTGCCGCCTGCCACAGGACAATCAATTCAGCCTCCTCCAGCCTGACGTAAAGGGAATGAGAAAAGATGTGCAGCCAAAAGCCACTGCTGCTCTATCACACAGCAAAGTCTAATGTTGAAGTTACATGCTGGATGTACAATGTTAAGTGACAGGGCAGTCATGCACGTTTTTATAAAACTGACAATTTAAGAATTTTGCTTGACACACTTTGGATACTTGCTACTGTCAGCCCTTAATCTTTGTCCCAGTGATTAATGTCCCCAGTTGGTCAGTACATTACTGCTACAGAATGATGAATGGCTCCCTCTAAAGGCTTTATAAGTTCCTGCTGTTTACTGGCTTCTTAAGAGAAACCTGAGTGAATGGAGGCGTACTGTACAGTATCTTAAAACTGCATGTGCGATCTGGCTGTGTTTCTAAGGGGTTGTGCATTATATCAAATGAATGTAGATTATAACACACACTGCCTGGATTCCTTTATCACTTTTTTTCCGCAAACAAGATTTCGTTTGGACACTATTTAAACAGAATGTAGAGAAAGAGAAATACTTTGAATAACAGTTGATTTTTTTTTTGTTGTTGTTGTAAAGGATTTAACCTAAAGGCAATATCTCACAAAGTCTTCATATGTAGAAGTCAGTAACAGCCTGATATGAAATGCAAAATGAGTTCAAATGAATCCTAAACATGACTGTAACCAATGCTGGCATTTACGTGGATCAGAGAAGGGATCCACTGAGTCATACGAAACAGTAATTGACTTGCAGTCCGGCAGTCATGCTTACAGGCATGACATTCAGAGTCATCCAAAACATTTCATAATCAGTTCTATAGTGCGATATGGCAGGGAAATGAACACAGGACATTAACGTGGGTCAAAGGTACTGCAGGTTTCTAGGGAAACAACTAATTAATTAATGTAGGCTACGTATTGTTGATGCGGCCTTTTGAAGCTCATACATCTGTTTCTGTAACGGTACTTTCCAAGCCAAAAAAACCCATAATGATCTAATCTCGTAAAAACTTTCACTGCTCAACTTTCTGCCTCATCTCCCACAATTCAGTGCGCCCATTGTTATTTTGGGACTAAAATAATGTTCTCCAGTAAACATGCTGATGTTATTTGATGACAGGTCGCTCTGTTGAGAACTGTTGAGTGGCACTGCGCCTGAATAACAGCCTAACTAAACCCTTTGTTCTGTTCATCTGCCTTTCTTCTATCAACTGTATGTCAGTTATGTAACCATGCAAAAGTGCTATAAAGTAAATTGATGTGAAACAATAATCCACCTCCCATGTTTTCATCAAACCCACTGTTTATTTTTTCTCTCATCAGGAACAAACTGGATGCTACGACGCTGCAGTTTCAAGCCAGCAGGTTTAGTTCCATGCCATGCAAACGGACAATCTCCTGTGGGAAGAATTATGTGCCTAAGGGACTGGAGCCAAGGATCAGGTCATGCTGCTCTACTGTGAGAAATAAAAGTTGAGGCTTTTTCTTCATGTAAACCAGATGTCTCTGCTTTCCATCTCAGCCCAGACTACCGAGACCCCATGTGAGTCCACCTCTAATAGAGCACAGTGATATTCATCCTATGGAAAATACAAGGCCATTCATAGCATAGATCGAAAACACTACTCTTACGCTCATTTTTATAAAAGAGAAAATATATGTTTTTATGCAAGGATCATGCTACAATAAGCCAATAAGTACCTCTTGATGGTCATTTAAATCACATGTGTAACAGACATTTGACAGAGCATTATCTTACATTAGTAGACAACACACCTAAGTACAGTGTCCTCCAACCAAACACGTTGCAATATAGGCCAAGCTGTGGCACCAGGCATAGTCTTGTACAAAATCTATGGTTGCCTAGGTGATTTACTCTCTGCTAAGCACAATAAGTGTACGCTGGATGGCGTTCAAGACACTAAATGCAGTAACTTTTTATTTTCACAAGAGGCCCGGACAGCCTGAGTTACAAGACATATAGTGCATCTCATAAAAGGAAAGTCTTGTAGAGCTGCAGGGTTATTGGACGGAGGTGCAGCACTGTTTTGCGCGAAGGGAGAAAACACTGTCAGGCTGACTTTACTAATGTTGTTGCGACGGTATCCTGGATACTATTGTCCCCGAATGAACCGCCGGTTGGATATTTGCACACCCAGAAAATGTGACTTTCATTAGAGACTTGGAGCGCGGTTTGATTACAGTAAGGCACTTACTTTCTGTCAGGTTAAGCCGACAGCGTGGTCATGTGAGGCTCCAGGAGGGAACCTCGGCTCAACGGGCTGGACTTCCTCTCAGTGGCATGTTGGAGCTCTAGAAATACAGTAGCAGAGGTCTACTGTCTAAAGATACCTCAGAAGGTCTCGTATTTGCAGGGGTAAAAATCAGCAGTTACAACATTTTCACGATGTGTCTGAAGTTGTTATCTGCAGTGGAGGAAACATTTTCCAACTTTACAGTGCTTGGAAAAACTAGGCTGCAGTGCAGCTCTCTGAGCATAGTAGCATTGGCAGCGAGCGAGCACTCCCCAAAGTTATAAATCATATTAAATACCCTCTCTGACACAGAGCTGTCTACAATATTAATCAGTGTCATTCAGATTTACTGTGATTACATTTCTAAGAGCTCCGGCTGTAGGACCTGGGTTCATGTTAATGACTATAAGAGAGAGCAGATACCAGGTATTCATTACGAGGCTATTATAATGTCACATCTGTAATACATTTCCATTATGTTAAACAAATAGTGTTACCATGAGGACAAACTTTAGCACAGCAGCATGGCGTGGCTAAAATTATGAACATGCAGTGCTGCTAAATACAATAAATCTAAAATAGATTTCTCTTTATCAAATGAAGAGATGCAAATGGCCATTGTAATGGATTTTAAATATGTGGTTACATAGTTTCCCTCTCCTTTCTTCTCATTACGGGACACAGTAAGGCACCTCCTCATGAAGACCAACACTGTGGACACTAATCTTTTCTTTTCTTTTTTTTTAACGCGTCAGGGCCATAATATGCAGTAATAGCTCAGGTGATTTGTTTCCTTTGGTAATATAGAAAGTCAATGCGTTCTGCTGTGCATTTGCATGGCCACACGTTCATCTCTGAGGCTCCTAATGAATAAATACAGCAATAAACTTACAGGACTGCTTTCCTCATTTTAAACACCAAAGCTTCTTGGCATCTCTAAACAACAAATGCAAAAAGAAAACCCTTCGCTTTAGCAAAACTAAAGAGAAAACAGTTTTTGTCAAGGTGGAATGACCATGAATATTTGGGTATTAAGGCTCATTAATAGTTATTTTAGAGTAATGGTCCAGTTTTAAAGGTTATATATAGACTCCCGATTTACTAATTTGATCGTTTGGAATACTTGGGTCACATTGCTGTTTGCCATGTTTGTATCATTGTATTACTATAAGGAAATTATTAAATAGACACACATCAGGGCATCTTCCACAGCTCCCCATTAAAGTTTGTATTTTGATGTGGAAAATATATATATATATTTTTTATTTTTTTTATTTTTTTGGTTGAGTCTCACTAAACACTTGCCAGATGTGACAGAGTTTTCCGGTCACACCTTTTCCAGCAAGCATCTGCAAGTTAGCACAGGCCACTTCTCCTGCTGTGACATCATCATTTCATCCAAAGGAATGAGTTGAATCATTTTTTTTTTGTGTCCAGTGACGCAGCTACAAAACTATAGTCAGTTTACGTAAAGCTACGTTATCCTGTTAGTCACAGCCTATGATAACAGAAGATGTTGCAATGGTGGGGAAATAAACGATTTCCTTATGATTTCGTCACCATAAGAAAATACAAATGTAACAAATGTGCAGAGAGAAAGTTTCAAAATGTGTTGCTATAAGATCAAAAGAAAATCCTGGACTCTGCTGCATCATCCTTAAGGGAATTCCAACCACTTCCGGAATTTGGATTTTTCAGTATTTGTTCGCCGCTTCAGATTTAAAGGACAACTCCGGTATTTTTAAACCTGGGTCATTTTTTTTTTTTTTTTTTAAACTTATTTGGGTTTGCAGAAACCTGCAACGAATAAACTGCGATTGCGCAAAATGAAAACGCGTCCACTAATTGATAATAACTAATTGTAGGTGACTAAATTAGAAATACCAGAGTTGTGCTTTTAATTCTAAGAGTAGTTCTTCGCGCATGCGATGAGCAAATAAAACTCAAAGAAAGTCAAAGAACTGTGAATTGGCAGCCAAGTTTTTGGATTCCTGCGCCAAATCAGTTTATGAAAAATCGTATTTCCATCCTTACAATCATCAACATCGAAATCATTCAAAGCCAAAAACTTCTATATCCCACCACCACTGCCTGCGATCAGATCCAAATGTTCCGTATATATGTTAGAGGGCAGACCGACAAATCCAGACATGTTTGGTAAAAGTGAGCTTCTGGATGCTGTCTGACATTTCAGATGATCCAACCTGAGAACAGCTACAGTCACTTTCACCGTGAAGCTACCGGGTCACTGACCTTTAACGACGTCTCCTCGGTGTCGGTGCCACAATGTCGCGTCAACGTCGAGTCCAAGCTCCTGGTCTGCCTCAGTCTGCGCTTGGAAATAGTTTTGGGGCTTAGCGAGCACGAGAAAACACTGCTTAACAACCCTTGAGCGGACATATCTACTTAGGCTGGGCAATCTGTGATTGTAGAGGCGTATAAGAGGCTCATATCTCGTGCCACAGGTCCAAACGGAACGAAAGAGCAACACCTTTCCACAGCAGCAGCAGCAGCAGCAGCAGCAGGTCCCCAGCGCGTCACCACACTAATGCGCGCCTGGAGTCCCTGGTCTCCCCCTCCACCTCCCCCACACTCTGACTCAGTGCTTCCTCCTTTCATCGTTTTGACAACGAATAAAAATGACGACGAAAAAAAAGACGAAATGTGTGTTAATACCCCCCTAAATTTCAAAACAAACAGCGAGGCACACGCCGAGGAAATAGGGCAAAAGTCATTTATTTTATGCGTGGGTGTGACACAGTGTGCGCCTGAAGAAACGTGATACCCCTGCAGTTAAATGAAAAAGGTGACTTGCTATGCACATCAGCCAGTGTACGCACAAAAAGGTAATTAAGCTTTTTAAATGTGACTCATGCAGTTTGCGAAAAACAAAAATAATCCACTGGAAAGGAATGAAATATTTGAGTATGTTTTTGCCAGAAGCATTTAGTTGTTTATTGAGATCTAGCCACTTAACAACCAATAATATTATACTCAAAAGACCCAATATATGCTAGACCTTAAATCTAAATATAGTGTATAACTAATACTTTTTTTCATCCCAGTCACTGTAAATACATGATTTAATGCACAAGCTTTAAGAGTTACCATTGTGAGAAAGAAGCATATTGTTTCTCAGACACCTATGGCGTACTCTATGTACAGTATAATACTGCTGTGTTGTGTAATCTGGTTATATGACATTAGTAGTTTTAGCATAACTGGGTAGCATCTGAATTTGTGGTGGATCACTTTCAGAACAAAAACGATTCAAATTAACCTATTAATTCTTCTAATTTGAGTCTTGTGAGACGTCCACGGTGACAGACACATTGGACAGACCTCGCCTAAGCTCACAGTTTAGGCTCACAGAACCCGTTTCTTGACCACACAGCATTTTTTTTCCTCACCATAAGGCAGTTGAGATACTTGGCATGTAGTGCCCTGGGAACACACTCTTCCTGTGGGAGCCCTGGGGAAGGGACCTGTGTGATAACATGACATGTGAACCAGCACTGTATGGCCACGATAAGGATTCATCAGATACCAGAGTCCACCAAACAGACAGGGGAAGTGGTGATAACAGGGCGGCTTTGCGTTTGATCCACTTATTTGGTGATGGCAAGGTTTGGAGCAGCACTCTGATTCTCATCAGACTTCCCGTTATGTCATTTCTCAGTGGGATAAGTGCAACCTTGGGAGCTTACATTTGCCAACCTCATCAAGGATGTGAGAATAAACATTCGCCCCACAGAGTTCATGTTATGTGGACTTTTGGAGAACCTTGGAAAACCGCGTTTGATTTTCTTGGATACTTACTTACATACTTACTTAGATAATTCTTGCAGAAAGTTCAAAAGTTAAGATGCTGAGCTTTAATTCATCAACATAAATATTGATTGCTCTCTCAATCAACTGAACAGCTTTCCAAAAAAGGCTCTCTACTGTACAGTGCAGAATTATACAATATAATGAGCAGTATGATGTGCAGCCTGCTCGCAGGGATGCTGTTAAGTTTGCTGTCTCACCGGAACCATACGGTTTCTGGAGATAAGTGTGGGTGATACATTTTCCTTGTAATTTATCAGGTCTATTCTCTGGTGTCATTAGATATCAAGGGGGGTACTAGATGAAAGCAAAGCAGGCTGTGCAGGAGCATTTAGATAAGTATAGATCTGAGGCTAAGACCTAAGCAGAGCCATTAGGTGAAAAAACTTTAGGAGACAAAATGTTAATGTTACATGTTTTACATTTCTAAATGTATAATAAATTTATAGGTATGGGAAGTTGTACTTTAGGACTCATTGGTTATTTGTCAAGGATATCAAATGGCCAGCACTGACTCTGAGTTTGTGTGTAGCTGACAGTCTGTCAGCAAATGTATCAGCCAGCATGACATGAACTGAGAGTAAGTGCCCTCCTCCTTTCTTGAGAAAAGGACCACCAGGGAACAGGCCACTAGATGGTGGTAGAACATCTGCAATGTTTCTTAACCAGCACCAGAGTTCAGGCAGGATGTGTTGCCCTAATGACTGATACAGAGAATTTCCCCGGGTTGTTTCCATAACTAGATTGAGCTTCTTGGGCACCCTACAGCAAAAATGAGTTGCCGGGCTCTTGTTAACCCATTGTTCAACCCCTTCTCTGTGCATTTTGTACAGTATTTCTATGCAAGAGCATTAAAGCCTCAGGTTTGCTGCGTGGTAATTTGATTCAACACAAATTACATTAGTAACATGCACCATGGAAGTACATGTATCATAAAATTCAAGATTTTGACATAGGGCCCCTGTTCACGACAGGGCCTTAATATCAGGTAACATAGCAGGACCCACCTTAAGGCACTTCTCGTCGAGTGGATATTGTGGTGCATGTGATAGTCCCATATTCCCAAACAAAATTACAATTTATCATCACAACAATTGCCACACAGTGAGCCTAAGGCTTTTTTGGCCCCTGGGGATCTGAAGGCCTGGGGTAGTTGTTACTCTATTACAGATACAGGATTTAGGAACAATGAAAACCTGTACAATCCAATGCAATCCAGTACAATAGCAGCAAGTGTGGGGCTGTATTATCTTAGCTTGTGTTCAATTTACTTATTGAGACAGATGCACTGATTCAATACATGCTTGAGACTCTGGTATGCAGTGTTGCTATACTGCATTTTGTGACCAAAATAACAGATCCAAAGCACCTGTACAATATAAAATACTCTAATTCAACAATGCTGCAAATGTACCCCTCAAAATTTGAGTCAAATCAACACTGAGCAGTACATGTTTCACAAAGGTGGTTTTCATTACAGGCACCGTATTACCTTTTCAGTTCAAAATTAAACTTGAAATATGCTGACATGTCATCAAAACGATCTTGGTTTCAAATCGGCCTGCAACCGTTTTTAAGTAGACTTGAGACTCTAGTGGAACTACCATACAACATGCTGTGAGCAAGTTCAGCTGAAAATACCTCTAAGCTGGCACATATTCCACCATGAACCCCCTGTGATAAGATTTTGTCCCAGGGTCCCCCATCTGATTTGGCTATTTCAGAACATGTATGAAACCATTGACCAAAATAGTCATACGTTCTGTCATTGTGTTACTTATGGATGCAATTATAGTGAAACTATATTGCTGGAGTGCCCCTGGAGCCCCATCACGGACCCCTGGGGATCACCAGATTGCACTTTGAGAACTGCTGCTCTGTACAATAACCTGCAAGTATGGGGAACAGCCCAACTTAATGTAGCCCTGAACAAATGCAGTGCCTCCTTTCTGTCACTTGTCTGTGCTGGTGCTCTGTGAAGCACAAACAGCTCATGGCATCATAGTGTTGTAAACCTTTAATTATACCCATTAAAAAGAGAATCTGTCTTAGTGGGCCACCAAAATAGAGTGAAACAGCACCTTCGGAAATGCTACTTTCACCTTTTTTTTTTTTTATGAGACCTATTTTTCTTCCATTAGTGTGCAGATATTAAGCAACAACCCTTATAAGCTAAAAAAAAAAATAAGTGGCTTGGTGTTGTCTCAAATTGTAGCAGTAAAGGAGGATGTTAACAAATGCCTGTTATGTAGGTTGGAGATTGCATCATTCTGCTGTGTGTCTCCTTTTCATTATTTTAGGTTTCAACAAAATGGTAGGGTTCACTTTAACACCGCAGAGATGCTAAATTCTAACTCAGTGAGTCATCACAGGCACCCCATCATTTCCAGCAGCTTGTACAGTTTGAGAGTCAAACATGTGTATGGCTCATGTGTTTGCCAGTGTGGATGCGTCCGTTGCAGAAGTGAAGAACAGTGCTTTTGCAAAGAAGATTCTAAGCCGTTTGAAGATGTAAAGGCTGAACACAATTTTCACTCCCCTTCATAACATGCTGCTGTATCAGATTGGTGACTGCTATTATTACTCCGATTACCATCTCTTACATTTGATAGCACATCTTCTCCACAGTGAAGGGGAAAATGGGAGTAATGGTGAGAGGAAAATGCAATCTAGATGTCAGACAAGCACTTGATTAACCACTTACAGAAGCAGTCTCTGTGTCGGAGCAACGCCATTCCAGCTCACATTTCCACTCAGCCAGATTCTTCAAACATTACTGGCCACAAGGTATTGATTTTTCATTCTTCTGAGTATCCCCTTGCTGCTAATAGAATTTACACCAGACTATCAACGTTTCAAGGAGGCCTCCCCTCCCCTCACAGTGCTGCCGGGATCTTCTCACCCGCAAAGAGGGCACACTTGAAGCTTGCCCTCTATTAGCTCCAGTTGTGAGTATCTACCTGAGAGAGAAGACATGGAAATTGACAATACAGGCAAAAGTGAAATTTGTGTCAGAAGCAGTTTGGACAAAAACCAGGTGCAGCAGAGGTGAGTCTGAGGCTGTTTCACTTCTTTGTATTTCACATTTCAAAATGATTGAGAACAAAGACGGTCAATGACGAACCATTTATAATATCTGTGGTAAAAACACTGATCTAATCAGTGACTGCATTGGCAAAGATTGTGGACTGTGAATTCTGCCTCAAAGTTCAACCTCAAGTTATGTGTCATTCCATCTTAAGAAAATGCAATTGAAAAACGTTTAGTTTGTTTAGGAATGAGGAATAAAAAGTAATAAAATCACTTAAGCTTTGCAAAATGATTCCCATTTAAAATGATAGTTTTAATCTGTATTAATTGTTGACTGAAATCTGTGATGATTTTCCATTCTACCATGATCACATGCAAAAACCAATTATCTTCCATATCGTCAGGCTAATAATTATCATAATCCGTGGCATTACACATGATCCGTGCTCTCACAGATGCTGGCTGATAAGCTTGGAGCCCAGCCTGCAGCAACGCAGTGCTTCTGATTTAAGCGACAACGTCGGCTTGGTGACCTTAGCAGCTTTCCATGGGCACATTGATTTTTCTCCCACATTACAGATAATTGCTGGATGCTGTGAATCCTATCCTCCCAGGCCAGAAGGGAGGAGCCTCTGTAGTGTGTTGACACGAGAGTGGCTATCTGATTTGAGGAATGTGATATCCTGGGATCTTATTGACTGCGATTGACTTCTGTGTACTTCCTGTCTATGGTATGAGTATATTTATCAGCTGCGGGAGAGTTGTTTTTTATGCCTTCTGGGGTTGTTGCTGTTCTTTTTAAATTGTGAGTTGACTGTGCCCAAGAAAATATCATGATGGATGATATTTTGGAAAAAGCAGTTTCATTGAATAGTGCATTTTAATGTTAATGTTTGATTTAAGCAGCAACAACATCTTTCAGACTTTAATGAGAGCAATGGCGTTGTCCAACTCCATTAATGGGTTTCCAACTTGTTTAATTAATTATGATTAATGACCTATTTAGCATTCGACTGTGATGGCAAAAAAGATAATTGTACTGATTCCAATTTGTAGCCAAACAGTGAAAATTACATTATTGGAATTAATGCGGTCTACGGCTTTCACAAATATATCTGTAACCTTTAGTGATGGCCAAGCAGTAGCTCTTATTATATTAATATGAGTTTTCCTGTTCTGCATGGTGCGACTCTCATCATTTTATGCAAATGACTGCATCTACTGTTTGTTCTGCTCCATAAAGTAATGAAAAAGTGAGGCACAAATCTGCTTTGAAGGACTTAAAATTAACTTGCATCTTTTGCATGTGGAAGTAGCTGCGCCTTATGCTTTTGTTTGTTTGCTTTAGCCATTATTTATTACAGATTATAAGGCACTAGGATGTTTTTATTTCACATGCCCTTAAGTGTATTTTACTAATTAATCAGACATTCTGAGCTGCGCGTCGCCGTCATATAAGCTGTCAAAGCAATTTGCAAAGAAGCACGCAGCTTCACATTGTTCTAAGGAAACAAATGAGCAATCCACCCATGCACAGTGAACAGTACATTAAATCAGATGAGTCTCTTAGCACACGCTGTCTATCATCACCATCTTAAATCATCACTGCTGTGACCTCAAGACAGCAGGCTAAATGTGATCCTCAGACGTGTTCACTGTGTAGGGTTATTGCACTTTGAATATCCCCTGTCCCCACTCTCAGTGCGGTGGCCTGTGTGTCACGGAAAAACAGGCCACTGATGCAGCGCGCTGTGGCCCAGGGGCGGGTGGTAGGCCACATGATTGGATGGCATCGTGCGGTATTTATCTCACAGAAAGGTCTGCTTTTGTCTGCTTTAACCTCACACAGCACTCCACTGTGGCCATATGGCCATACACAGCTACTGTATATGCATAAAGAGAAACGGCATGTGCAGTTTTCACAGTGCACAAATAACTGAAACAACAGCATGGTGCTGCACATATATAACAAGAAATGTTTTCACGAGAAACATCAGACGTTTCGAAAAGCTGAACGTTCAGTTGTCGTTGACTGCTATGTGTACATGGCATGGGATGTGTTATGCAAGCAGTTCTATTTGCTCGCAGAGGCAAAGACACGTGCCTCAGTTCATAACTAATGGACGACTGTGTATGCCATTCATGCATGAGAGGGTCTGCATGGCATAATCCAGCGTGAACTATCATGATGTTAAAATGCCAAGGTTTTGTGGGAGAATGCCCTAAAAAATCTAAAAATGTGGCCTTAATATTAACTATATATATAATACAAATACAGTATGACAAGCGGCATCATTTGATACAGATGAGTGCAAAAGACATTGAAAATAAGAATAATAAAATAATACCTGATGCCACCGTATAACATTTGGGTTAAGATCTAATTCTGTGGTTTATATAGGATTTAGGGTTGGCTCTGTTAAGGATGACAGTTGGCAGGCACATAGTGATTGAGTTTGGATTACGGTGGAAGCTTAATTTTTAAGCTCTCATGGATGATAAAACACATGCCATTTCCAAATGCGTCGTACAGGGATCAGATTAATATTTCAAATACTGCAATTTGGTTGTGTGCTCAAATACTGTAAATTATAGCCTCAAGATAAAACACTGATGCGTGTTTCACTTGTTGGAAACCAATGTGTTTTACATCTCCTGCTATGACCAGCAGAATGGAGTTGAAACATGAAAACACCACAGGTGAATTTCACCCAAACAGAGCATGTTTTTCATGAGATCCTTGCTCATTGAGGCAGCACAGCAACTCAGTGGAGTCCAGCTGTTGAGCATTGATCCCTCTGTGTTTTCTGATGCACTGGCCCGGAATGTGATGTTATTTCATTACTGAGGCAGAAGCGACAAGCTCGGTCTCCTCCCCCAGGGCACTGGCCACTCTCTTGGACGGGGGCACTATATGTAATCATAACTGAATGGTTTAGTCAGACAAGCTCAGTTGCCTATGGAAAGTCCAAATAAAGCGGGGAGAAAGTTTAGAGTCAGGAGGTAGGACGGGAGCTGTTACATCAGTGAAACAGGCGTGAAAGGATAAAAAAAACAGAAACAAGTACTGCATTACAGACTTGCCATCAACAATGGACCCAGACGACAATGAACTCGGCATCTTCACTGTCATTCAGTGAGTAGTGAGTGTGTTGTGGATTGGTGTTCTGTGCTTACTTTATAATTCAGTCAGAGCTGAATGAGATTACTCATGAGAGTCTCTAAGGATGAGTGCACTGATGGTAGTTATTGCAGAGCTTTGACTGTTGGAGGGTAAGAAAGACCATTTATTCACCTCATCCTTGTATCCATCATTTTGATGATGAGAATCAATGATTGACTCAAATCATGCTTTTGAAACACAAAGAACTAATTTCATTTGTATTTTGTTTGGAGTTGTGATACAGATTGCTGGCTGAAGGTTGCGGGTTACCTTATTCTTTGCCACTGCATCGCAGTAATGATGCATTGTATGTTCCTGTGGGACTGGCGAGATTTTCCTTTGAGCCCTCTTGAAAATAATTGGTGTTTACAACTCTCACACGGAAGAGCTCTTTCTTAAATATCCTCACAGATGAGTGACAGTCGCATGCTGACGCCAATGTCTGGTTATACAGAGTTTAACTAAGACATCAAGGCCATATATTATTCTGCAGATGCTTGATGCAGGGGCGCCCCCAGAAATTTTTCAAAGGGGGGGGGCAGATAGGGCCAGTGAAAATCCTGGGGTGGCACACCAACACCAAAAACAATAACGGAATTCCAAGAAGAAAAGCTGTTGAAAGTATTGAGGCTAGTCAAAATCTATGTCAGTATCAGAGTTAAGGAATCACGTACTCAAATACTTTCTAATTTTACAGCTAACGTTACTTAGATGTACATGAACGAATACAGTACAAGCCTATTTTATTAAGTGTTGGTTTATTTATGAGTTAGGAAATTCATTGTTCTAATAGGGTAGTTGTATTATACAGCTTTACTATTAGGGAGTACATTCATGTAATGAACTAAACAGGGAACAAGTCTACTCAAGTTTAAAAGCACCACACAGAGGCCTTTGATTGTTTTCAATCCAGCTTTATTCTGCTGTAAACATGTGACATGTCCACAAAACAAAGCATTGTCTTTGACAATATACATTTGACCATAGCTCTGAGAGGATTCTAGCCATGCGTGTGCACTGTGCCAGTCTTTCTTGAAGCCTCGTCTTCTGTCCCCTTGAAGAGTACGAGGGAAAAACTTGAGATGCTGCTGTTTGGGCCCTCTGATCCTGACTGGGAAATATCTGTGATGAAACATGAGGAAAATAAGTTACTCTGAATTTAAAACAGCATCAGCAAAAACAACAATAATAACATGAGTAGCTGTCCATAGTAATCCCAGATTACAGGTGTATTCTGGACCCACAGTCAGTTCTGTTCTGACTGTTCAAACTCATCTACCTGTAAACAGGAATAAGAAGCTTTCTGTTGTTGCACCAGGATTCATAACTCAGTGTTGACACCTTATTACCACACGTTTATCCAGGTGAAGTTACTCTCTTGCCATTCATTTCCTCATGAGGGACCCTGTTCTCAGCTCACCTGTTGGTCCACCAGTAGGATGAACAGCTGTGTCCTGTCTGGCCTGCTGCCTTACTTCTTCCCTGTTCTCTGGACCTGTCGCTGCCTGACCCTGCTCCTCTGCACTGCCCTGCTCTGTCTCTGTCTCTGTCTCTGTCTGTTCATGGGTTTGCTCTGCGGTGTTATCTTGGCCTGCATCATCACACGTATGGAAGAGATGTCCGTAGACTTTCTCTTCATTGCCTGAAAATTGACGTAGCATCACGGCACAGGTGCTGGTGATCCTTAACACAAGCTAATGAGATGCTCAGTAACGGAGAGCAGCCAGCAGGAGGTTCAGCACAGACACAGTTTACCGAACACGTACTATTTGTTCTAAAAGTACGTACTGTTTGACTGACTTACCTGTTGTTAGTCTGGTTGTCTCAACAGCTGCCGTTGAAAATGACTTCCACTGTCCGTCTCTGAGTTTGGGCAGCAGCTGCTGCAGTGCTGCCTTCACTTGCACTCGGACAACATAGTTACAATTTCTGAAATTTTCAAATGTGAACTTGACCTATCAGAACTGGGGGGGCCAAGCATTTTTCAGGGGTGGCCCCCCCTTGATGGCGCCCCTGGCTTGATGGAATGACACATCTATAGAATGGCAATTTCTGTTTAGGTTGATTGGCCTTTTTCACAGGCACATTTTGAAATGTCATAATAGGAAAAGCACAGCTATAATTAACTTTAACCATATATCATACCATACCATACGTAGCTGTATTAGTAACACCTGTGCTGATTTTTGTGCTTTTTAACCAATTGAGAGCAGTTTGTAGAGCATTGACAGACTGGTAATTGTCCACGATGTACCCGGCCTCCTGCTCAGTGCATGCTGGGAGACGTTTCAGCCCACAGTGACACTGACCAGGATAAGTGGATGTAAATGGATGTATGTACCAAACATGACCAGCCAATGACCCAAATGAGCATGTTTAGTAACCTGCACGTCAACCAGGCACGTTGTATTTGTTGGTAATGAGCATCTTGGCAGAAAACGCATTATTTTGTTTTATTCCTTCCACACAGAATAGGCTACAGCTTCCAAGCATTACTTTGAACTTTATCACCAGCTATAGGGAAACTGACAAAAAAAAAAATCCATAATCTTTTCAAAGCATACTATAACTCAGCCAGGTAACACTTCACTTCTTATCCCAATTAGTCACACCACTGAATATTCATGGAAAAAATAGCGTTCAGATGTTTCAACTCCCTCCTAAAAGCTGTTTAATTCACTGAATAAATCAGCTGCCATGCAGGCATAATTTGTGTCACTAACAGACCGGGAAAGTTGAGGTACTGAGGTGGCTCATAGGCAGATGCATGTTGACAAACTAACAAAACACTGCGGATGAGACAGTTCCGAGTGGTTTCTGAGGGCAGTTTGCTGACACACATCTGGTTAAGGTCCATGGGCCACTAATGCTAAGTTGGGATCAGAGGGGAGTAAATGCCACAAAGACACATCACTGCACTGCACACTGAAGTCTATAATGCTGCTCAATCTGTAGTATTACTCTTTATGTAAACACATAATCTCACAGTCCTGTTCTTTGGTCATTTCCTGATAAAAATCTAGTGTTCTGATGCATTGGTGCATTGAGAAAACATACCATTGCTATCTAACATGGTTAGCAGTTCGTGCAGACTGGTCATGCTCTGCTTATTCTTGCTTTTAAAGGCAAGCAACGTGATCAAAAGGCAGGACCTGCAAAATTTGAGCACTGCTGGGTTTTAAGTGGCCAAGTGTGCCAGAATGACTGAAATCAGCTGTTTTGAAAGCGACTCAGAGAGAGAGAGGAGAGTTAGGGATCAGCAGGGCAGCGGGGTTTTATCGGTCAAAGCTTCAGCCATAGTCTCCTTAGATCACGCTTCTGTCTGACCCTAATATCCTCTGCCACTCATGTTGGCCTCTGGGCCGCAAGCCCAAATGGACAAACATAACTGTCCAGAATACGCTGAGTCCCTCAATCCTCTCGCCACAGGACACCGTGGCTGCATTTGAAGCAAATTGTCAGACATGTTCTCCTCCCTTGCATCTTTGATGTCTTGTGTGTAGTCCACAAAAAAAAAGGCTGTCTGTCACCTTCCAGAGATCATCATCGGCTGAACTGTTATCTTTCAGAATACCATTATCATAATGATTCACCCCACTTTTATTTTTTTAATCACTTGGATCAACTTTCTTTACAGATTCAGAGGTTTCTAGTAAAAAAAAAAAACTAGTTGCATTTTTTTCTATGGTAGCAAACTAATCTGAGCCTGAGTGGA
The DNA here is from genome assembly GCF_042242105.1 of Pempheris klunzingeri. Lineage (NCBI taxonomy): Eukaryota > Metazoa > Chordata > Actinopteri > Acropomatiformes > Pempheridae > Pempheris > Pempheris klunzingeri. The sequence continues at coordinate 18,858,626 of NC_092021.1, forward strand.
AGTGACAACATTCTTTTATTGCATGTATCACTCTCAGCAAAGGCACATTGACTCACTCTGCAGAGCCTTACAAGTTGTGGCATTTTGATATAGGATGGTTGTTACTCGATTTTGGATACAGCTACAAATTGTAGACTGAAATTCCTCAGTTAGTATTTGTGCTCTATGTATTTGTATTTATTTATGCGTTACTATGTGGCATTTGTATTGATTGACTGTTTATTATTCTGTCAAGCTCACAGCAGAGATTCAAAACGAATATGACTAGGTAGGATAATATCTCTGTTTATATAACCCATTAGGTCGTTAAGTATTATTTTGTCTATATTGTGGCAGAAATTAACCAGTATTGTGTGTGTTTTTTACTTTTTGAGCTACATTTCTTGATGATAATAGCAGCAATCAAACACATTGTTAAACAAATGCAGCTGCAGCTGCCTATTGTAGAATATAGTTGATGCCAGCATTGTCTAGCTTTGTGTTTCCTGTTGGCAAATCCCTGATTAGAATAGTGTAAATTGTCTGTAATACTGTGAAAGGTTCCTCTTATCAACACTGTCTGAGGCACATGAAGAAATTTCAAACCTCCTTGGATCAGAGACAAGGCTAATTGGCTCTTGGTTTTCCACAGAGGTGCCTCGTCTGTAGTGTTTGATATATGAAGGCTGGTTCTTCCCCTTTTGGATGATAGACACATGGTGATTCTTCATCTGGAGATAAGGCTGAAAGGGGACGTTGCAAGGGTTATCCTTTTCCCGAATTATATCTGGTTTTAAATTTTTCAGGACTCTCCTGCTTATTTCCTGCTCTCATCAGTTTATCAGCATGTGAACCCTGTCATGAAGCGGAAAATCCCCAAAAACATTGAAATTGCCCAGCATCAACATCAACTAGATGGAGAAAGATATCAAAATTTATGTAGATGTGTTTCGATCTGAAGAAATTTCACAGAGGAAATTAGATGCTTGAAGCATCTGTTAGCATGCAGCTGACTACTTGAAGCGCTGTGAATCACAGCAGCTCTCATCTTCACCCCTCTGGACGTCAACTAATCACACAAACACAGCTCCTATTATCTGCTGTGGAATTCCATCCACAGCGCAAGTGGCAAACTATCAGTCCTGATCTTCTTTTGACACCATTGCCTCAGCTCTGTGTTTGTTTGTGTGGGGCTAAAATGTTTGGAGTCCTCTCATGAATGGCCTCATTCAGAGTAAGCATTTAGCAGCTGAACTGTTTTGAAAGGTCAAAACAAATGCAGTGTACAGTATGGGCATCCTAATGTGCAGCTGTGAGGCAGAGACCTCAGCTGGGGAGGGGACACATTAGGTCCTCCTGTCTCTCCAGCTGCTCTCACTGCTCTGTTGCTTCTGCGCTCATGTTACGTGCACGTCATGCTGCGTGTCTCTGTCATTTCATCTCTCTCATCCTTGTCAAGCCTTCCCTGCTTTCTGGAAACAGAACACATGGTTGAGGATTGATGAGGCTAGCCTTTGGGGAATTCTTGGAAGCTGGCTGCATCCTGTAGTAGTAATTCTTGTGGACCTTGCTGCCACACACACACACACACACACACACACACACAACATCCTCTCACATTCCTCTTTCCTCTCTCTCCTACTCTCAGCTCCCACCACCACCACCACCACCACCACCACCACAGCCACCCCTGTCCCTCCCTCTCTCCCTCTGCCCCTGGCTCTGGCTCTCTCTGCTTCTCTCTAAAGCTGTTGTTACTGTGCGGCTCCCGCACATCATTCCACCGCAATGGAAATTAAATGAAGGTGGCTTAACGCAGCTAACAGAGGCATGCTTTGAAGGATGTAACCGGGGGAAGCTGCTCTGCCAGATCCTTTTCCATGGGCTGTGGATTTGCGCTGTTGAGGCGAGGACACAGCAATCACTCAGCCATGCAGAAGCCCAGACAACAGGACTAATCTCTCCACCTGACTTGTGGAAGCTCCACTTTTTTTTTCTGAATTATTTATTCCTCGCTGCCAAAGACAGTGTGGGACAATGGAGCCGGAGTGAAGTAGATGGTAAATGTGTAGCCTTGACTGCAGTCTGCAGCACACATGGATGTGTTCAGCTTTGTGAAGATGCCAAAGCTGTCAGGGTGAGTCCGACAGATGCTGCTGTGTGTTTGCCCGTCTGTGTATGTGCCTGTTAGTTCTCTAGTGGGTGGTGTTTTGTATGTTCACGTAAGCATGATTTAGAGATCGCCACAGGAATCGCACTGCAACGTGGGTGATTAAAAACGCTGAGTTATTGATTACTCAAGAGAGCAAGTTGTGCAGTCATGTATGATGTGAAATGAATGAGCAAGTGAAGGAGATGGGAGTGGGGGGTGGATGCAGAAGCTGATGCGGTTCGTGGAACTGTCTGTATGTAAGTTCATAAATTTCTCACACTGCAGGCGGTGATTGTGGTTTGTTGCTTTGTGTGTCCTGCGATGTCACGAAACCATACATGTGCAACAATATGAAAATCAACCGCCTTTGTTTTGAGATATGAAATCACTTCAGTTAAACAGCCTTGGGTAATGACTCACAACAGTTTGAAGTCATTTTCAAACATCATATTTTGGCAGTGTTAGATAAACAGATCTGCTTTACAATTGAGCGTGATCTGTCTTTGGTCATTAGAGTCAGTACATATCACTGATAATCTAACATGAATTGGTCAAGTGCACATGCAATATGGCCAGAACAGGAGGGTGGACACTTAGATATATAGATGAGGCAGAGCAGTTGAAATGATTGACACGATTATGATTAAAACATCAAGATAGAAAAAAAAACACATTGTAGTTTTCATTCGTATTCTTATCTTTTTTTTCCATTTGGCAAGTTGTCCCTGAAAATAACGTTTGTTTGTTTGCTTTTTTACAAGAAGTGATGGAAAGTATGTGATATGTGAAGCGTACATTAAACTAACAGTACAGATGATTTCATTCATTGCCAGGGCAGACACCTCACCTTATGCACCCATGGGTCTGCTAGATTGAGTTGATCTGCCCCAGTGGACTGTAATCCTCCTAGGGGATTTGGCTCCATCAGAGACACTACAGACCACGAGTGGTGGGAACTGCTGATGTAAATGGGAAATATTAAATCAGATACTGTATGTGTCACAGAAATGCCCATTCAGGGCATCTCATTTACAGAAGCCACTGACACTGCTACTTTCACTGGGGTTTTTTTCTACAAAAAAAAAAAAATAGACAGAATTACAGCAATTTGCTGCAACACTGAGCACAATAGTTAGTCATTTTTTGTTTCTATTGTATGCAAATCACAGCTTCTTTTTTTTAACATTAAGCAGGAAGGTAGCAGGGATTTTCCATCAGATGACAGGGCCTCTGTTTTCCAGTTAGTATCCCTAAATGGCAGCATTTATAATGCCTCTCCCAGTGGACCACCAACGTCACTGCATCCTGTCACTGTTAATAATGCCACACAATGCTAACCCTGATTATGAGCTACCACTGCTACACTGCCGTTTTTTAGTTTTCTCCCTCTTTGCTGCCAGCAACAATTTGAGTCAGCAGGAGGCTGTTTTGCTGCAAATGGTTGATGGAACATTTTACAGAGAAGCCCACTGTATGTATTTAGAAATCTACAAGAAAGGGAATGTATGCCTTCATTATCTCTTCCTCCTGCCTTACAATGCCCCCAGATGTGTGTGCTGTCAGAAACAAAGCATGCTTTTGCTTTCATTTTCCTCTGTCTTTATTGTGGTTAAATCCTGAAAACACTTCCACATATTTGATGTTCTGATGTTCCTCTGTTGAAAGATAACTTACACATTTTGTCTTCTTGTGCCTAGAAAAGCAAGTTTGAGCCATTTGACCAAAGTGGTTTAAGCTGCTCTGTTTTGATTTTTCCATGTAGGACTTTGGCTTGACTGAGCTGGAAGTGCTGCTACAGTTTTAATACATCCCATGGGTGTTGTAAATGTTTTGTCGACAACGGCACTGTGGAGATAATGAGTATGAACCTCACGCATTTATGTAGAAAGTGTCAATTATCACTCAATCACAGTGATTGCCTGACTGAGAGGGGTTGATAAAAAGTGTGAGTGTTTAAGTGATTGCTAGGCATGCTTGAAATGCATGCGTTAAAACATGTCTATATTATTTGTTATGGTATGATGATACATCTATTCTTAGTCATTCTTATATAACAGATGGATGCGTTCATTAAATATGCGAGCGGAATGTTTTTTTGGATGGTGTAGGAGAGATTTTTCCTCAACATGAAAAATATGGAAGAACAGTTAAAGCAAATTTAGTCAGACTGCCTGACTTCACTCCTGGCTGTGTTTCTTAAAAAATCTATTATGTGGCCCATTGTTCGGCATGTTTTGACTGCAAACTTTTGCACAGGAAATCACTGGTCTGGACACAAATTGATTAGCCTAAATGTTCATCAGAGTACACAAAGACCAAAAGATCTGTCATTCTTGGCTGTTCGCATCAGAAGCTCTCAGGGAAGAGTAGATCAGAAATGGCTCAGGGTCAGAAACGAGAGCCAGCTGGATAGTGGATGAGGTCTCAGGCAACCATTTATTTTGCTCTGTCCTTTAGAGCTTTTAGCATAAAGGCAACGAGTAGCACAATGAGGTGCATGAGAATCCAAGTCTAGTTCAGTGCCCACGGGGTAAGTTCATCACTATATTTGGCTAATGTTTTACATAGACCAATGTGGAGCAAAGGAGCAAAATAACAATAATTAGAGCACAGATGTCTTTATTTTTGTTACAGTTGGACCTAAAATTATAATTCAGCATCAATATAATATACGAAGCCCTATACGTGGTCTAATGGGAAATGTATTATGTGTGCATGTTAGTTTATTTACTATAATTCCTATGTTGTAAGTGTTGCAGCAGACTATATGTCCAGCAGCTCTTTAGTGAGATGGTGTTTTGCTGTTTAACAGGTAAACTAGAGACAGAAACTAGAAACTAGAGGCTCACTTTTTGCTGTAAAATAGCAGGAGGATCGTAGTGGGTGGGCTGTTTCCCAGATGCAGTTTTATTCCCACCCAGAGGAGATTAACTAACCAAAAACCTTTCTATATAGAGGCACCAGAGAGCTGCTCAGGATAGTGCGGTTGCCCATGGCAACAATATCAGTACATCCAAAGACAAACACAGAAATACAATATTCAGTTGGAATAATGGGGAAAATAGACACTCTAATCCTGAAGTGAGTGTAATTTCAATATTACTGCATAATGTGCAATATTATAATGACACAGACTGCCTTTTGGTCGTGTTGGTGTCATTTCGTTATTGCTTGCTTCAGACTTGGTTTCTTGCACATCAGGTGCACAACACAACACTGTGTTTATTTCTCTAATAAGCACAGTGTAAAGCAGACAAGAAACAGTGATGTGTAAGTCGCAGAATGGGCAAGAACAGCAGCATTACATGCAACTACATGGTCAGTAATAATTTGAAATCACGGATAGCTTTTACTTTATGGAAAAGGGAAAAATATAAATAGCTAATTGCACTCTGCTCTATTGTGCAGCCAAACCAAGGTAGTGGTTGGACAAGTCAAACAGAGGGCAGATGTTTTCTGAAACAAAATGCAGTGCGTTTGTGCACTCAGCAGGGTGGAGGCAGTCTAAAAAACAGTAGAGGAAAAGGGCCTTTAATCAGAGAGGTTCCTCTCTGTCTGAGCCACTTCTCTGCTCCACTCCCCGCCCTCCTCCCAGGAGATGGTCATCTCATCTGCTTTCTCTCGACAGATTTTATATCCAAACAGAATCACATTAGCGGTCTAGCTCTGCATAAATGTCTCTGTTTAATTCAAGAGCACAGAGAAAGCGGCGTCATTGCCTCTTCACCATGTTTCTCAAGTCATACTTCACTTGCTGTGGCACAGGAAGAAGATGATAAGGCATCCTTTTATATATTTTTATTGAATTTTGTAAAGACTGGAGTACGTGTTAAGTGATAGGTAATGAGGTAAACATTGAAGTGACAGACACCAAGATTATCAATGATTCACGAGGTCCACACATGCATTGGATTAAAGAAATTCATAAAGATTTTAATTATTCTACCTTCAAATGTCTTTAAGTACTGGTAATAGAGCATAATCTGATGTTTAATTGATAATAAAAGGCTATATAAAGGAAATTTGACATTAATGTGGTGCTTTGGACATATCCAGGATATTTCTCTGTCACCCAATGCATCCTGGGAAGGAACCAATAAGGAAATGCAGAGTTTGGTCCTCTGGTAATAAGCATGTAAATGTCAGTAAAATGTTGACTTGCAAATGGGAGTTATTGACTCAGACATTTCTCAGAGGAAATAACTTTCTGAACAGCCCATCTCAATATGGCAGGCATTTGGCACCGGAGTGTGGTTTCATATAGCCAACCCTCATGGAGATTGTCAGTGTAAATTATTCAAACTAACTTGAGTGTCTGTGTGCTGGAATGTGCTTTCTTAGCCGTGGCTTGTCTATAATGCATAGTTACTCTCTACATTAACAGGATTTCAGACTTCATGACGCACCAGAATGCTTTATTCTCAGCTAGTTTGTATTCAAAGAGATGACAGTGAAAGTGAAGTACAGTGATAAAGCAAGGATCACATTGTTCATGCAATTTTTATGAAGGACTGAAAAGTGATCTTATAGCCATCTCTCAGACAATTAAACTAATATCTTCCAAATTATAGTTACTGACAAGGTGGCATGACAGACTGTTGCCACTGTTCATCTGAATAAAGATATGGAGACAGACGCACAAAAAGGCATCTTTAAATTCAATTGAACTCAGATGTTAGTTGTCGTGTAAGGAGGCGTGTCGTGTTATTACACTTTCAAATAATTGGAATCTACTTTATTGATTTTTTCCTATTCCTTTTGTTGCTTAAGTTTAGTATTTGGTTGCTACTAAATAGTAATGTGAGCAAAATTTAAAGAGAAATACAAAAAAGGTCACCTTGCATTTTGTAGTTTTAGTGCAATTTGTCTTGAAAAAATATTCTTTGGGAACCCACATTTGCGTCCAACTTCTCGTTACCAATTGTGCTTTCTCTGACTCTTGGGTAACCTGTTCATGAATTGTGCAGCATCGCTTGCCCACTTGGCGCTCGATTACTTAGTCCGATGTGACTGCGCAGGCATCATTTATTAATGCTAGCTGAGGGAGATCAGTTTCACTGTCCACTGTGGGTGAACCTTTTTAGCCTCTCTGTAAGCTGGAGTGCTGCGACTCAGTGGCATAATGCACCTCCCGCCTGCAGACAAAAGAAATCAAAGATCACAGTATCTATGACTGTGCTGTTAATACAGAGACATTGGGGCTGAGGGACAGAAAATGGATTTTGTGGAACAGTTTTTCAGCTCAGAAACATATTTTGAAGGCATAGCGTCTGAAACCGTAAGTACGATATGCTTTATTGTGTTGTAGACCTTTGGAGAAATGTCAAGCATACCATTGCTACAGGTGTAATCCTGCTAAAATACTAGTATAGAATAATAATCATATTCTACAGTTCTTTGACCTTTTCTATTTTCTATTCTTTACAACTCTTCACTAAAATGGGTAAATCTGTTAGCGTGGCTGTTAGCGTAGCTTTATCCCAGGGGCTGAAATGGAGGGCGCAAGTAGGACTCATCAATGAGGTGAACATGGCCCCAACGGTGTCAGACATTATCCAGTTGTGTCCACACACATCATTTGAGCTGCAGGATATGTGTTCTAAATATACACCATGGAGGCCTGCTCCCAGCTAATGTACTGTAGGTCAAATAAATCCATATCTATGTGGAAACACTAATGTCCCCCAAACACACCACTGCATTGGGAAAGAAACCACACTGCTTCCTGTGCTTCGGAGCCCAACTTCAAATGTAGCGCACAAAAAGAAAAACACCCCTGTCAGCTCCAGTATGTGTTCTTTTATGAATTAATCATGATTTAATGCATTAGCATTTAGGAGCGTTTTGACCCCCAGAATATACTTCAGCTTAGGTTGCATTATTTTGCAGCCTGGCGCCTCACTCATGAACTGGGCTTAATATGAATGAATATTTTGAAACCTTCCTCTGAGCTTGTACATTGTGTTGATGAGTTGGCAGTATTTTAGTCATTCCTCGTGAAATGGCCACGTGTGTGAGCCCATTCAGACAGGCGTGTTCGCGGGCACACCCACGGTAACACGCACTCTCACGCAGATACAGGCGCGCTGCACACAATTTATTATCATCGGTACAGTAACTGGGGAAACATTTAGAGGGGAAGAAAGAGGAGCTTTGAATAATGAATGCGGAGAGCCCTGTTACACGGCAGACAAGGCTTTGAAGTGACATAACTTACTGCCACCGCTTTCATAACATCACCAGTGTGCAGACACAAAGACGGAGATAAAGGGAAGACAAGGAGGGGGGGTGCAGACAAAGAGGCAGATGAAAACGTTTTAACCAATTACAGTTCTTCTGAATACCTGCACTCTGCCAACTTGTGGCACAGGGAAGATGCAGAACTGGTTTTTGTTGGTGAAATCAGAAAATCAGCTGAAATTGAGATTTGGACAGGCGCCTTCTTTCATACAATAGACCATGATTAATTATTTTGTGAATGATGGTTATGGCTGGTTGTATTCTCTGATAGACTTTATCAAATCCTCTCGGTATTGAGCAAATCAAATAACCACTATATAGGAACATTTCTCTGGGCTTCTTTTATGCAGAATGTGCTGACATCTAGAAATAAAACCAATTTCATGCCTCTCAAAGCACAAGAGTGAGGCATGACAACTCTGCCTGTGTGTCCTTACATAATTAATTCAATTTGTATTCACTGAGTGAACTGCGGCTACGGAACATTGTTTATCACGCTGGAATCAGACATTCTCTTATCACTCGAGTTGAATCGCTTCATATCAGCCCTCGACTGTTTTATTTCTATCATGATTTAAATATTTCTATGACAAATATTATTTTTGGAATTCTTTAGTTTAGTTAGACTAATTGATTTTTCATAGGGCTCAATAGTACGGGTGGATTGCTAGCTAGCATCGCGATATAAAGTTGATCTATGCTTAGTTCCTCTTACTTTTCATCCCTTGCAGCCACAGGACCAAATCCTCAGGCTGGCCGCCCCCTTCAGGGACCTGGAGTGCTTCACAGGGACCCCCCAATGGATGGGACATGGGCACCAATAGAGAGGGGCGTGACTGCTACATCAAGTAAGTGCCCTGTGTTTAAAGAAACAGAGGGGGAGCTTTCTCTGTCCCAGATGTTTCAGATGCTTTGCCAACCTGTGATTATTCTAGCCACGTCACTGCCTCCACACTGTCTCCATCTGTGCATTCAGAATACTGATTCTCTGTTCCCTCCACTGCTGCGCACTCTCTGCCCCTGCCTACTCTCACTCTCTCTCACGCTCTCACACACCCACAGTACTCCTCATGCAGTCCCCCAATGCAGAAGAGGGCTTTTGAGAGAGTGTGTGTGTGTGTGCGAGTGTGTGTACGCTGACGTCGATGAAACAATTTCACCTGTGCAGGGACTTGTTTTGATCCGACAGCCTGCACGTTCCTCAGAGGATGCTGGGTTAAAGTTATCAGCGTAACTGATCCTTCGTAATTGGCACTTCTGGATATCTGTACAGGCAGGTAAAAGGAAACTCTCTCCTGGTCCGTTACATGTTTGTGTGCACATGTTGTAATGTAACAAGTGAGCGATTCATCGGTTCTGTCGATTTGTCTGTGCTTTCCTCTATTTGTTCACACCGAGATGTGCAATATGCTTTCACGTTAGATCTAAAAATATTGCTGCATTTATGTGAACCCCTGTGCATAGTAGATTCGGACCATTTTTGCTGCTTGGTCATTTGTTCACAATTTTACTCCTAGTCATGTAATGTTCATTATAATGCAACAATGTGAACAGCAGTTTTCGTATTCTAGATGCATCTCTCTAATGTGTATGGAAAAGGTGGTGAGCACTTGTCACACACGGGTTATAGCATGAGAGGCATGATGTCAGAGGAGTTATATAAGAAGCAAGGAGCAGTGAAAGTGCTGGATGCAGAGTGCGCCTGGATGAAGCAGATCATGGAGGCTGTTTTGGCTCCAGCTTTAGACTTCTAAATTTGAAGACTCATGAATAATCAAATGTCCGTTTCTGTGACTGCCCATGGCCATCTGAGTTTGTCAAGGCTCCAGGGTGCTGATACTAAATTGTTGTATTTCAAAACGGAACACAGGTCTAGTCTGTGTGACAGCAGCGCATGAATTAAGCAGCAGCAATTTAATATTTACAATGTGACCCATGGTATTTAACAGAGATGTAATGTAGTTCAGAGACTGCCGTGGCTATATTCTAGAGGATTGCTCTATCCTCCAGAGTAGATCATTATCATTGTTAAAGACTGAGCATGAGATGGAAGGATTTTTTTCATGGTTTATGGTAGAAGACCTGATTACAATTTGGGAGGTTTAGAAAAATCACAGTAACAAGTCCCCAAAAAGGAGCAGTGACACATCAAAAAATAAGCCAATAAAAATTGTTTGCTATTGCATTATTCTTTTTTTTTTAAAAAAAGGCTGTGTTTCAGACAGGATGAATATAACCGCGTCAACAAATTGTGAGCTGTGTTGAAGCAGCCTTTCAGAACAAGAGTAACAGGATATTGCTTCGGTAATGAGCCTCCACTTTGTCCAAAATATGCTTTATGAAAACAAGACTGAAAACAGTCTTTGTACAATGGGCCAGCATCTCTCTCTGCTCATTTTAGTTCATCCTGCTAACTGCATAGTTCACAGTGCAGCTTCTGATTGCTGTATAGAGTGTTGTGGAGCTACAATCGCAGCTAATAAGTATTATTAGGGACCATTAGATGCATGGCTGTCTGCACAATGGGAATCCTGCCATGTTTAGCAGGTGGCCATGCAGGGGAGGAGACAGCACTCTTCCTGAATGCACAGGTCCATATGGTTTTGACTTGTGCGCAATCTGTTGAGTTCGAGAGACAAAACTGACGCTCAAATTGAAACTAAATGTGTCTTAGAGGGAGTCTGAGAAATGTGGAATGATAGAGTTCACAGTTCAGTTAGTTGCTTTTATGAGTGGTTGGTATTTATGGTATTTACTCAGTTTGGAATGTATGTATGTCTATACTCTCCGACATTATGGGGAAAGCTTCTGGATAAAAAACACAGACTAACAGTTTGTATAAAATCATACTGATATAATATCAGAAAATATAAAGTCGAAGACAGTAAACTTAAAATTAAAGTCAAATCCTACCAAATGGCCATGTCCATTGATATTATAGGAATATTATGCTGGGCTTGACATTATAAAGTTAGTGAAGTTGTGCTTAGTTTTTTTTCCATTTGTTGGGTATGTAGGCTACATGTTGATAATGTTTCCAGATTTGTATACAGTCCTGGTCAGTAATACAGCAAATCCCTCTCCACTTTCATGGCAGAGAAATACAATAGCACATTTCAGGGCTGTTTGTTATTTTTATACATGGAAATGGAATCTGTTAAACAAAGAACCAAAGGAAACATATTTGAACTTATTTGACACAACCACATTTCGTTATTTTTGAGATGACAGAATGAGTGTTTCTCCTCGGATGGCCTCGGGTAAATATGGTACAGGGAAAACCCACTCAGCTCATTATTTTTAATTCCACCTCCACCTTTTTAGGCTTGTTAGTGCAGGCTCTGCTCATACCATTGCCAGTCCTCCTGCCTGCCCGCAGCACAATACCACACCAGTGTGAAACTAGAGGCCTCAGTGGCTATTTGACTCATTCATTTCGAAATGGATGTGCAAAACTGTTGCAAAATTGTGGTTATACAGCTTTGAAATTAAACTCTTTGATGCTCCATTTTACTAATGTGTCTTTTGTCCATTCTTTCAGTACTCCCTTCTGTAATATTTTTCACCCATGATTTTAAGAAAGGCACAGGAGGTGCAGTCAGACAGTTTGCGTGTGCTGCTGGTGTGAGAGTGAGTGAGCATATTATGAGTTGTTGTTGAGGTGATACAGTAAGCTATTGGGGCTAATCTCCTATTTTTTGTGACGTTATAGATCCAGTGATTAAAACATTTGGAAGAATCTGGCATAAGGTTCACCTGACCTTTGACTGTTATCAGTCGAATACATGACCTGCCATCCGTTGTTATCACTACCATTAGAAGGCTTCAGACTGGGTCTAACAGCGTACTGGACCTAAGTCATAGTAACAATAATAACCTTGGTTGATCTTCTTAATGTTGTTAAACTGTAGTATTTTGGTTAGATTAGTCACCGAAAATACATGTTTAGGTTTAGGCAAAGATGATGGTTTGGGTTAAAATAAGTTTGTTAGTTATAAAAGTGACGTTACGTTACGTACAAGATGTAAGCTATGTGAAAGTTACATTACATACGTGATGTAACTTCACTTTCATTGCTATTTTTTTAATTTCCCCCCAAACCATCATCTTTTCCTAAACCTAACCAAGTAGTTTAAAAAAAATAATCTCAACAATGACTTTTGGTTTCACACAGGACACAAACTGTGACCTCCTGGGTGAAAGTCCTGTGTCTGACACATCCATCCACCCTCTTAGTTCCCCTTAATGCCACGTCACCTCATCTTTGGGTTACAACAGCCATTCTGAATCCACTTGTAGGTTTAGCTCGTAGGCCACTACTAGCCCATATATGAGGGACAAATGTTTGACGATAACACCTATTTGACAGCCTCATAACAGACCACTTGGGTATAAGGTTAATGTTTTTTGTCTTTGGCTTCTTGGTAACCTTACTGACTTTTACAATATTGGTGTACAATAGTAAGCACGAGGACTGCTTTACATATTTCATATGCTTGTTTGTTTCTAAATATGAGAATTTGGTCCTGAAGAAACATTTGCTCAAAAACAGTAGGCTATAAATCAACAATATAAAGTAAAATATGTCACGATACGACTAGAAAAAAACCCAGCCTCAGTCACATTTCACTTTGTCAGAATTTGTATACAGGAAAGAGACAAAATGCTGTCATTAATCTTTCGATTACACCATAATATAGATGTGTTACTAAACTCACCAGCAGAAGACTTGGGGGGGCTGTTATGTAATTTTTAATTGAAGCACAGAAGATAATATCTTAATTGCAAATACATGCATCATGGCCTCTGCATAATATTCATGCATTATATATTACGCTTGTACTATCATTTAAATTGAATCACTGGCACATTACTCTTGAGGCATTTGTTTAATTCCTGTAAAAATAAGAATGGCCACATGTGCCAGCAGCAATTCAGATTTTATTATAAAGTTCTGTTACTCATTCTTCCTTCCTTTTGCATGGCGAAACCATACAGAGCATAACAAGGGAGTGGGATGAGAAATAGGAGCATCTTTTAAGGGGAAGTAGATTACATACATAGATTACTGTAGCTCTTTTTACCTCAGCCTATCAAACATCAGACTCTTACTCAGCTTGATTAGAAAGCCATTGCTTGGATTTTATCTGGGACTAAAAGAGGACATCATATTCATCATTTAAATCATCTTTGTATTGTTTGAACTAATTTGTAGAAGATTTACATGATTCATTTTAAGGCTCAGTCTGTTCCCCACTGTGGCTATGCGCTGTAAACCTTTTAACACCATTCTAAACAGCAAAGGACCTGTTTTACTAGAATTGGCTGGTGAAGTCTTTTGGATTACTTTAGGGCTGAGTATTTGATTTATATGTAAAAAAAAAATCTCTATTTCAAGTCTCAGTTCTCAGTTCTTTATGTCTTAAGGTGTGCATTGTACAAGGTTTTTGTTCTTGTTTCATATGAGCTCACCAAACCAAATTCCAATCAACTATGTTGAAATGGCAATCAAGCACTGAAAGTTGGAAAGTTGAATGTGAGAGCATCATGGAGAAAAATATAGAAGTTGAAAACATTCTTTCCACCTCCAGTCATCATTTGCTATGTATTTAGCAGCTGCCTTTTTCGTCCTAATGAGAGATCACATGTTCAAGTTTTTTTGGGGGGTTTACAGCTCTGGGAAAGAATTGTTGAATCCTCCTCCAAATCAATTGACAATCACATCCCTGTGAACATCTTGTTGCTTTTGTTTTTTTTTCATAGTATTGGGATTGCGACTGACAGATCTCACTGTGTCTTTGTGCCATGAAAGATTAATTGTTACTATTTAGTGGTGAATAGTACATGTGTCAAGAATAACTGAATTACACACTGTCTGCCCACGGCTTTAATTAACCAACATTGCTGGCACCATACGGAGCTGCTGCTGCTGCTGTTGCCGCTGCTGCTGCTTTTGCATCCAGAGAGTGAAGAAATACTGTAAAAAGTCCAATCGCAGAATATGTGAACGCTACATACAGTTTGTGGTCTTTGTGTTTTCTGAGCTCAAGAAGCTTAAGGAACGATAACTGTGTAAGGAAGAAGAAAAATGCCTTGATCGGTGCTAAATGAGGTTCAAACTGTTCAGTCTTGGTTTGCAGCCAGCTAGTGACAGCAGGATTCTCACAGTCATCGAGATAGCAGTCAGGAGGTTTCGACAGCGTGACGCTCGGCATCATACCTGTCTTGCATCTTTATCAGTGCAGCAAGGCAAAGCCTATTCTGTGACACAAACAGTGCGAGTACTACAGAAAGCTGTAACTGCCCTTTACTAAAGCACACAGTGGATATCTGCAATGTTAGAATACAAACATTGGAGCTTGATTACCAGCGCCCACATGTTCTATTTTTACAGCGTTGCACTAGCTCCTGATTTCAAAACAATATCTGCCATCCTGTCTTCAAACATTTTTGGGATTCACAACCATTTTCTAGCACTTACATTTATTGATGTACCCCTTATTTACATGCCTGAGCAGCTGTCTCCAGCCACAGTTGTCATGGTTTCTTCAAGTAATCTACTTAATCTTGATCTACTTTTTAGTGGTTATATTAGTTCAGCATGAAATTAGAGCTGCAACTAATGATTATTTTCATCATGTAACACAAAGAAGAAGACTAGAAGAGGCTTAACTTCAAATGTGACTAAAATGTAAAAACAATGAGTCAATCATTGAAATAGTTTCTAATTATAGTTGCTAAAATAGTTATAGTTAAAATTATTGCAGATTTAGGACTGTCCTTTGCCGTGCGTGGTGTATAGACTGAATACGTGTTCAGCAAACATTAGCATTACCATAAAACATGCCCTACATTTCTATTTTAAATGACCTAACAGTGGTTTCGTAACACTGCATACAAAATCAGAGCTTTTACCACATAACATAAACAACCAGCGGTGATGACAGAAACAGGAAATCTCCTTTTTATTACTCCCACAGCTACGTCTCCCAGAGTAGCTCCCTGGAGGAGGTTCGTCTGGACGGGGACAAGTTTGTGCCACCAGCGCCCCGTAAGGTGGAGATGAGACGAGACCCAGTGCTTGGCTTTGGATTTGTGGCAGGCAGTGAGAAACCTGTGGTGGTCCGCTCAGTCACACCAGGTAAAGTGCCCCAGCTGTACGGTGGACTCTAATAAAACACTGACTCATTCTATCCATGGACAAGGAGATGAAATCCTCCTAAAATGTAGCCAGGGAAGGAGAGAGGAAAGCCCACTCAGGCTGTAGTGTACGTGGATGATTCATTGATTCTAACAACGCTCAATGAGTAAGCATTCATTAGAGGCTCGAGCCACAAGACAGGAAACCAAGAAAATCAAGAAAGATGGCATGACTGTGCGCTGTTTGTACCACTTAACAACTGCTTTGTGTGCGCTGGCAGGGGGTCCATCAGAAGGCAAGCTGATCCCAGGAGACGAGATCATCATGATTAATGATGAGCCTGTCAGTTCAGCGCCCAGGGAGAGGGTTATTGACCTTGTCAGGTATGACAACACACTAAGGTGAGATGCCATTCACTTGCTGCTAAACCTGTCACCCGATGCAGTGCCTACAAAAAGCACTCATGCTTCTTAGAAAGTAGAAAGAAGTCTTACAACATTGAAACAAAGTGAATTCATCGTGGCTATGTTGATAGCGATCAACAGAATAAGTCTTAGTGTCAAAGTGAAAACAAATGACAACAAAATGATCTTAGTTACAAATATTAAAGTACAAAATACTTGTTTGTATAAATATTCACCCGCTTTAATAGGACACATCTAAATCAATTTGTAGCATTTGTACCTGGAAGATCAAACTTTTGGTGAAGCATTACTATGTATACCATAACAGCTACTCAGTAACTCAGTAAAAAGTGAGTTAGTGACAAAAGGCACATTAAATCTCTTATGATTCAATGCTGCAACACAATAAAACATGAAAACTTTCCACATAGGTGAATATCTAGATGGGCACTGTAGTTCCACTATATAAGCAATTAAACTGCTTCAGGAGATAGATCTGCAACAATGTCTCAACTATTCCTATATTCACCATGATTTGATGGTTTAGCTGTATGCTGGTGTTGATGCTCTCATTGGATTAATATCACTGACACAGCTTAGTGGCTGGCTGTGAGTGTTCGGTCTTCGTATGACCTGTGCGGCAGTATGTAAACAGTACATTAGTACAGGGAAAAGCGCCCATGTGGCCACTCCTTCACAGCTCCTGTGGCCTTGAATGGGCTTGCTCTCCGCAGTAAAGCTGCACTGTGGAGGCAAGACAGGGCTGCCAGGAGCATCACTGGGACACAATGTTCCTTCTATAACCGTCCACTATGATATCTCAAAAACAACAACATGAGAAGTAGAATATTTCCAAAGCTCTTCCTCTTACCACAATATTGCTTATTTGGTTAAGAGCTTCCATCAAACATTAATGCATAATTAAAAATGTTTTTTGTGTCGTGCAGGAGCTGCAAAGAGTCCATATTGCTGACCGTTGTTCAGCCTTACCCGGTAAGATTTTACATCCTCTATGAATGAAATCCCGTACATTCCAGTAGGCTGTGTATGTGTTTCTGGTGGGTTATTTTGGTGATTGTATGAAAGCAAGTCATTAATCATGCCATATGTTTGTGCTGGCACTGTATCAGCGATGCCTTAGCTGAGCGTTAGAGCCCCGCTAACTCAAAGGGAGTCCAGTTGCTGCAGTCTTTCCAAGTCCTCTCATGTTGTAGCTTTAGATCCTCGCAAGACCTCAGATGAACCTCCCACATCAACATTTACCATAGTCACGGAGCACCAGATGGCGGTGAACACTCAGTGCCAGGAGCATATATTCAGCCTTTGTTTACAGTTCACACAATAAGTCAGTGGAAATGGAATTGTGTTTTAATTTCCTCCAAAAATAAACCAAATCATCTGTGCATTCTCACAGAAGACATACATGCTGTTTCTTGTGTGGCACCAAACTTATGATGAAATAAGATGATAGTTCTGTTTAAACCGTGAAATAGAAATGATGGTGTTTTATACCATGCAACGTTTCCTAAAACTGAAAATGTGTTGTCCAAATACATCCATTCATTGTGCATTTCAATGTATAATTTTGTTCAGCACCACAGTGCTTCAGAGGCTCAGAATGACGAGTCTTGAGTCTTTAAAAAATAGCCACTTAACAAGCGGCTGAACTTGAATTTGATTTGCAGAAAAGCATGGGTGTAGTATTACACAAGCAGCTCTCATAATCCAGCCTGTAATTGCTTCTGTTTACCAGCCGTTTCTTTGCAGCCTCAATGACACGCCGGCAGTGAAGGTGCCCCCTCCCTTTCTTGTGCCCTTACACAGAGCCACCTTAATTGCATCAGCACCAAGTGGAGAAATGGGAGGTTGTCATGTCTCTCAAGAAGGGAGCATGTCCTTGAATTGCGCAGAGCTGAAAAAACACATGACTCATCTCTGGAGGAACTAATTGTCCTTAAAATGTGTGTTTTTTTTTGTTTGTTTTCCTTTTCCCTCCAAAAGTCACCCAAATCGGCATTCATCAGCGCAGCAAAAAAGGCCAAGTTAAAGACTAATCCAGTTAAAGTCCGCTTCGCTGAAGAGGTCATCATCAATGGCCAGGTCCCCGTAAGTCACACTGGACACTGATTCATTCTACACGCATCAAGGTTCGGAAGCGGAGACGACAGCAGCAGACATGAGCTATGAATGCTGGCACAGAGCAAAGTAAAAATATCACTAACTGTAAAATGAAGACCCGCAGGAGCAAACAATGCACCTCATTTCTTTACTTCTTTTCATCACACTACCATCACTGGGATAGAGAGTGCGTATAATTGACAGAAAAAAGGGGGAACACTCACAGAGAGCTTCCCCTAATTTGTTGAATGTGTCGCACAGAGATTCTTTTTTCCCTAAATATGGAACTATTCTTTCAATTTTCTTTTTATCTTCAGAATCACTTCCATTTTGAGTTCTTGAATGCGCACTAATTTTTTCCCAGGGGGCTTTTAATTATTGAATTCTCAAACCCAGCTACCGCACACTTTAACTACAGCATATAAACAACTTTCAGTTAGAGGAAGATGTCAACATTTGTCAAACGATTCTCCCTCTATCCTCAGGAAACGGTGAAGGACAACTCTCTTCTTTTCATGCCAAATGTTCTGAAGGTGTACCTGGAGAACGGGCAAACTAAATCATTTAAATTCGACAGCACCACATCCATTAAGGTAGGTGGCAGGAAGAACATTGCCTCACTAAGAAATGTAGTTGAATAAGCTAAAGTGACGTGCAAAATGTTGTTAAATGTTGAATATTATTCACAGTTACACTCTACATTATGAAGTGCAAACTCCTGTCTTGGCTGTGGCCTTCAGAAGAAGAGTAGTGGTCATGTTTTTGTGTGTGTTGAGCTGTTAAAAAATGATTTATGGTTATGGCATGGAGTGCGAGCAGGTTGATGCATCTGCACGATTCTCATGTTGTATTAACTATGACTTTGTCTGTGCGAAAGGATGTCATCTTGACCCTGCAAGAAAAGCTATCCATTAAGAGCATTGAGCACTTCTCTCTGATGCTGGAGCAAAGAGCTGAGGGTTCGGCCAGCAAACTCATGCTCCTGCATGAGCAGGAGATGCTAACTCAGGTGAGACAGACCTCTTGGGTGCTACTAAACAGGAGAGATGTGGTTAAATAATAGACGTGATGGCAAAACAGGGGGAGGATGAAACCCATGTCTTCAGTATACTGTACGCTATTTTTGTATCCATACTGTAGTAAAACAGGAGCAAAACTGCAGGGTCTTCATCAGTTTCCCTGGGTATACATGTTAAAATGTTACAGGGAAAGTTTGACATTTTCAGAAACGTATTTACTTTGTTGCCAAGAGTTAAAAAAAAAAAAAATCAATGCACTGCTGAAATAGTCCCTCAAAAAAAAACACAATTTCTTGTTTTTACACTTTTTTTCATGAAGTAAACAAAAGAGATGAAATGTGTTAATTACTGATCTTAAGAGGTGCTGATAGGCAGATTTCTTTTCAACTTTGAGCAGAGCCAGGCTAGCCGTTTCTCTCTGTGTCCAGGATTTATGCTAAAATATGCATCTCTGGCTCTAGCTAAATATTTAATGGATGGATATGAGAGTGGTATTGATCTTCTCAAATAGCCCAACGCTTATTTCCTAAAGTTTCAAACTATTCCTTGAATGACTTTGAAGATTATGTTTAATCCCGTTACATTCAGCGCATTCTGCCTGTTCACCTGAAAAAAAAAAAGAAAAACGATATCTTGAAAAATGTGTAAGCGCTTGTTATTAGACAGTTTTCAGGCGCAAACACTTGACTAATGGAACTCTCCTTATCTTCCCACTTGCGAGCTAGGTGACACAGAGGCCAGGGTCACACAAGATGAAGTGCTTTTTTCGCATCACTTTTGTCCCAAAGGATCCTGTGGACCTGCTTCGGAGAGACGCAGTAGCGTTTGAGTACCTCTATGTTCAGGTGAATATCAGCACATGCGGTGTGCTCTTTTAAAGAATCACAGTATACTAAGCACCTCAGAACCAGGACCCTGGTTTGGAGCCTATACCAAAGGCCTTGCTGCACATATGGTTGCTGTAAGTGTGTTGTTGTCTTGTGTTTCATGATAAGAAGAGTGACTCAAATGTAACCTCCTCCTGCCCTCTCCTTCTCCGGCTCTTCCAGAGTTGTAATGATGTGGTGTTGGAGAGATTTGGGTCAGAGCTGAAATACGACACGGCTCTCCATCTGGCTGCCCTGCAAATGTATATTCTAACCATCAATACCAAGCAGTCCCAGAAAGTTTCCCTCAAGTACATTGAGTGAGTAGATTGGATTTCACACTCGCCCTCTGCAGGCCTGAACCTAACTATAGGGTAATTTTGTTGTTTCTGATAACTTATTCAAGCTTTAGAGCTTGCTACTAAATCCAGAATGCATCCCTGCTGGTTAATTGCTCTGATTGTCAGTTAATCAATGCACCCCATCTGGGTGACGTAAATCCATCACCGGTAGAAAAAAACGCCTTGACTGTTTTCCAGAGTGACTGAGTGACCTTCTCTAATCTTTATGAATTTTGTGCCTCCAGGAAGGAGTGGGGTCTGGCGTTGTTCCTGCCTCCTGCAGTGCTGTCTAGCATGAAAGAGAAAAACATCAAAAAAGCCCTCACTCACATCCTAAAAACCAACCAAAACCTTGTGCCACCTGGTAAAAAGGTGCTGTGCTACCTCATTATATTTCTCTCTTCATCTCTCTGTCCAGTATCGGCAGGGGTGTCAAACTCATTTTAGTTCAGGGGCCACATACAGCCAATTTGATCTCAAGTGGGTAGAACCAGTAAAATCACAGCATAATAACTTATAAATAATGACAACTCCCTATTTTTCCCTTTGTTTTAGTACAAGTACATTCTGAAAATGTTGACGTTTAATGAACTATCTTTTTACAAAATATTACGAACGAGCTGAAATTTGTCTTTTAGACTTTGCAAAGTCATCCCGCGGGCCGGATTGGCCCCTCGGGCAGGCCGGTTTTGGCCCGCGGGCCGTATGTTTGTCACTCCTGAGTATCTGTACGTCTCCCCCGCTCTCTCGCTTTGCCATGCATGACTTATGAAAAGACTCTTGACTACCACCTGGTGGAGTGTTGAATTTCAAAATAATGCTGCTGGGTGGCCACTTGAGCAGATGACGTTGCACCATTTTTAACTCAGCCGAACATTACACTCTGCTGTGCTTTGTTTGAATTACTTCAGCTTGTATCTTACGCTATGCTATGTCTCTTGGTTCCTCCCCATTCCAGCTGACTGCCTTGCAGGCAAAGGTTCATTATCTGAAGTATCTCAGTGATTTGAGGCTGTATGGAGGACGGGTGTTTAAATCCACACTAATTGTGAGTGAAACCATCTTGCTACCCCACATTGAATGCAGCCAGTGTGGGACACAAAAAGATGCCAGATCACATGCTCATTTGCATGCAGAAAGTGATATGCACGCTGACTCTCTCTTCCCTTTTGCAGCAAGGCGAGAAGCACACAGAAGTGACATTGCTCGTGGGGCCCAAATATGGCATCAGCCATGTGATTAACACCAAAACAAACCTGGTGGCCCTTCTAGCAGATTTCAGTCATGTCAACCGCATTGAAATGTACACAGAAGACGAGAACAGGGTTAGAGTGGAACTACATGTCCTGGACGTAAAGGTTAACAGTGTTCTGCTTGTTTTTTTTTTTCGTTTAATAAAAGCCTGTGCTGACTGGTTTTCTGAATATTGGTTTTAGCCTAGCAAAACCAACTCTATTCAGCAGTCATTATAACCTCATTCTACAGCCCCGCTCCCTCATTTATTTTGCACTCATTGTCATCTGCTTATCTGCCTCTTTCACAGCCCATCACTCTCTTAATGGAGTCTGTTGATGCAATGAATCTGGCCTGTTTGACTGCTGGCTACTACAGATTACTGGTGGACTCTCGACGCTCCATCTTCAATGTGGCCAAAAACACAGACAGTATGGAAACAAGTACGTCTTCTCACAAGATGACTCGACAGAATATATTGTGTTTAAATAGATGGTTTCATCTTTTGGTTCCTGTTTGCAGGCCATGCAGCGAGAGCAAAGCAGAACTACCAGGCCATCGAGTGCACATACAGCACACCCCATAAAGGATGTGAAGACAGAAACAACCAGAAGTTCAGCCAAGATTATTCTGACCAGGAGTGTGAATACCTCGACCACGGGAGATGTGAAGGCCAACCAGTCTACATAACTGAGATCCACCAGCCTCAGCAAATAGTGCACATGGCAGAAAGAGTGGAGTGCTGCAGAGTCCCTTGCTCCCAAACTTACCTCAACATCCCAAGGCCCAAACCCCAAGACCTGCACTCCAGGAGTGCGAAGGTCTCCTTCATATTTGGAGATCCTCCCCTCAACAGCGTAAACCCCCAAAATCTGGGCTACCAGAGACTGATGGATGAAGGCCCAGAGATGCTAGACAATCACAGCCCCATGTATAGGCGTCTCGAGGAGGACTATAAGATGATGGATGCCATAGAAGACGCAGATGGGTATCCCTACTCCACCAAAATCTTTGGTCCAACTGAATGCATTGAGGAGCCGCTGCTGCATGATATCTGCTACGCAGAGACAACAGATGATGCAGAGGATGAGGATGACATCAGCTGTGAGGAGGACATGGTGATGAGTGACATTGACAAGCCTATGCTGCTCTCGCTCTCAGGGTCCAGCGATGACATCATTGACTTGACCTCCCTCCCTCCCCCACCGGAGGGTAATGATGAGGAGGACAATGACGTACTGCTGCACTCTCTTAACCTGGCCATCGCTGCTCCTCCTCCCGGCTTCAGGGACAGCTCTGACGAGGAGGAGCAGCAGGGGACCGGGACTCGGGCCCAGGGGGCCTGCAATGATATCCCAGTGTCTCTCATAGATTCAGTGCCCACCCACAGAGCAGAGGGCCACGGGGAGCCTCTAAACGATGCAGTGGTGTCCACCTTACAGGCACTCGAGGCCCTCGCTGCATCTGAGGAACAGAGTCCAGCACAGTCAGAGAGTAGCACAGGTTCTCCTTACACTATTGTAACGTTCATCCATTAACACCACACATATGTTCCAGCCATTCACTTTTGATTTGTTGTTGTTGATTTTTTTTTTTTTCAATAAAGCCCATTTTGTTCTATGTTTCCATTTGTGTGTGGATTTATTCATTCATTCACAGTTGTGTTTATTACAGTCCCAATCATCATTCATTTGTCAAGATTTCTTGTTGTTTTGAGGATCATTTTCTTTGTTTTCTTAATTTCACACAGCACAATGTCAGGTATCTGTTGCTAATATAGCTACATATCAATTTATAGCAAGCTTGACTGTTCTATCAATATTTTATCGATGCCATAATTTTAGATGGAACATTATCATATAGTGATTTATAATTATTATTGTCAGTGCTATTTCAAAGTAATCATTCACTCCCTTTTCCCCTACATGCTGAATTGCACATCTAATCTGTGATATTTTTCATGTGCCTCAGATGAAGTTGTTAATGACGTGTCTGTTTTTCTGTGGTACACAGGTGTAGAAATATCACGAGCATTTAGTCCTGACTCCTCAGATTCTGGCAATGAGACAAATTCCTCTGAGATGACGGAGAGCTCCGAGCTGGCCACTGCTCAGAGACACTCAGAGAACCACCTGAGGATGCATGTAGCCATGACAGAAGGATACAACACCGTGAATGAGGGGAAGACAGAGGTCACCGCACCCAGTGATGTTGGGGCGGCAGCTGTGCAGTACAACCCCCAGGAGCATCAGGAGGGAGAGGCCAAATCCTCTGCTGTTGCGTCCTCCCAGATTTTTCACTCAGACGGCGGTGAGATGGAGCCAGAGACAATGGAAATAAAATCAGTCAGTGAATACTTCACTAAGATGCACATGGGCTCAGTAATGAGCAAGCAGAGAGGAAAACAGAGGGAGGCAGAGAGCAGAATCCAAGGAGATCTGCATGAATCATCTGATAGATCTCACATGACTTCTCAAGACTCGGCTAAAGAGGATCCCCCTCATCTTGTTGGGAAGTATAATGCTTTCACTGTGAGAGATTCCTACTACATGAATCAACTTGATTTGGGGCGAACTCACTTTAAAGACAGGCATCAAAAATGGCAGCAGAGAGTGCCTGGAAACAAAATGGCAGAAAATCTCTCTCCAGAATGTGTGGATGACTCACAGGCTTCCCACGCAGACAGGTTGACAGTAAAGGGAGAGAAACAGGACTTAGATGAAAGAAGGCAACACTTAAATCTCCGCTCCCCGTCCAAAGGGCCTGGCCCTGCAGAGGGAGATACCACTTCACAAGATAATGAACAGCAGCAAATTAAAATTCCACCATCAGAGCAAGAAGTCACGCGGTTATATGAATACCACGTGAACAAGCGCATGTCATCAATACAGAGTGAAGGCGTTCATTCTCTCCAAAGCTCACAATGTTCCTCCATAGACGCCGGTTGTAGCACAGGCAGCAGCAGCTGTGTCACTCCCATGGATTCTCCCCTTTGTGTCACAGACAATATGCATGTACTGACAGAGTCCTCGCTCAAGGGGCTGAGTTATGTAACTGCTGAGGAGAGAGCTTATGGGCCCGCCGGTCAGGGGAAGGTTGGCCACCCCATGGACCCCACGCTGCTGAGGAAGATCCATGCTGCTACTAGTGCTGAGCCTGGGTTCACGATTACACGTGATGGCACTCACAGAATGCCCAAGATAAAAGAAACCACAGGTAAAACTAAACAGGAGGGTGCTCTCTCTTATCTGTCTGTGCAAGTGCATGAAAGGAACTACTTAAATTACTCATTGCAGGCAAATAAGGGCATGAATATATTTTAAGTGGTCAGTTCACACAAATTACAAAATGCAAAAGTAGTCCTCAAAAGAAACCTTTAGGGGGTTCTGTACATGTTGATGTTAAACAAGTTAGATGTTAGAATGTTCACCGTCTTAGTTTAGCATGTTAGCATGCAAACATTTGCCTTTAATTAACTTTGACCTGCTGGTGTAGCTAAAGGAAAAGGATGGGGACAATGAATGTTGAAACAAAATTTTACGTCAATCTATCCAATAGTTGAGATATTTCAACAACGTGTTGGACTGACTGACCAGCAGCATATTAAGACAGGCTGATGTTGAATTTTTGGTGCTCAAAACTTGGGGTCACAAGTCTATAAAAAAATATTTATGTTTCTGTTTCACACAAATTATTTATTTATTTTTAAGAATTTTCTTTTTTTTCTTGAAAATATTCTGTCACTTTCTCAAGCCTCTAAAAGTCTTTCAAATGTAACAATCAGTGACAAGGATTTGCAAATAGATTATGGTGTTTTAAAGGCATCACATGTCGAAAAAATATTCCTGCCCTTATTGCAATGATACAGAATAATACTTTTTACATTAAAATTCCACTTTTGTCCTTTTGTTTCAATTGACCCTTTAGAAATTAAGATAATCTTTAAGGAATTATTATTATAAAAAAAAGATGCATTTCATCATTTCAGATTTCTGCATATGTGGTAAATATAAGTGTTATTAGTGACAAGTATGAAACTATTTGCAGATGACTGTGTGCTGTTAGGGAGATGCTTAACAGTTCTCTTTGTCTTCCTGCTACCCCTAGTGTAGCTTGCACACAGCTGAAGAAGGTTGAGGAAGAGTCATCTTTAGCTCTCTGTAATGAGACCAGTTCCACCACCGCAACCATGTCATCATCACCACTAAGAAGTAGCACAGAGCCCAGCGGGCTAACACAGGCCAGCTCCCAGCCCGACCCACATGTCTTGGCTTTCCTCTCAAGCGGCTCTTCATGTGACCCTTCAACAGGCAGCCTCAGGAAGCCACGCAGGGTTCGGATGCTCAGGAGGAGCTGGAGCACCATAATGCCAGGTTCAAGAAGCTTAGAAGCACTGTTAGATAAGACCAAAGCCACACTTACAGGGAGGAGTGGTGGTCAGAATTTCCAATCTCAAGATCCCCCGAAAATCCAGAGGATATTCTCTGCCAAAACCTTACCCAAGAGCTTGTCCCAGGGTTCAGTCATGTCTAATTCATCTGGTAGAAGGCTGCTAAGAGGAGCCTCCCTGTTGCTGCCAGAATCAACAGCACCGAGGCTGGATGCAGGTACGTGGAAGTGCCGTGGGCCGTTCAGTCACTGCTTCCTGCGGAGAAAGACAGGCAGTGATGGTGATGATGAAGACAGAGAGACGCCTTCGCATCCTTTGTCCTCTGTCAGCTCTGTTTCTTTCAGTCGCAGGAAAAACACAGGCTTGAAAGCAATGAATGACATGAGCCTTAAAGCAAGGCTAGCTCATGTAAATTCAATGAAAGGAAAAACATACAGCCTTCACACAGGGTTCGCACTTGCACGCAAGGATGCCTTAGAGATGGTCACCATGTTGCGCTCCAGCTTTGGCCACATGGCCAGAGGTGAGAAGCCAGAGGTCAACGAGGCTGACATGGATACGTTCTCCCAGTTGCTTTTCATGCAGGCCAAAGTGCTGAGCGGCGCTTGCAGTCAGATGGCCATGGAGTACAAAAGTCCAGAGGAATTACTGCTCACTCTGACACACAGCTTCCACACACTCTGCTGCCTAACGCAAGCCTGCATGTCACTAGTGGAAGGTCTGCGCACCAAGAGTGAGCGGCGTGAGGTGGTAGCCAAGGTGGACGAGGTCATCATGAACTATGTGTGTCTGCTGAAAGCTGCTGAGGTGGCTTCGGGAAGCTCTGCCTGCGACCAAAGTGTGAATGCATTGACTCATCACTCTGCCACCATGTCTGCTATTTTGAACACACTAACTCACTCACTGAAAACACTGCTCAACAAATAAACTGTTTGTCCAGATTATTGATTTTAAAGCCATACATGAAAGACATGGGTTTAAACAACCAATGTGAACTGCTGTGAAAGAAAAGAAATGCCTTGTGTATACAATATTTTATTATGTAAAAACAGAATTATATAAATCATCAAAGTTTTAAATAGATTATATTAACGCCTCTATTAAGAAGCATATGACCCTTCTCTCAAGTATATTATCTAATATTGCATAATATAGGGATTATTTTAATGATTTAATTGTTATATTAGGGATTTAACATGTAGATTATTACAACCTTATTAGTACCTTGTTTATAAATTGTAAAAATCTGTATTATGTTGGAGAAATGCATTCACAATATTCCGCTCTAGACAAATCATTGCACAGGACAGACATGATCAAATAAAAGTACCACATATGACTTTTCCATTTGCTGAATTCACCTTAATTTAATGAATACTTTACACATGAACACTGAGTACTTTCCTGTTATTATTATTATTTTTTGTCAACATCGTTAAAAAGATTAAAACTTAAAAAAAAATCTTATCTCAGAAGATTTGTGTCTGCTTGTTTTTTTTTAAAAAGAAATTAGTGCAAAATTTATTTCATTTTGCAGTGGTACATGCAAATTCATAATCATTCATTCTCTTTTCACTTGAACACTGAAGCTTTAAAAACAATAACAGACTGGCAGCATAACTTTTCTAGAGTATACAAGTTTGCTCCTGCATTATTCACACAGAAAAGTTGCTTGACCCACGTTTAGTTTCATAACTATGTTTAACAATTCATGCTTTTACTATTTACTCAAGCCTGAGTGGCGGTAATGGTTTTTGCATTAATGATGATGATGGCCCACTTCATGTTTCCGAACGAAAGAAAGTGTTTGCACAATGTGTGAGAGTAGTCAAGCACATGCTGCACGATGCTTATGCATGAGAGTCTGCAGCCACGCTGGCAGTTCTGTGCAGCCTACTTTGAGCTAAATGCTAACGTCAGCATGCTAACATGCTCACATCTGCAGCATGTTCACCAACTTAGTTTAGCTTGTTAGTATGCTAACTTTTTCTAATTAACTCAAAACAAAAAGTACAGCTGTTGGAAATGTCCTCAGTTTTGCAGGTATTTGGACCTGATGACAGTGCTAGATGAAAAGTTAGATGATCACTGAAGTTCATACCTAGGTGGGGGCATGAATGTCTGTACCAAATTTGATATCAAACCATCAAATAGTTATTGAGGTGTTTCACTAAAAACCCAAAATGTTGCTAGAGGAAAAGTCAGGGGATCACCAAGCTCAGTAGAATCTGTCCTCTGGGGACCATGAATATCTGTAAAAAAAATGCATTGCAATCCATCGAAAAGTTATAGATATTTTCATACAGATATTTCAGTCTGTATCAAAGTGGTGGACAAACAGATCAACATTGTCATCCTCTTTGCCACTACTATGGCTAATAAGAATGTCACTCAGCGACAGAGCTACAAAGTAGCCACAGATTACAGAAGAAGATTCTGTCTGTTCCCATAACAAATTTACCACCTAAGATGGTAAACCTCAGCTCAAGCATAGGTTTCACTTTCCCCTGCAAGCTAATCAGAAATGAAACAACTCTTTACATTGGCAACAGCCACTGAAAACCCTCAAGTCAACTACAGTGCTATTATACTTATTATACTACACTATAGAAGCATGTG
The DNA here is from genome assembly GCF_042242105.1 of Pempheris klunzingeri. Classification (NCBI taxonomy): domain Eukaryota; kingdom Metazoa; phylum Chordata; class Actinopteri; order Acropomatiformes; family Pempheridae; genus Pempheris; species Pempheris klunzingeri. Next base: position 18,887,128 of record NC_092021.1, read on the forward strand.
ACTATCATCCTCAATCCCTCTGCTCTCAAGGATACCTCTTCATAGGAATCTTACAATAAAGCATGTTTGCACCATTATAACAAACAGCAATCAGTCACTTGCTGTCAAACAGACAAAATGATTTCAGACAGAAGATTTCGATGAGTGTTGTTTGTAAAAAAAAAAAATAGGGAAGTGATGCTGTCTAATTATACACACAATCGGCACCTGTTACTTTCATCACATCACCTTGTAGCTGATCCTCCATGTTACACTTCTTTCAGTACTCAATCCAACTTGACAACAGAGCTCATTGCCGGACCTTTTTCAACCTCTTGCGTGAAACGATGTTCTTCCACATGGTGAGTATCAGCTAACTTTATTCATATACTGTATAGTAAGATAATTGCATTCCTAAGTAGTGAAGTGGAACGTTGGCTTTGATTAGAAGGGTCGTTCCCTACATGGAGAGGTGGAAAATGAAATGTTAGCTTGTATCACTTCTCAGTTGTACTATGAAGTAGCATGTCCTGTACATAACCTATGGAAAGTGATGTTAGCACATGATTCTGCTATTTATGAACATTATGTATGATGTGAATGTAACTGTATAATAAGCATTCCACCTGCTCAGATCTCTCAGTGAACCACGTGTGTTTCCAAACAGATGTGTGTGGCACTGCTGGGCCAGTGGTGCTGTCTCTCCACGACGGCTAGCATTTCTTACCCCAAAACTCTGCCATGTGATGTTAGCGAGGCCAACAACGGGAGTGTGGTGAAGGTGGACTGCACTGAAAGAAGCCTCAAAGATATTCCCCCTGGCATCCCCAGAGACACTACCAATCTGACGCTCACCATCAACCACATTCCTAAGTTAAACTCCACCTCCTTTCACGGTCTGGAGAACCTGACTGAGATTGACATGAGGTGCAACTGTGTGCCCATCAAAATTGGCCCCAAGGACCGCATGTGCACTGAGAGTGTGACAATAGAGGAAAGTACCTTTACCAGCCTGAGGAATCTGCGAGCTCTGTATCTGGATGGCAATCAGCTCTACAGTATACCTAAAGGCCTGCCTTCAAATCTGATTCTCCTGAGTTTGGAAGTGAATCACATTTATAAAATATCTAAAGCAAACCTCTCTGAGATCAGAAATGTTGAGATGCTTTACCTCAGTCAAAACTGCTATTATCGTAACCCATGTAATGCTTCCTACGAAATAGAGGAAGGTGCATTTTTACAGCTTAACAATTTAACATTGTTATGCCTTAAGTCAAATAACTTATCCTTTATTCCACATCAGCTACCCACAAGTCTGAGGGAGTTGTATCTCTACAACAATAACATCGAAGGAGTCACCGATGAGGACTTCAAAAACCTGACTAACCTTGAGATTCTAGATATTAGCGGAAACTGTCCCAGATGTTACAATGCTCCTTTCCCATGCAACCCGTGCCCAAATAATTCTCCGCTTAACATCAGCAAGACAGCTTTTAAAATGCTGACAAAACTGAAGACGCTCCGCATGCACAGTAACTCTCTGACATGTGTGCCTGCTGAGTGGTTTGCCAGCACAAGAGAGCTGAGAGTACTTGATCTCTCGTCAAACTTTTTAGCAAGAGAGATAGGAGTCACCGCCTTCCCGAGCTTTCTGGGCAAACTGGAGGAACTGGACCTTTCGTTTAACTATGAGCTTCAGAGGTACCCTCAGACACTGAGACTGAACTGCAGCTTCTCCTCCCTCAAATCCCTCAGAATTCTGAGACTAAAGGGCTACGTGTTTCAGCAGCTAAAACTGGACAGCATCGCTCCTTTAAAACCTTTAACAAACTTGGAGGTCGTGGATCTGGGTACAAACTTCATTAAGATGACTAACCTTAGTGTTCTGATGGAATTGAAAAGCTTTAAAATAATCAGTCTGTCTGACAACAAAATATCTTCCCCCTCTGACGGCCAAGATACCGTTGGTTTCACTGGAGGAGAGCCCTTGTACTGGTCTCCCATGACATCTGCTGCTCAGTACCAAAGTAATGAAGTGAGAGAGATTCATTACTTCAGATATGATGAATATGCACGCAGCTGCAAATACAAAGATAAAGAACTTGGGACTATTACATCCCTTGTCAAACAGGAATGTAGTCAATTTGGCAAAACCCTCGATGTGAGCAGAAACAACATATTCTTTTTGCATTCAAGATTTTTAAATCTTGGAGAGTTGAGATGCCTTAATCTGTCTGGGAACGCAATGAGCCAAAGTCTGAATGGCTCTGAATTTACCTATCTGACTAATTTACAGTATCTGGACTTCTCCTCAAATCGCCTGGACCTGCTCTACTCCACTGCATTCCAAGAGCTAAAAAGTCTGGTCATCCTGGATATAAGTAATAACAACCATTATTTTGAGTCAGAGGGCTTGACGCACATGCTTAATTTCACTAGGAATTTGAAAAATCTCAAGACACTGCTGATGAACCACAATCAGATCTCTACTTCCACTAACACGGAGCTGGAGAGCCAATCTCTAGAGAGGTTAGAGTTCATAGGTAACCGGCTAGACATGCTGTGGAGAGATGGAGACACCAGATATGTCAATTATTTCAAGAAATTACTTAATCTGACCGTCCTCGACATCTCTCAGAACAACCTCAATTTCATTCCACTGGAAGTGTTCAGCGGCCTTCCGGACAAACTGTCTGAGCTCTACATAAAAAAAAACAAATTAAAATCCTTTTCTTGGGGGAAACTACAATTTCTACATTCTTTGCGAGTCTTAGATCTCAGTGGAAACAGCTTAACTACTGTTCCACGCGTGCTGTCAAACTGTACCAAATCTCTCAAGAAGCTCATTTTACAAAAGAACCAAATCCTAAAACTCACACCAGATTTCCTCAAGGACGCCTATAACTTGAAGTATCTGGATCTCAGTTCTAATCGCCTGCAGCACATTGAAAAATCTAGCTTTCCAGATGATGTTGTTAATCAGATGGACATGCTGCTTCTGCACAAAAACAGATTCCTGTGCACTTGCAACGCCACTTGGTTTGTTACATGGCTCAACAGCACCACAGTGACCATCCCCAAGCTGGCCACAGATGTCACCTGCAGCAATCCAGGAGCACAAAGAGGTCATCCGGTGATCTCAGTGGACCTATTGGCCTGCCAGCACAGCTACCTGTCAATCATCCTCTACACCCTCATGACTTCTCTCGTGCTGAGCTTCCTCACACTGTCCATCTCCAGCCATCTCTTCCTGTGGGACGTCTGGTACATCTACCATTTCTGCAGGGCCAAGCTCAAAGGGTATGGCCGCATGTACTCCCCGAGCTCCGAGTACGATGCCTTTGTGATATACGACAAGGAGGATCTCGCCGTGTCAGAGTGGGTGCTGCAGGAAATGTGCGTTCATCTGGAGGACCGTGGAGACCGTTGCCTGACGCTGTGTCTGGAGGAAAGGGACTGGATCCCTGGATGCCCCCTGATCGACAATCTCTCCCAGAGCATCCACAAGAGTAAGAGGACTGTGTTCATCCTCACCAACAAATACATTAAAAGCGGCAAGTTCAAGATCGCTTTCTACATGGCCAACCAGAGGCTAATGGACGAAAAGAATGATGTAATCGTACTGATCTTTTTGGAGAAAATACCTTGCAATTCAAGGTACCTGAGATTAAGGAAGAGACTGTACAAGCGGTCCCTCCTGGAGTGGCCAACAAATCCTCAAGCCCAGCCGTACTTCTGGTTCAGCCTGAGAAGTGTATTAGCAACAGAAAGCCACAAACAATACAACAATCTCTTTAAAGAGACGCTGTAAATAGAACAATATGCTGCGATACTTCTTGTTCCTTCTTTAATTTCCAGTTGCTCGGAATGTACTTCTGTATATGAATTACAATAACATCTCACTATCTAAAGTACGGTACAGTGAGAACTGTAAAAGATATAGACTGTAATAGCATTAGATTAATGACTATGTGTGCTCATTTTCACTTTCCAGCTAGCTTTCACTCATTCGAGAGGTGATTGGCACACTTGCCATCTCCACAGAGGATTAGAATTTTCTGTCTGAGATGGCAATGAAACTGCCAACATATCACAAAACATGGAAGTGAAACAGATGTACTTCTCCAATTCACATGCTACTTCTGTCCCACAGTCTATATTGTTGTGAGAATCAGTCAGATCATTGCTTTTATGATTGACTAGAGGAACAGGGGGACTTTTTTTGTGCGTTGTAAATTAACAATGAAAAGCACAGAGATGAAATATTTTTGAATTATGATTTCATATTTTGAATTGTGATGACTTCATGATACACAAGACGGGCAAAGTCAACTGTTTTCAAGGCAGTCATTCAAGGACCATGAGGAATCAGTACAGTATACGCACAATGGTGAGTTGGTGAACAAACATTTTCTTACCAGACTTTTTGATTTGTTATGGATTTACTGGTTACCTGAATGTGCCTTTTTTAAATTGATGTTACTGTAAGAAATGTACAGCACTAGATACTATTTGAAATAATTGTGTATATATCAATTGGATTCATTCAAGTCTGTTTTACATTTTTGATAATGGAGTGTTCTACAGTAAATACAGTGCATTAAAGTTTGTTCAAATGTGAGGAAAAAAACATATCATATCACCTTTGTTCATTCAGCATTATCTTCCTTTTTTGGAGAGTATGTTTATTTCCTTAACAAGCAGTGTTGTGCTTCATCCTGTGCAACTAAAATACATCAAACCAAGAAACCTTTTTTTCTAAATTCTTCTTTCCAAAGATAACATGTCAGGCTGAGATATTGGTAAATTTGTCTAGAATAATAGATAAGATGTAGAATATTTCCATTTTAATGAGATGGTGCAGCCATGTGGCACTGACTGTAACGAGCGTGCAGCTTCAATGAAGTTAATACGGAACATATATCTAATACTGTCACTCAGTGTGGAATAAAGCACTTTTCAACACTTACCTGGTCTTGCTGTAAATTGTTAAAATAATTCATAATCCTGACAAAATACAAAAAGCAGTTACTGTACTCCAGTTGATTTACAGCCTACTGCCACCTGCTGGATACATATGATACTATTCTGAAAAGCAATTTTCAATACTTGAAAGGATAGATTTGCAATTTGTCAAGCCCGTCTTAAAACAATAGTCCCATACGAGTATAGACATTTAAACAGGTTATGTTTGCTGTAATCACTCCTCTTGCCCATACAGTTCAAAGTGTAACTTTGGAAAATATCTATTCGATCTGTTTAACTTGCTGAGGCCAATAATTAACTTATTCAATCAATATATTAAACATAAACATATTAAATCTTGGAGAAAAGAAAAGAATGAAGACTTTGTCGCCCATCACTTTTCGTTGAAAGTGTATCACAGCGAGCAAAGCGGTTCAACACAAACTTATGATGTAGTCTGTTTGTACAGCATGTTTGTGACATACCGTGTAAGTTAAAGAGATGTCATTTGACTAATTCTATTATTTATCTATAGGCTGTCACATGTTGGATGCACTTCCTGCTCTTCTGTCTGTGGTGCCATGAGATCCAGCGTGCTGCTTGTAAACCTGCATGGATGTCACCGCGGTTCCCTTGTGATGTCATACCCCACAATACCTCTAAGGTCCGGTTTAACTGTGGAGGGCGTCATCTGCATAACGTACCATTCGGGATAACAAGTAATGCAACGGAGCTCAATTTATCTGAAAATTACATTAAGAACATTTCAGTTAATGTATTTTCAAACCTGCCGAACCTGACTCAGCTCGATCTCAGCTGGGCAAACAAGAACAAATATCTGATCATTGCCGCAAATGCTTTCAAAAATCTGACAAAACTGCATGAACTGAAACTGACTGGCAATTGTCTGAAAGAAATTCCCAGCTATCTCCCACCCAGCGTGGAAATCCTTGAGCTAAACAATAACAAGATTACGTTTTTGGATAACAACAGCCTTGCCGGCTTAACAAGCGTGAGACATTTATGGTTATCCAAAAACTGCTACTTCTGGAATCCTTGTGGGATATCTGTTATGATTATGCGTAACCGTTTTGCAGTTATGACCAAACTGCAGGCTTTGGGTTTGTCCTTTAACAACTTAACTGAAGTTCCTAAAGGATTACCCCAGTCATTATGCACGTTAAAGCTAGCTTCTAACTACATACAGCACGTATGTGAAAATGATTTTCTTGGGCTACAAAATTTAACTACCCTAGAAATACAAGGGAACTGTCCAAGATGTCAAAATGCTCCATATCCATGTATTCCTTGCCAAAACACTTCTATTAGCATCCATCCCAACGCATTTCACAATCTAACAAAGCTTGAGAGCCTGAACCTGGGAGGAAACTCACTGAAACACCTGAATCCCTCGTGGTTTGAGAGGCTGAGAAATCTAAAACAATTGTTGCTGTCATTTAACTTCTTACTGGAGCCAATTACAGAGAACGGAGCATTTCTGAATTACCTTCCCAAGTTAGAAAAAATTGATATCTCGTTCAACTTTGCCCTCAAGTTATATCCTACAACATTAAATCTTTCAAAAGAGTTTTCAAATCTTTCATCACTTAGGACGTTGCACATGCAGGGTTTGGTCTTCCAGAATATCGAACCAGACACACTCAGATCTTTGTATGGGCTCAAACATCTGTCTACACTGAATTTAGGGACAAACTTCATTATTCACTCGGATTCCACCATATTCAGCAAATTCTCCCACCTGAAACTGATATACCTTGCAGAAAACAGGCTGTATCCCACGCCAGTGAAAGGTGTCCCCCCTCCAAGTGAGGGATCCAATCAGAGGCCGGACAATTCCATTTCACCGCTCATAAAACCCTATGCAAAAGATTTCCGCTACGAGATATCGCACAGCCTTATCAAGCAAGAGTGCTTTGACTCTGGACGAGTGCTAATCCTCAGCTCCAATAATCTGTTCTTCATTTCTCCAAAGCAATTTGAGGGCTATGGAAATATTGCATGTCTCAACCTTTCAGGAAATGGATTTTCAGCGGCACTTAATGGGACAGAGTTCTCCTCGCTGCCTAATCTAACATACCTGGACCTCTCCTTCAATAAGATCGATCTGGCCTATGACAACGCCTTCCGAGAACTTAAGAAACTACAAGTGCTGGATCTCAGTCACAATCCTCACTACTTTCAAGCATACGGTGTTACGCATAATTTAAATTTTTCAAAATATCTGCCTGCCCTGAGAGTGCTAAATATGAGTCATAACTCCATTTCCACATTAACGACAAAAATGATGCACAGCAAATCATTAACAGAGCTTCAGTTTACAAATAATTACCTTGGAACTCTTTGGAAAGAAAGAGATGGCTCCTACAAGATGCTTTTCACCAACCTTACTAATTTGACAGTTTTAGATATATCCCACAACAGCATTTCAAAGATTCCAGACAATGTCTATGAATATTTGCCACATAATCTCACCATACTACGCATAACACACAACTCACTTACTGACTTTAATTGGGACAAACTGAGGTGTTTCCATCGGCTTCAAATTTTAGACCTGAGTTTCAACTGTTTATCTAATATCACAGGTATAAGCTCGAACGTCACCCACACTTTAACTATCCTTGACCTGAGTCATAACCACATTTTCCACTTGGATAATGAATTTCTAAAAGGTGCGAAAACCCTCAAGACTCTTAGCCTCAGCTACAACAAGCTGACTATCATCAATCAGTCCACCTTCCAACCGCGGCCTGAAAATCAGATTCAGACTTTGTTCTTGCAGAAAAACCCGTTCCAGTGTACCTGTGATTCATTAGATTTCATTCTGTGGATTGAAAACAGCGATGTAAAGATCCCTAGGCTGACCACTGAGGTGACATGTGACACGCCTGCAAAACAGAAGGGTCAAGCTCTGATATATTTTGACATTAACCAGTGTGTAAATGACAGTCAGGCGTTCTTGATCTACATTCTCACAAGTTCCTTCATTATTATTTTTATGTTTGTGACAACAGTTGCACACTTGTTTTACTGGGATGTCTCCTATGTCCTACACTATATGAAAGCTAAGATGAAGGGGTACAGATCCCTGAACTCAACAGACAGCGTTTATGACGTCTTTGTGACTTATGACACTGGAGATTTGCACGTCTCCGAGTGGGTGATGAACAATCTGCGAGTGAAACTGGAAGAAGAAGGAGAGAAGCATCTTCCTCTGTGTCTGGAGGAGAGGGATTGGCCCCCGGGAGTCCCACTGGTAGATAACCTCACTCAGAGCATCAGATACAGTCGCAAGACCCTGTTTGTCTTAACGGAGGGCTACGTCAAGACCGGGGCTTTCAGGCTGGCTATGTATCTGGCCCACCAAAGACTGCTAGATGAAAACATAGATGTGATCATGCTGCTCATGCTGGAGCCTGTTCTGCAGCAGTCTCACTTCCTGCGCTTGAGGAGGAGGTTGTGTGGGGAAAGTGTTGTGGAGTGGCCGAGGACAGCCGCCGCGGAGCCCTGGTTTTGGCAAAACCTGAGGAACGTGGTGAGAGTGGACAATCAGGTGATGTACAACAAGACGTATTCAAAGTACTTCACCAACAACTGAAGCAGTGCTCAGGACACAGTCCAACAGTGTGGGAATTATTTATAGCTTTACTATGTGGACACTAATATCTGGAGACTGTTTTGAAACTGACGGGGGCCTTCACAACTTCCATCACTCTGCCTGGGACAAATAGAGACATTATTTCATAATTATTTGCTGATACGAATAAAACACCAATGATACTGGAAGTCTTGTAACTCGTGTGAAAATATTACAGTGTATGGAATAAACGAATCCTTTTAAAATCTGTCATTTGCCATTTTGTTGGTGTGAATCTCAAATAAATGCTTCAGTTGAATATCTTTAAGGACACAAATTGTATCACATTCTCATATATTTCTAGGGTTAACTGCTAGCTTGTCTGGCCTAAATTATTGGAGAGATCAGAGATCAGCAGAGCCAAAAGCAGCCACAATTGTCAGATGTCTGCTCTCACCTACAGGTCTTCACTTCATTGGTTGTCCTCTGCACTACCTCCTGGTTATTACTGCGTTTGCCCGCACGGTGTCGTCCCTGATGGAGCTTTAATAGGCGAGCTGTGTGCAAGTTCAACTTAAACCACTTAATTCAATGTCTCACTCGTTAATCACTCCGTGGCCTACATTTTGCTCGAACACCTCCTGCGAGGACAGCAGAAAATCGATGGACTGATTTCACTCACCTAATCTGACGCAGTAGTCGCAGCCGACCAAACGTAGTGATTTTTTTTTTGATTTTTTTTTTTACAGAAACAAATGCACGAATGGCTCAAGTTAAAATACGATATGAGGTATGGCCACGGATTTTGGTTCTCATAGGTCTGAATGCAAAAAAACCCAAAAAAAGATATTTGCACAAAAGCAGGCTTTGGAGACAGTGCAGGTGACGTCAGAGGACTATTTGCATACTGCGCACTATTTATTGCGTGATTGACGCCGGAGACATCACTCTGCTCCTGCGCCAACGAGACGTCCTTTCTCTGACTTACACCCTGGTGAGTGCGCTTTCATGTTTATTTGAACGTGTCCAACTTTATCTCGAGCCTGCTTCTGTTTTAGGAGCTTCCTGTTGAATGATTTAGTCACGAATTTTTGACTCTTTATTTCTTTATTTATTTATTTTCCCCCTTAACTTCTCCACATCACCTCCTGTCCTGCTGCATCATCGTCAAACTGTGTCAGCTGTGCAGGAGATGTTTAAAAAAAAATCTACTGGAGGGAATCAGGAAATAGCGGAGCTTCGAGCAGTTGAGACAAATGTCTCAGACTGACTGAAGGGCGTAATGTGACGTTGTGTTTATGAAGCCAAGCAAACGCTGCATGCTGTCAGTTATTAATGTGTCTGATTCGGCACGTTAAAGCTACATGTGTTCAGCCACTGTGAATCAGGTTTATTGTTCTGGGGGGTTAAGTCAGTCTGCTCGTCTAAATCTCTTAAAAAGGGCGGTGTTTCCTCGGCTGCTCAGGCTCGCTAACAAACTTAAAGCCTTTTCCTCAAGTCAGGCGCTGAAAAACAAGCAAATGCTCCCTATTTTACATGAAACGGGTCATGCAAACAAGCAGTCTGTCCTGACCTGTCACTACACGCCCCCTCTCTCTCCCTCCACGCTCAGGTGTGGCCTGATTGATCTCTTAAGTCTCTGGTTTCTTGTCTCTCTCTCTCCAGAGCCTCTGCAAGCATGTCTGACAAACCCGACATCCAAGAAGTCACAACCTTTGACAAGTCCAAGCTGAAGAAGACTGAGACTCAAGAGAAGAACACACTGCCAACCAAAGAGAGTATGTGCTTGGCCTAATTCCTTTTTTTAATCCAGAACGCTTTAGTGGCTATGGTCAACCTTTGGACCTAATGATTCAAACTTTCTTCTGCTTCTTGCAGCCATCGAGCAGGAGAAGTCGGAGTCATAATGCAGACCAGTCCTCCTATGCATCTACATTCCACAAGCCTTGGCTTTTTTTTTTTTTTTTTTTTTTTTTTTTCCCCCAACGCGTGTTCCAAGTTGAAGTACCTGCTAATTGACGACAATGGCTGTACAACCCCACACCATTCACTTCCTTAGATTGCCCTCTGTACAGTAAGGAAGTGACTCGACGGCGGCATGAGTTCTGGTCATCTGTTGCTGTGGCTGCATCTCCAGTGGGGGTGTGAAGAGGGGGCGTGTCACGAAACATCTGAGGGACCTGCACACTAATTTGTAGCCCTTTTATAGCCACTTGTGAATGTTAACATGGCAAGCAGTGTGGTCGGATCTGGAATGCACAAGTTTGTTTAATATGCAAAATAAAAAAAAAATTAAGTGACTTTACTGTGTGCTTGTGGTTTTGTGCTGCTTGTTCTCCTCCTACCCTGGGCTATGAGTGAGTGGCTTTTAATCTGGAGCAGTTCTGGCACGGGGAGCACACTGTAGGTGTAGCATTGACTCTTACTGCTGGCAAATGTATCAAGTGCTGACAACGTTCACTGCTAAAGCTTGAACAGCTTTCACTTAAACTACTCCCCTGCAAAAATTTAAGGTTTTGGCCGACTTGTGTAACCGGCCATGCTCTAAATCTTGACATTTAAAATGACGACATTCCTGGATTATCCATCAAATAATCCACAGTACTCTGAATAGGGAGAACTTGCCATCTTTGCAGCATTCTGTGCCTATGGTCTCTGTCCAACCCTAAAAAATGAAACCACACAGGTATGCCTAAAGCCTGCCAAAGAAATGGCTCAGATACTAGAATGCCCAAATCACAGGATGTCTCTAACTTAATGCTTAGTGAAACTACAACTCTTTAGCTTGACTCCAGATGCAGACTTATCTTTTGCAATGTGCTCAACAGGAAAAAGCTCAAGGTTTCACACCCCAGCTGTGCAGTCCTGTCTAATCCTGTACAGTAACACTGGAGTTCTTTCTTTGCAGCTGCACCAGGCGCACATCTCCAATTCCCACTCTGCCTCCAGCTGTAGCTACAGCCGCTTCCCACTGTGACACTGCAAAGAGACAATTGAGAATTTCTCCTGCCTGACAAGATGGGTCACATCAAGTAAAATGGATTTCAGGTATTGGATTAGTTTTTTTTTTTTTTTGCTTTGTAATGTGTAGTTAGATTTTAGTCAGCAGTTTCAGCATTGAGATTTGCTTTAAATGTGGTATAACAGTATAAACCTCAAGTCAAAAGATTTACGGTGAGTTACCTGTGTCTGCTGTCCTTTACTGTAATCAGAGGTGACATGAACGCACTTAACTTAACACCCTGTACCTGCATTAGGGTGAGGTAAGTTATTGCAAACTTCCCTGAGGTCATGCTACATGAAATATAAGAGGACAGCTTTAGCTGCAGGGTGAAACTCTAGATTTATTGAGTTTTCTACAGAGCTGTTTGTTATGAAGCTTTATTTAAAAAAAATGCAGGAAAGAAAGTGTCTAAAATGGGCAGCTGTGGCTAACGGGTAGAGCGGGTTGTCTGCTAATTTGTGGTTCAATTCCCGGCTCCTCCAATCTGCATATTCAAGTATCCTGTGAACTAAAGAACCCCAAATTGCTCCTGAAGCTGTGCTTCGCCATGTGAGTGTAGTTGCATCTCCTGGTGAGCAGGTTGGCTCCTTGCATGGTTGTTCCTGCCATCAGTAAATGAATGGTACATGAACATAGTGTTAAAATGCTTTGAATGGTCAAAAATACTATACAAATATATGAAACGTAATAACATTTTGATAACTGGGCGACAACAAATGTGCCCATTCAGGACTGTGATCACCACATATTACCAACAATTTAACTATCTACTTAAAGAAAAAAAGAGAAGCTGTTCTACCTCATTGTGCTGCAGAGGGACGGCAGCTGTATCTCATGTGAGGGGGGGGGGGTATTACGTAACTGCAATGTGTCTATAGACTATAACAGCTGTGCTGTAACAACAACAATAGGCTTTGCTGAGGGACTGGCACAAGTTCACATTCATCCTCTTTCCCATGAGCCTGCATTTAATCTAAAGTCATTTTAGGATGAGATAGGTGACACAGTTTGTTTTTGCCCTTTTAATAAGCACAAAAAGACAACAAATTTATACCTTTACACACAGCTGTGATTGCGGGCCCCTCTTCTGCCCCCCAGAGCTCTCTACCATCCTTATGTGCTGTCTTCCCACACAACAGCTCCTCAGTATCGTCTAACAATGTGTGCTTTGGGGAAAACAGTAGCCAATACTACACATTACAAGACACTGCTATCTCCTGTTACAGTCTCTCCACACTCTGTTAGTCTGATAAATGATATATTTACAGATTTATCCTGACAACCGTACAATATGAGTGCAGCTCAAAGATTTAGCACCTTTCTCAAGGACATTTCGAAGGGAAGACATGTTGGAGAGATCAAACCTGATTCCTTTCGGGTGGTGAGCAGAGCATTGATATAAATATTCATAAACATTCAAATATTCATAACTCATACAGAGTTAGTTTTTACTAACTCTGTATGAGTCTGCCCTGTCAAGACCTGATAATTGTCCCTGAAATGGGATGCAAATTACACTAAAATGACACTAAGGGCCAATTGTGGTGAACTTGGCTTGAGGCACCAAGAGGCCATCTGCCACTGTTGTGACGGGCACCCTCTGGACCGGCTATGGCTCTGACTGACTGCAGCCCGCTACGAAGAACACAGATGCCTCTGAGACTGCCTATGGCTTCATACGTAATGTGCTTTGAGAATGAAACCACACTGGCAATGCTGCTCTCCAAGAGGGACTTAAACTATATACCAACTACCACACTGTACTGTAGATGAGTGGCTTAGAAGTAATATGATTTTGCTTTGCTGTTGCAAAGAAGCCCTTAATAATAGCAGCAAATGAATGTAAAATCATGCCCTTACAGTGTCTTTCAATGCTGCAGGGCAGTAAACAAGGCTTGTTTCTACAGGTTATTATTATCTTTACATGCAGGAGGAAGTGACGCTAGCAGCAACATGGTGAAACTCAGCTCTGAGTCTCTTCCTCATGTTCACCCTAAAACATGAATGCCCGCTTCACCTTTTTTGCGCTCTGTTTCCATGGCAGCAGACATGAAATTTTAGCTTTCCACACATTTTCAAATGATCAGAGCGACTGCTGTGTTCTTCAGAGCTCTAAATCCATTCAGTTACTTCCACTATATAATACTCATGAGCATGCAATTTTTGAATAGAATCACTAAATCCAAGGAATAGTGATTTCAGGAATTAGCTCGAGCCCCCACTTCTCTCTTGGCGCGGCATTGTGGTTTCATTTTGTGTAGTTTTTCATTCCAGGTTCCTCCACAAAACCTACACGCCTTTTGGCAAAGCATTCTGTTGTTCCATTTATAGTTTTCATGGTTTTGCTATTAATTACGATGGATGGATAGATTACGATGAAATACAACAAGAGAACAGGAGAGACTCAGCTCCCCAGTTCTCTGCTGGGTTAGTTCACAGAATGCTGGACACGCCTAAAACCCTCTGGGCAAATTGTTTTAATGGTCTACCTGTCCGAGCATGTTTAGGCAAAGCTTCGCATTTTTATGGGTTGAAGTATGCTACACTGGAGAAATGTCATTGCACAACGTATACTTTAGCCAATATGTTGTACTCTAATGGAACACTGAATGGATTATTGTGAATAAATGACATCTACAGCGTGCTCATTGCAACCAGTCAGCACTGTTTTGTTCTTTATGTCACCAGTTAAAATGACCAAAACGCTTCCTGAATTCTCTAAAAGATGAAGTGTTGGACTGGTCTTCCTGGTAAATGTGTCACAGGAAAACAAGCATTTTCAGAGATTCCATATGCTGATATGAATAATTAAACTGTTTATTTAGGAGGTCATTTAAAACTAGTTAAGTGATCTGTCATTGGCATAGAATATCAGAATAGAACAATAACAGAATAACATAGTAATCACAAACACTTATAGATACTTTAGAGGAACATTATAGGATGTTATCAAAAGCGCTGTCAAAGTATATGAAATTATTATGAACATAGTTCAGTCATACTACAAAAGCAGAGAAAATTACTTTAGAGTTTACAAAATATGCACTCACATGGATTTATAGTGTTAAATATTAGTTAAAATGATAAAATCTTTCAGTGTATTTAATTTATATGAGAAAGGTTTATTCTATTTTCACCATTAATCATAGGTGTGATAAAAAGCTGACGCTGGGACAAAAATGTTCAGTCATCCGTATACGGAGGCTCAGACTCTTTATGTTCTTAATTCAGACTGCACCAAGAAAAGGACAATTCATCTTTGTCTTCATTATCATACCCATGGTGGGAAAAAGCAGTGCAGCTATTGTGTGATAGGTAGACACAAAAGCTGAGGGTGTGAGCTGACCAATCCAGCGACACACCATAATGGTTGCTATGTGTGACCAAGAGACTATCCAGAAATCTGCCCTGTCCCATACTTGAGATTTGTAGCAGAGGTGGGTGATGCTTATCCATCTGGGTAACAAGACACACGAATATGTATCTGTGTGCACATTTTGATAGGAATATCTGGAAAAGCTAAGTAGCTATCTAAAATTGAACACCGCTATGTGAAACCTGATTAGCAGAGCAAATACAAAGGCAGAGCAAATACAAAGACGGAGCTGCCTGACCTGTTTCTTATTCTCTAAGGCCTGTTAACCTTAGCTGGAGTAATGAACAGCAAACCTCTGTTTAATAAAGAATTCACCTTGCATTTATCGCATCAGACCTACAGAAGCAAGAGTGGACGCTAAAAGGGATTATGGGTCATTATGTGAAACATGAGTACCTCTGAACTAAGAAAGGAAGCAGATTCAGGGAAGGTTGGAGCCACCAAAAATGTGAATCATAATTCCTCCTCACAAATTCTAAAAACAAGGAAACAAGAAGGAATCAGATGTGTAGCAATAACAAGTATACAAAATGACAAAAACAAAAGAAGAGAAACATTTAAACTCAGAGGTTTCTCCTTCACACTCACATACACTGGACCAGAAAGCCAATTTGCAGGATGTGTCAATTGTAAAAGCAGTCTGGCAGTCAGCAATCGGCTTTAAGCAGATGTGTATGGGTCATAAAAGGTTCAAAATTACTTACCAACCAACAGTTTTGACATCATATGCAAAACTGAAAGAGAGGAACTAGTAAAACTAATGAAGCTAACCTACATACAGGAAACTTGCTGGGATTTTAGACATACTGGGGTGAGTTCATGAGTCCAAACTCCTCAAGCACAAATCTTCATCAACTTCAATTAAAACGTCATTTAACCTGAAGCTTTCTCTACACTGCCAGGCATGTAACTACTGGAATAAATGCAACACATTATGGCTAAATTATCGGCACATAATGATTTCTTATTTTATTTCAAAAGAGAATAGTTAATTCTAGGGGAAAAGGCTGAGACATGAGCAGACTGGTATGGCACAGGATAGAGCTCAACAACCATACGAGGAAGTCAGAGGGTTACAAGGATAGTTACAAAAAGGCAACATAATGTGAAGCAGAAAAAGCTTACTACTTCTTTGGCTTGCTAGACTACATTTCTGAAATCTGATTAGCTAGGCAGATGTGACCTAAGCGCACTGACAGACAGTGCAGTGTAGTATGATTCAATGTGACATGTGCATGCAACCTTGCAGCTGCAAGAGTCACCCTGGTGAGCTGAGTAGCTCACCAGCTGTGAGCCTGGCAACCCAAATGCCCCCTTTCAGCACCAAGATCCCCCATGTACTCACGGTATATATGTGCATGAGAGGGAAGACTTAAGTGTTACATGCTTTAATGTCAGGACCACAAGCTGTGTCACGCGCCGCACATGCAGAACACTGACACCAAGGTGAGGGTTTAAGTGAGCACAACACTGATCGTGTGCGACAGAGAGACGGGAAGTGAAAGGAAAGTGTGAAGTGAGACGCCAGTGTGCATGGGGGAGATAGAAGATTGTGTGGCAGTGATCATGTGATGTAAGGGCTGGAAGTGGACGTTTTAGGTCAGCGGGCAGAAAAACAGTGGCAGCAAAAGCAGAGCTCAGACAGACTGTGACAGATGAGCGAAACATCTGACCTCTACAGCCAAGAGTGACCGAAGAGACTTAGAGAGAAATAGATTCTTGAGCTGTATTCAACAGAAAAGTGACTGATCCATGTTTGGGTACATTTTATGCAAACTATGATCAGTGCTGTAACTGTAACATAATGACTTCACGCTGAGAGAAATGTGTTTATCATGCAGTCATTTTGACAAAGGCAAATTCAGGGTTTGTCCTCCTAGCTCAGATGCTGAGTCTTTTCTCTTGGCAACGTGGGCCGCACAGCCCGATATAAAAGAATGAACACGACTTGTAAAGGGACACACAGTTATCAAAGCAATAGGTAGATAAATTAAGAGAGTCGTTTTTGACCAAACCTTTGTTTACCACATTAGTTTGTGTGCTCGATGCTTTTGTCACTGTGACAAATTTAGTCTGCACTGCAGGAAACAAAGTAGTTTCCTTTTGGGAGAGGAAGTGCCTCTATCTGGCCACAATGCAGACTTAGGGTGAATTCAAAGCAGGTGCCAGGATTCTGTAAACAAAGTCAGACCTCTACTTTTTTGAAGAGAGCACCTCTGCGATAACTAACCACTTGGAAAGACATCTACGTACTGAAAACAACAATCCAGTTTAGTAATCACGTGAAAGATTTCTGGCAATATTTCCCAAGAATAATAGAAAGGGGCGCTGATACGTCTGTGATTGTTGTTATTGGACATAAAGAGCCAAAGCTCCACTTGGCTTGTATACATCATTATACCAGAACAGCTCTTGACAAATACTCAGAGCTCTAAAATGTGTCAACTTCCCTTCCTTCCACTGAAGCAGTCACACTGATGTTTCTCTGATGCATTCCTGAGCACAGTCAGCACAGTTTGGGGATTTCTATGAAAAGAAGAAGAAGAAGAAGAAGAAGAAGCCATTGAATTTTTTTGTTAGTGATTGGCCCTGTAACAGCATTTAAGATAGAAAAAGAGCAGCAGCGTTGCTGAATGCTTGTTTGTGAATTCGTCTGAGCTCAGAGGTTTCAAAGGTTTGTAACAGGATGTGGTTAAAGAGCTGCAGTGCCAAACTGTAGAAGCAAAAATCCACAGTTAAATGAACTGTACTTACAACATATAATAGACTGACCTGATTGCCAAACCTGTAATTCCTGTTTGCAAACAAGCCAGGAAAAGACGAAAAATTTGCTCATCATTGTACAGACAAATGAACTGATGGTGTAAATAAGTATCATAACAATCCAGAAAAAAATGCTTGTATGTAAGTATCACTTGTGTTTAACAACCGTTCGGAGCTCTGAGCACTCCTGTATTGTGTTCACTTAAGGTGTAGGTAAATAAAGACGTGAAGTGTGTACAGACTAAGTCGCTTGCAATTATGTCATCAGGATGTTAGTGTGTGTGTGTGTGTGTGTGGCAAGATTTTACACTCCTTGTCATATGACAAACTGAAATGTCAAGCAGTGGTGAGAAACATTTCTTACAAGCAAAGTGCACGATGTACAGAACAGCATGAGTAATGTGTGTGTGTAAGTAAACCCTATGAAAAGCTGCACACATTAAACTTGTGAGATGTGACACTTCCGTGCAGGAGTCTATATTTTGAGAACATGTGATGCTGACAAATTCTATTTTATCAAACATGCATGATTGTGCGTCAAGCAAGTGTTTAATTTTTTGTGGGTTGTATTGTGCAAGCATGTAGAATGCCCGCATAGTGGCTGTATCTAATTATTTCAGTGTTTGTGTGTTGTTGTTTTTTTTTTACTACTGTGCTCGATGATCCAGAATTAGGTTCCCTGAAAGTAGATAGTTCTTCTGACAGAAACACAATAACCTTGCTCGTGGATTCAGACAGCTTGATGAAAACCATCTGAGGAATGTGCTTAGCTATCATTGCACCAGAAGCCCTGGCTAGATACAGCATGTCTCAACTGGATCCACAGTATATTGGACAAATGCAGGGATTTATATTTTGATCCTTTGTGTGGGCTTGCACCTATGTTTACATCAGTGATATTAACGTAAAATCACAAAACTCCCATTGCATCTAATTTGTTCTGCACCCACGTTTGCCGCAGCCGAAAAAAAAGCTTGTTGTGAAACAAGGCGAATAAAGCTGTGGCATTCAGATTAGGTCTGAGAAAGGTTTGATCTCCTCTTAATTAATGTGGATAAGCGCTTGAGATGTGTGTGTGTATGTTTGTGTTCAGCTCAAAGTGGGTCTGTAGAAGCCTTTGCGCGGTTCGAAGTTTTTGAACAGTGCCCTCTGACTTCTGCTATTTATGACATTTTCTCTCTTCCTTTTGTCGCAGGCTGTTTCCATTTCGTGTTGTGCGGGCTACAGAGGAACCTGTAGGCGTACAATACAAGCCTCATTCCTCTCTGTACAGATCTTGAACACTATTCAAACATTAATCAAGCATAACATGTACGTGGAGTTAAATTATTGTTAAGGACACACAACACGTGTTTAAAAACTGTTACGTACATGCAGTCGACTCGTGTTTTCCAGCGTAATAATATGTTCTCACCCAGTTAATAACTATGTTTTAAAATGCCATGCTACAACTTTTTTTTTTTTTTTTACTTCTTTTTAAACCTCTGTCTTTTGTGTGTGCCTGCAGCAATAGCTACAAAGCTCATTCTAACTAGACACAGGAAATGAAATATGGTTGTTTTCATTGTGCTGATAACCACACTAGTCTGTAATAACAGCACAGCCATTTTAAAGTGTATTGTCAAGAGCCTATGATCCCTGTGATAGTGCAGGCACATTAAAACTCTTGTGCACACACATGGTCAGAGTTAAAAATGATACTGCAGCATGTCTTATCTTGTTAGGCATGCAGTTTGCACAATCTTGGCATTAAAAGGTGAAATGGGTTCTCTTCTGCGGTTACATAGTTGTGTAATTATACCTAGCATGAACTTCCCAACTTAAGAAGAATAAAGGGCAGCTTTAAGTTCTGACCTTTGGGGTCCTGCCACTTTAAAAGGTTAAATGCTTTCCATTTAGACTTTGGACCCCTGCGGACGTCAAAGAACAAGGAAAACGTTAGCTGCAATATAAGTCAGTATCACTATGACAAGACGCTTTACTATCACAGTAACATGGTCCTTTAATTGTAGCTCTGATAACCACAGCATAGAAAAGTTCATTTTGTATCACACCTAGGACACATACAAAGGCTGACAAGTTTCTCAAAACTAACTGAATGGCTTTAATTACAAACTATTCACATGTATACCACCATCAGCAGAATACAGAGAACATAACGGGCAAAGCAGAACGGAGCAGAACTGACAAAAAAAAAAAAAAAAGAAAAGGTTATGACCTTAGAAAATGGGAAAGTTGTAAAAATTTTGGAGGAAAACTTTTCAAAGCTCAAAATCACCTGAGAAGGTTGTTCATAAATTATCTAGATATAGTCATGAGACAGGAAGTGCTCAGGGGAAGTTCCCCATTCACTAACCACAGATAAGGAAATGAATTAAACATATGCACCTTTAGATGCGTACAGTACATGTGAATACAGTAATGTGATGTTCTTTAATGATGTGTGAGGTCTAGTCAGTATCCATCGAGGGGGATAAATCACAAGAAACGTGTTAATTCATCACTTAAAGCAGGAGACTAGCTGCATTAATGCTCCCTTTTCAAGAATCTAATACAGTAAGAGAGTGGTACAGCTTTAGCGAAGCAACCGATGTTGTTCATTGTTACTTCTGTGCAGCTACGTCATCTCTTCTCTGCAGCAGAGCGATGAGCATACAAGCTTTGTTTGAAACTGTGAACGATTTAATAGGCCACTGTAATGTCTCTAACCGGGCATGCCCATTAATAAATAATGGCGAGCCACACATCAACCCTCTTGAGATGTCTGGTGCTTCCCCATCAAGACCCACTCACAGCATGGCACAACGCTGCTGCATTATTAATGAGAGGAGAACGGGAGGTGTCCAGCTGAGGCCAAAGCCTGCGTTTAGCCTGTCACGCCCGTTACGTTGAGGAGCAAAAGTCTGTGATGTTGCAGACAGCCTGAATTCCCAAAGGTCTGTCTCTCTGGTTGCACTGGGCTCAACCTCACTTAGCAGCGGCCTGTCATTGTGTAATCTGTGGGCAGCAGATGTTCCAGGAGGAGCACCTGGACTTGTGAGTATGAATTACTGGATGTTTCTGTTGGGTCGCGTAAAGGACAAAGCCATAAAATTACAATCATACACACAGAAATGAAAAGTAAAAATAATATTAGAGTTGATGCTATATTTGGACACTGAATGTAGTTTCCCTTTATAAAGGTAGTTTTTTCTAACTATAGCTACTATGTGACACACATAGGACACACAGGATTGAACATGTTTTCTTTTTCACTTTCATACAGGTGGGCACCTGCACAAAGTCAGCGTAACTTTGAAATCACATATTTGATCCTCTGTACTCACAAACCAGAACATTTAACACGGGAGAGGATGGAATGAAGGATATTACAGTTAGTCAGAGTTGTACACACCCAGTAAAAACTTCCTCAAGGTCATATCTATCATTGCAAGGGGAAGTGTCAGTTCCCTCCCTGCACTGTTGCACAGATTGTCCACACACAACTGATCGGGCTTTAACGTTTTTAGAACGTCCACTCGGCAACTGAAAACTGCAAACTGGAAAAATGTAACTGTGTAACTACAAATGTCTAAGCTCTGAAGCCAACCCTTTGTCTCATAGTTAACTAAATTTGAATGTGAGAAAAGTGCATAAATGACTACACACTACCTTCTATCTGTCTTTAACAGCAATGATAATTCTCTGCATTGCTCGTTGCATCTCCCACTCATGGCAGGATGTGGTTGTGTACACACATCACTTTCAAAATAACTACTCAACAGCCTTGTCTCTCCTTTTATAGTTAAAGGCCTTATGCACTGTGCCAGGGGTCACAGTGAGGGACTGTGCCCACGCAGAGGCCACTGGTTGCCTCAAAAAGGAACAAAAGATGATGTTGGTGGGGGCTGGAGGGAGGGTGGAGGGGGTTTACTGGAGTCTATTAATCCCACTATCAGCTGCATTGTGAAATTATAACTTTGCCGACTCATGTCTGCAAGATTGAAGTCAATTATAAGTGAGAAGTGAGTCTTGGCCTGAGCCACTCAGGCCAGGAAGTGGCATTCACTCAGGTCAGGAAGCATCAGGAAACATCACTTCCTGATGGTTAGTAATGCCCCAACAAAGTGCTGTATCACTTTTGGCAACTTTTAAAACATAAAGAGACAAAGAAACCTGAGAAGAAACTGTATGTTTTTAAATCGATACATGAAAAAGGCCAAGTGTGGGTTAATTCTAGATCTAACACATATTCTTAAAAACATGATGAAAAAATGACTCTTTACTGTTCAGACCTGCATGTTAACAGACCCGTAAATAACCACCTCTCTTCATAATGTGCCTCAACCTGTTCTCTCATCCCGTGTATGATGCAGCCTACTTCAGTCAGTACAAAAGATATGCAGACAGACAAGGACCTCTGGTGACAGAAAAGAGACAAACACACAAAATAAGTCACCACTGCTGGTAAAATTCCACTGACAACTGACAACTCTCACAACAACAGCTGAGACGCACATTAAACCACAAACAATGACAGGCAAGACCTGCTGTAAACAAAAACAACGAAGTGATATGCGTAGTCAGTAAACAAGCATCCTTTTCTGAAGTACAATTAACAAACATCTGAAGTCCAGGAGATAGAACAGTTGAATATTGTCATTATGAAGATGAAATTCCTAATAAATAACAAGTAGATTCCAGGAAAAGTACTAAGCTATTTAACACATGGCCTTTTGTCTGCCCCCTTTCTCTTTACACGTGTGCAAGTGCTGAACTATGTCTCCCCCTCCTGGAGAAAACACAGACCCTCGTCTCTGTGCTCCTCGAGGGAGAATTTATTTAAACTTGGCTCGAAGCAGGCTCGAAGTTTATAACTTCACAAATACTAAATGATGAACTATACAGGCTACTTGTAATGTTAAAAAGAAACAATTGTAACAGGAGCACTAAAACACAGCAACATTTGGCCAGAGAATATTTCGAAAGTTCATACCTGCTGACTCCTACCACCTCTACTACTATTTGTAAAAGCAACTATGCTACATGGAAATGGTCCAAAGCCATTAAGCTGCACAGAAATCCCATTTGATGAAAGTTGAAGCGGTTCGTTTAAATGCCAGGGCTTCCTCCTGGACGGAAGATGGTGCTGTTGTTGTAAGAATAATGGCTTCATCAGGTTCCCCTCTACACAGTCACACACTCACACAGAGTCCACAAAGTCGGCATAGCATAGTATAGTGTGCATGACCCACATGCTTCAGATGTCAGTCATGCAGAGTCAGGTTGCAAACTAGGAATGGGACACACAGGGAAATGTGTGTGTGTGTGTGTGTGTGAGTGTGTGTTGTTCTGTAGGACAGGAGCTCTTCCTAGGATTGCCAGGGGTTGTGAAAATACCAGGCGTCAAGTGAAATGAGGACAAATGATTTCATAAAATACTATAGAAAACAGTTACTCTACATACCCAAACAATTACTATCTTGTTTAATGCAATAACACACACACACACACACACACATTGTATAGAGAACAACAATACAACAAGCCATTGTTCTTTGAAAATATTTCATTACCTAGAATTATCATTCTATCACATTCCACAAATTCTGCTGTTAACCAAAATCAACCCACCTATTTATCGCGGAGGAATTCAGAGTATTATTACTCCCACGTAATTCTTTGGAGAAGAAGAATTCTGCTTGTGCCAACCTTTCTCTTCAAAAAAATACAACGATGGTATTAAAAAGTGGATCCCAGAGGAAAAGAACATTCAAAATAAGGCCTCCTTTTGACCATTTTCTCATACTTAAATTCAGCTCCTGAGAAATGGCCTTCCTCTTGTCTCAGCCCAATTCTAATCTAACCTGCACAATATCGAAAATTCGTCTCAGCTCTTTGAATTTGATGTATTCTCAGAGTTGTCACACCTCTATCGAGTTTAAGTTTTTAGTTTAGATTTCAAATGCTTTTTAAACTAACACATTATTTGTAGAGCAGATGCCTTGCTGGGTCTGCTGGTGGCGCTAGAGGAAAGGCCATGGGGTCACCAAAATTGCCAGATCTCCTGCAAGCCTTTTACTCTGAATTGTCTATTTATTGCTCCATAAGTTTGTTAAGGAGAAAACTCAGAGAAGCCATTGAACACAGCAAAGGAACCACTGCATTTTTTCTGCTTTTACTGTTACTCTCAAACTGGACAGGATAATTTGTCTTAGATTGATTTATTCTTTTGATCCTTATTTAACTAAGCTAAACTACACAGTTAAACTAGAGTTAACTAGAGACTTTGGTTAAGGTTAGAAAATATCATGGTAATTGTTACTGTCCGTTGGGTTTGCCCAAATATTTGCTCCCCCATTAAAAGATATTACATACTTTCTGCCAACACCACTACTCAGTGGTGCATATTTGCGGCGACCATTGCATGCTTCCCAGCCAGCAGCCCTCCTCCACCTCCCAAGAGTCCTCCTGGATAAGCATTTAGGAAATGCTGCATGTGGATTCAGCAATATGAGCTCAGGTTCATTGTAATTGTTATGTCTCCCCTGCTCCGATAAGGAGTTTGTGAGCCCGGAGTCACGTCTATGCCGCACTGATTTGCTGACATCATTGCATCACATGAGCGGAGCCACACCAAACTCAAATGTGTATTATTTCTGCAAAAAATGGGTGCAACTGGGTGTCCAGCAGACTGAATTTGTTTTGACCTCTCACTATATAAACAAAGTGAGATATAACCATCATCTATCAAGCTGAAACATTCTGACATGAGAACCGAATGTCTGGCAAAATAATCACAGACTCGTACTGTGGAGCTCAACTAC
Organism: Pempheris klunzingeri; assembly: GCF_042242105.1. Taxonomy (NCBI): domain Eukaryota; kingdom Metazoa; phylum Chordata; class Actinopteri; order Acropomatiformes; family Pempheridae; genus Pempheris; species Pempheris klunzingeri. The sequence continues at coordinate 18,911,619 of NC_092021.1, forward strand.
AGTGTTTAACTGCAGACTTCCTTCTCCTCTGAAAGCTATTTCCATAGCAGTTTTCAAATTGTCATTTTGAGCCTCTTTAAACAATGCGTCAGCGGACAGACATGCAGCGCGTAAATGAAATCAGTGCAAAAATAACTTCTGTCAAATAAAGCAGGGGAGTATTTCGACAACAAATGTAAACTAAACCCCGAAGCTCCCGCAGAAACATCACCTGTCCATTTCTAAGGGTACGGAGGATCAGGACCAGATGTTGGAGCTGACTTTGAAAGCGAGAAAACTCATTAAACATTTTTATGGCTGAACTTGGAATTAGCATGTGTGAGAGAGCACAGCTTTACATGCTACCTGTGAGCAAGACATCAAAGAGCGCTGGAGCCACTAATGACAGGCCTACGCATGTCTGAGTTCCACAATTAGCTGATAGAACAAATTATCCACAACAAAAAAACGTGCACCATCAAACGCACATGTTATTTCCAAAAGGAAACAAAATAAGATCAGTAGCTTGCCCTGCATTTGACATTTGTAAAACAGGATGGTTTTTCCTGCTGGTGATTCACAGGAAGAGTTTCATGTGGTCTTGTATTGGGTTTCAGTGAAGAGAGGATCACCCCTAAACTTAATCCCCACCCCCTTACAAACCCACTCCTACCTCCAAAAGTCACAACCTATCCCTCACAGTGCAGTGTCATTTCACAGAGTGTCAACCCACCTCTGGAATTTCAGAGAGGAAGGAGAGGAAGAAAATTATGGTACACAGAGTTTAGGTGCAGCACTGAGGAGAGGGAGAGAGATTTTTTTTTTTTCCCCCCTGGAGGAGATTTTGACTTGTGCTCTGGAAATACATGAAATCCAGCGTGCCTTGTGTGCAGGCTCAACTAAGACCTGTTCTTGTCTAAGCATTTTAATGAGTGTAAGCCCCCAGGACGAATAGTCGGAACTCACAGCAGCTAAAGTCAGCCCCGTGGGAAACAAAGCTCTCCGGCTGCTCACGTTCACAGACATGCAGCCGTTCACCTTGGTCGGTGGTCTTCTCCTCCTGCTCCACGTCTGCGCTGGTAGTGCAGAAGCTCACAGGTAAGCCAGTGAACTAGAGCAACAGAGGGCTTGATGTTGTGAGGCATGTTTCTACCCTGACACCTACAGCAGGTGTAAACCACAGCTATATATTTACACGGTGAAGAATTAAAATGAGCTTCCAGTCATATATATTTCTGGGTATTTTAAAGTCTCTATCAAATTGCATTGGCTCTGAAATGGTAAACCAAAAGTGTCACTGTGACAGACTTGGCTAATATACAATTTGGCCCATTTCCTGTAGCCAAAAAAAGGAATTACTACCATTTTAATTGCTAGTTCCACCATATGCTTTTATTTTAAGTCAAGCTTAACGAGTAACACAAGCCCCTCTATTTTGCACAGAATTATGCACTTTAAAACTTTATAGAGGAAACTGTTGTTTTAAATAATATATAAATACTGCTGCCCCTGCCGGCAGACGACTATGAGAGCTATGACACGACAGTGTGTCAGCTAAATGCGGCACAGCAACTGTTAATAACTGAAGAGCACCTGTCACACTCCTGTGGGCTATTCTGGTTAATTTCTATCAAGTCTCAGATTCCTCCCGTCCCACTGGAGCCAAGGCTGCTTATAGGATGCTACCCCCAGTGACACCTAAACATCTGGAATATCAGAGTTTTGCCGCTGAGCTTAAAAGTAGAGATAGTGATGCTGAAAGCTGTGGGGTCAGATTTGGATGTGTGATATACATACTGAGTCAACTGCAAGCCATGCCTTATCAATTCAATTTACAGCTTAAAAATACACACATGCAATATAATCTATATGTACTGGAGGTTATTTTGAATGCAGGGCTGACTTGCTGACAGCAACTGAGATTAACTTCACTGTAGATTCTCGTCTGTCCCCGGAAATTGAAATCACATTAAGATCAAGGTGGAGTGAGAAAGGAGAGACATATGGTTGTGCGTAAGGTATCTGTGTGCAATGCAGGAAGTGTCTGATTAGTGTGTTTTTCTCCATCTGTAGCCTACATCCTGTCAGCTGGCTGTTGCTCCACGGGGAGCCGTCCCTTTTATCACTAAGCGAGCATGTGAGCAGACACTTTATTTAGGTTGTTTGTTTTTTCCACAACTACCATTAAAACCAATGGATGGCTGCAATTAGGGGAGCTTAGTGAGACTGCGGATGAGTTCAGATCATTTTTAATCGAAATATGTTGGAATTTGAAACAACCTAACCTTGGCATAGGTGCTTCATTGTCTTTAGTGTGATACAATTTTGCTTTAAGGCCAATTTTTTTTTTTTCTGATGTTCCATGCCTTAAATAGAGCGTGCTATAAATTTAGCTAAGACAGGGAAATTACAGATCTTACCTTCTGTTCCTCTCTTGTCCTACAAAGGCACTACCGACAAGTCCTTACTGGAAACCAAGCAGGTGTGTGTCGCTATGGCAGGAGACTGGAGTGTTGCTATGGCTGGAAGAAAAACAGCAAAGGACAGTGTGAGGGTAAGAGCAGTCTGCATTGTCTTAAAGCCCACTTTATAATATGTATATGTATAATAAATTGTATTTAATATCCACCAATAACTGACCATTAATACATATAATGCCTTTTGATTGAGTATACCATGTTTAGAGAGAGAATAATACACAATACACAATGTCTTAACGGTATTCTTTTGATTTTCCTAAAATGTGGAGGAAATGAAATGTGTGGTTTGACTACAATCCATCATTCTCAAACCACTGATATTTCTGTCTGCATTTTCTTCATGTTAAATGTTTTACCAGCTCAATGTGAGCACGGCTGCAAGCACGGAGAGTGTGTTGGCCCCAACAAATGCAAGTGTTTCCCAGGATACACTGGAAAGACATGCAATCAAGGTGGGTATTTGGGGTCAGTGGAGAGGGTCTGGAAAACACGGGTCAAGCTGGGTACAGGATAATCTCATTTCCAGTTGCTAATTTGATTTACAAGCTAACTTTAAGAACATTTTACCTCAAACTAATCTTTATCGCTGGTGTTTCGATTAAAAAAAAGCAAACATTTCAGTTAAAGGTTTTAAGTTTTGAAAAAAAAGACAGTGTTGCAAGTGAAAAATGAGGGAGACTCTTTTTTTTCTAGATTTAAATGAGTGCGGCCTGAAACCTCGTCCCTGTGAGCATCGCTGCATGAACAGCTATGGAAGTTACAAGTGTTACTGCCTCAATGGTTACACCTTAATGCCCGATGGATCTTGTGCCAGTGAGTATTGCTATGCCACTGTCCATATATATCCCACATGGAAACATAAAGAAAAATTAAAGTTATCAAGTTTGCGTGTTTATAAATGTGTGTTTCGTGTGTGTGTGTTAATGCCAATAGATTCCAGGACATGCTCTCTTGCTCACTGTCAGTATGGTTGTGAGGAAGTGCAGGGGGAAATTCGTTGTGTCTGCCCTTCCGCTGGGCTGCAACTGGGGCAAGATGAGAGGACTTGTGTAGGTGAGGAACCACACACTCACACAATGATAGATTAATAAAGTCAGTGATTGAATGGTTTTAAGTATATATTGTCATGCAAGAACAACCTATGTCAAATATGATATATGATTAGACACAGGCCTGAGCAAGATGCAAGGAGAGTGAAAAAAAAAGCGTCAAAGTGAAAAAGGATTGACTTTGGCTCGTTTCCACCTCATGGATTGAGAGTTTTTGCACAGTGGAGCAATTCTGTAATGATTCTATTATGTGGCTTTTGCATGCCTGGCTTGCAAATCAGACGGATGCAATTAAGTTATACTTTATTTCTTCCCAGAAAACTGCTTGAGCTTGTGACAGAGCCAGTCAGACATACCGATCACACAGGAGAAGTAATATAATACTTCTGGAGCATTAAAATTCAGCATTACCATGTATCCAACACACTCAAAAATAGAGTTACAGCGGAAGTAAAAATGTAACAAACAAGTACATTTTCCCCAGATGTATTGTACCACAACGGACAAATAATGAACCCTCATGACACAGATGTGTATCTACTGTAGTTTATAATTCAAAGTACAAATTTGAACCTGAGCTAAACATAGAATAGTAATCTTTCAGTCTGCACTAGATAGGATAGACCCCTAACTGGCCGCAGGCCCAGACTTAAAGTCGCTGTCCATAAATAGAAACATGTGAAAACATGCATACTGGTAGATAAGTCTAAGTAGAATAATATAATGATATGACTGAATGAAAATATAATAGTTATTTATTAAATCACAGTCTCTGCAGTAATAGGCTGACTACTATTTGGCACTTGATCACAAAATCATTAACCATGGTGATGGCACTTTCAACTTAAAAACCTTCTTGTAACACATTCCCTCCAGTGTTAAGTAATTCATTGCATCCACGGCAGTATCAATAGCTCAGTTACCCAAATATATAATCCATGTAATCCATGAATGTAAAATCATTGGCCATTTTGTTTGTTCTTGTATCCCCTCAGATATTAATGAATGCGTAACTGGAAAGAACCTCTGCCCGTACAACAGACAATGTGTGAACACCTTTGGCAGCTACTACTGCAAGTGCCAGGATGGCTACGATCTGAAATATGTTGACGGCAAATATGACTGTGTAGGTAAGGTATACGAGTTTATTACGAAGAAATATCTGCGATCAGTTCTGCTCCTAAAGGTACAAATAGGCTTCTTCCAATTCCAGACCTTGATGAGTGTGCAACTGGCACCCACAAGTGCAGCCACCATGCTGACTGTCTGAACACTCGAGGATCCTACAAGTGCAGGTGCAAGTCTGGCTTCAGGGGCAATGGCTTTGAATGCTCTGGTGAGATCCAAGAACTGCTACACAGAAATATGACTTAATTAGTGTCAGGGATACCTTGAGGTATGTCATATGACTTGTCAAATAAAGCCATTCACAATAGACATCAAAAACTCATGTGTCTGACCTTTCCCACATGAGAATAGTAAGTCAGATAAGTCAGGAGCAGTTTTACTGCCACATTTTTCATTTGGACTCTTTAAACATCGGCAAACAACAGTCCTGCCAAGGCTGGTTTCCTGCTTTCAGACTCCACTCCTTTTTACAGATGTTAGAAGAGAGAGAGACACCGATTGAAAACACACCTGTGTAAATATGGTATTGTACGGTAGCCAGCCAATCTGAGGAAGAAGAGAGAAGATAGGTTGGTTTGTCCTCTTTGAACCAGGCCCAGGTAGTAGCAGGTGAAGCCTCATGTAGCCAAATGGCATAAAGACAAAAGGCCAGGGGTTTCAGCGTGAATGAAGATGCCTTTATTTTTTGTAGTCAAGCCGTTTTATCAGAGGTCGTGGGATGGAGACAAAGGCAGTGCAGATGATTTCCTCAATGGTGAGACTGTGTGGAATCCAAGACTGCTTTCGCTGTTCACTCCCTGCCCTGCAACCCCATTCATTCCCTCGTCTTGCCTACTTTTTAAGAACACCTCCTCAAACTCTTTCTCTCGCTCATGGCTGGAAAAATGTTGTATGTCCACAGCACACACAGCTTGACGTGAGACATGGAATCCTCAGCATGACTCTTTATATATATATATATAGAGTGTACTGTCTGTGATACAATGCTTGTGCTTTTAAGACACTCATTCGGGTTATGTGCAATGAATGCCGCTGTCATGCTTCATCTGCATGGAGTAGAACAAGAACAGCAGCTGCAAAACACATGACAACAAACGCTTCCGAATCCTGGTAAAATACTGTATTTCCCAGTCATGATTGCAGTGCCACACGTCTAATCTGTTTCCTCTTCCTCCCTGCAGCCATCCCAGACCCGCAGGTGAAGCCCAGGATCCTGGGAGGTAAGCTGGATAACGAGGACATCAAAAATGTCATCCCTGAACCAGTCGCGACACCGCCTCCTAGGATCCGCCAGCAGCCTTTTGACTATGATGGAGAGGTCTACATTGGCACCCGGACTGACGAGAGAAATGTGGATGAAGTTCCTGAGGAAGAAGAGGAGGAGGAGGTAGAGGAAGACAACCAACTCAATCCAAGAGGAGATGTTTTCAGTAAGTGGCCTTGCGTTTGGTTTCCTCGCAGTAATTCTATTTCTGGCGTTCTGGGAGGTCCCCAATGTATTAACCATACACAGACTAAACCGACTCAGTAGTTTCTGCAGAGACTTTACTCCTGTGTCTACACAGCTTCTGAATACACTTATCAATGTTTCAGTAGGCTTGCTGAACATGCAAAATAGCAGGTCAGGTCTAGGACCTTGACCAGACTACAAAGGGGCCTGTTGCTTCATGTCCCCTGTCGACCTCAGGCTCCTGTGGACCAATACCTGTGTAACTCTTCTTGGAAGGTTTGATGTTACTAACAATTTAGAAACACACATTTAGATTTTGTCTGGCGCTTAAATATTCACTATTAAATAATAATCTCTTTTAAATGAACAGCATACTACGACACAACTCAATCTGATTAGTCAGAGGCATCCCCGATCATTTCCACAAAGAACCCCGTGCACTGTTTTAAAACTATTTCATGATATTAAACAATCGGCTGAGAAACAAAAAATATAAAGATCTCAACGAAAATCTATTGTTTATGAGACATGACTCTCACATGTACATTTGGGCAACAAATTGGGGGCAGCGTGGTCATACAGTGGTATGCACCTCATTGAGAAAACCCCATAAATGAGGTTACCTTTCACCACTAATCATGATCTTTATGGAAACAACTGAGTCTGTGTAAGAACTCAGATAGCAAGAGGAGACAGGCCCCAAGACATCCATCACCTCCGGGGAGGAATTTTACTCCGTCGACATGTGAGAGCCCACGGATACAACTCATCCTGGGCCTGCTTCCCATCCCCTGGGAGGAGGGTGAGGAAGGGAGGCAGGTTACGAAGCCTCCAAGCCTTTTATTATGTTTTCCCCAAAACAGCTGTTGTGCAAACAGATTTGACTCCTAGTAGGAAGGTCTGTCATCAGCACTCTAGACCTCTCTAACACTAGCCCACTTTGGCTGAGCAGGTTCAATAACCCCAGCTGTCACTTGTCTGACTTTTTAAAGCCACTTGCCATGGGGGTGGTTTGCTGCAACAGCTTTAAAATACTTGGGGGGCTGCATCCTTGAGTTGTGGCTCCATCTGAAGGCATGAGTGACAGCAGGGCAGGTCTACACCTGTTGGTTAAAAGGCCCTTTCTAGCTTTTGTTTCATCGCGGAAAATCTCTTTGCTGCATAATTTTGGAATGTTTTTTCAAGATCACATATTTTTGGGGGAATTCATGGACACATTCTTTGTCAAGGAAAATGTTTAGGGGCAGAATTTAATGAGATCTTTTTTTGTGTGTCATACAGTTGTGTCTGCTTTTACTGATTATCACATTTAGCTGACATTTTATACACTCAGTTGCCAATTCATTAAATGCCTCTTGCAAAAACTGGTGCAGTCTAATTCAACAGTCCTGTAAAGCAAACCTAGCTTCAGTTTTTGTTAAAACTGAACATTATGACCTTCATGAAAGTAAGGATTTATTGCAGGACTGTTGTATTGCAGTAGTTAGGTGTACCTAATAAACTGGCACGTGGGTGTATATTTATTTAAAGACTTAATGAATTTATGCTGATGTTTTTTTTTCCTTTTAATCTCTAAAAACAGTATCGGAGGACTTTGAATCAGTTTTCGGCCCCGCCACAGAAGTACAAAAAATCCAAATAAGACCAGTTCAAGAAGGTAATCAGATATCTATATATATATAGATATAATATATGTGCCATTGTTAAATAATGATTGTTTATGTGACTAATTTCCTAATGTCCTCCTCTCGTTTTGCCCTCCAGAGTTCATCATAGATTGCAACTTTGATCAGGGAGCGTGTGAGTGGGTCCAAGACAAGGCTGATGACATAGACTGGAGTGTAGCCTACCACGATGATGGTAACAGACTTATCAATACCTTTTTACAGATTATCTAAGGTTAATCTAGTGTCATCCATTTAGATGCATTCATTTCATTAAGTGCTCCAAACTCCTCCAGGTGCTGAGTACTACATGGCCATGAGTGCGCTAGTAGGGGAGGAGGAGGATATAGCCAAGCTGAAGTTGCTCCTCAGCGACAGGGCCCAGAAGGGCAGCTTCTGCCTCACTTTTGACTACCGTGTGGTGGGCCACAACGTGGGATCTCTCAAAGTGCTGCTGGATAACAACGCTTACCCAGTATGGGAGCAGAGCCAAAGCAGAAACCAGGACTGGCAGACAGAGCTTCTCACTGTGGCCTGGAAAGAGGAGGCCCCAGAGTCTGTGAGTCATTTTCTCATTTTATAAGGCATGTTATCAGTGTAGGAACTGCTAATAACAATAAATACGTATACTGGACCAGCACAAATGTTGTATCATGAGTCTATGTAGTACCTATGTGATCAGCTAGATTTTTCACTAAAATGCTAAAATCACAGTATGTTTAAAAGACAATCTCAGATTTGTTCACCTACTTCTGAAATCTACAGCCTGCAATGACACCACTGGATGTCTTTCAGATTGTCTTCGAAGCTCAGCGTGGGAAAGGTGTTGGGGGAGAGATTGGGCTGGACAATGTTGTGCTGACCTCAGGGCCCTGTCAAGACGATGACAGCCCCATCTTTTAAGAGTCTCCACCCCGGATTTACAATTTGAAAATCTGCTCTGACTGACACATGTAAAAAAAAATCCCCGTTTCATGTCCGTATTATGGTCTCTTCGCTGTGAAGTGTCTTGTGATTTAGCTACAGGGCATCCTCATAAAGATACAGACATATGATCTCAAGGGATGATAATGTATAATCAGTGCACGCATGTTTACTTTATCACCATGCTGCTACATCAATACATCCTGCCACATTCTCCATTGTGATTTTCAAAATAGTCTCTTAAAGTACAGATGACATGGATCTCAGGAATAGGTGGAAATGCTAACTTTGTTAGTTTAGGTTTAACAGTATTGTGATTAGTCCTATGTTGTGTATGTCATGCATTGCTGAAGTTAACTGAAAATAATCTATGACATGTAATGTGAATTCTTAGGTGACTTATATCTGAAATTCAATCTTAGATGAATAACTTTTGAAGGCTGATTAGTTTAAATGATATATAGTATCACTGCATATCTGCTGTAAATGTTGCTTTCATGTATTAATACATTAAAACTGTTTTTTTTCTAACTCTGTCTACTGTTCCTTTTTTCCCACACATATTGTATTATTGTATACCGGATGCCTAGCGCTCTGGGTCTCCGCAAACAGAAATGTATCACCATTTCTATCTAATCTGGCATAATTTGGCAATGGATGGGAATGCGGCAGTATCATAAGTCAGTGTTACAGGATGGACAAGATCCAAGGTATTATGACAAGGTATGAGAGTAATTTGAGGAAATTCAGTCTGCTGACTAAAAAAAAAATGAACCATAAATTTATGGATGCCAGGGCTGGTATTCTATCCAAGAAAACTGATTTGTGGTGGTCAATTTACACCCAACTTGAGCGAGCAAAAGTATGCTTTCGTGATGATACAGTTATCCATATCAAAAAAGGTTAAAAAAAAAAAAAAAGACTGTTTAGTCTGACAACCAAAGAGACAGCTGGTGACAGAAAGTTTGGTTGGTATAGTCTGTTTGGGGGGTTTATGGCGTCAATAATGTAAGTCCACACAAGTCAGATGTTGAGGTACTTCAGATAACTGGCCTGTGGATGGAAGATTTTGCTGCTAAAACTTTTAGATAAAAAAAGGAGCACATGACTTTGGAGTATCTTTACAATATGGCATTGCTATGTGCAAGTTAGCTTCAGAAGTCTGATTACAATCCACTGGTTTTTCTGGGTGCAGCTGGGATGCTGGCAGACAGCAGCTTAGTAGTTAAATGTCGCTCTCTGGTGGCTGTGCAGGAATAATACAAAGTAGAAAATTGGTACTTTCTGGGATCAGCAATGTTAACGCCCGTTGACGAATAAAGACTTGCTAACGTTTAAGCAAAGCCCGAGTTGGTTTAAAAGTAGTTGATGGATGTGCCCTTTCGTTATGAGGTGTAATCTGCGCATTAACATTAAATTTAAATGTAGACGCTGCAAGCGCCTGACATCTTACCTCAGCGATAGTTGGTTGTTGCTGCCAAGACGATCACATGATCCGAGGCTGTCCATGCATCGTTAGCTTGTTAGCAGCTAGCCGCGTTAGCACTCAGCCTCTGGAGCTCACCAGGAAACGGTGCGACCTGGCGTTATCTCGAGCCACGCCAAGGAGAGGAACTGTCAAACATATTCATTAATATTACTTCACTTGTTTCGCCTTCTATTTCTCGTTGACTCAGCGGCGGCCTGGCCTAAACTGTAAGGTACGTTAGCAGCAATTTTGCCTGCAAGTACACCAGAGCTAGCGAAATTTTACAGCTATGTTTCACTAGCCGAACTCCAGCTGTGTTCTGTTGTTTTCCCTGTACGTTAGCCTAGCATAGCTAACACTGCTAGCTGACAGACTCAATTTGGGCGTGTGTTACAGCCATTCGTTCAAAATTGCGTAGGTTACATGTCAAAAGCTTCATCTCTGTTGGAGGGGTCTCAAAGAGTGGATTGGAGGTTTGGTGGGGTGCTTTAAAGCAGTGGGGGCTTCTCAGTTTCTGCCCTGAGTCTTCTGTTAATCAGGACACCGATTGCTTGTCACTGTATTACAGCTGGTTGAACGTTACCTTCATGGCAGCAGACATCAACTTTAAACAAATGAGCATGTGACCGAGGACCACGGTCTACACAGCACATGATCTGGACAAGTGGAGCAGGCAAAAATCAATCAGGGGTGAGACAAAAAGGCTCAATACATCCACCTAATATTGTTTTTCTGCAGGAAAATGCACAGTGGTGATCAGTTACAATATTCTAATTCATAATGATATGATGGTGTAGCACAGGTGATTATATCTTATGTTATCTTATTTATGTTGCATCTCTCCATCAGGTAAATTATTTCAAAGTGGTCGATCAGGTGTGAACAGCCATGACTACGAAGACATCCCTGCTGAAAGTCATACTGCTGGGCGATGGCGGCGTGGGGAAAAGCTCCATCATGAATCGTTACGTCACCAACAAGTTTGACGCACACCTTTTCCACACCATTGGCGTGGAGTTCCTCAACAAGGAGCTGGAGGTAGATGGCCACCAGGTTACCCTACAGATCTGGGACACTGCTGGCCAAGAGCGCTTCCGCAGCCTGAGGACTCCTTTCTATCGTGGCTCTGACTGCTGCTTGCTCACCTTCAGCGTGGACGACAACCAGAGTTTTCTCAACTTAGGCAACTGGAAGAAGGAGTTCATCTACTATGCAGATGTCAAGGAGCCGGAGAAGTTCCCATTTGTAGTCTTGGGCAACAAACTGGACGTGACAGAGCGGCAGGTGTCCACTGAGGAGGCTCAGCGATGGTGCCAGGAGAACGGCGACTATCCATATTATGAGACCAGTGCCAAGGACGCCACCAACGTAGCGGTGGCGTTTGAGGAGGCAGTGCGTAGGGTGATGGCATTGGATGAAAGAACGGACCACCTCATCCCCACAGACACTGTCAAGCTCCACAGAAAGCCTCGCTCTGCTGCCACTTGCTGTTCATAACACCCAGGAGTGATCACTAACATTAACTTCCTGTCATGCCTGCTATGTGATGAGGCTGTAGGTGTACAATGCTGTAGTAACATCTTATTTAAACAAACTTTGGCTTTATGATTTGTTATACTTTGAAAGGTTTGATAATGCTAATAGTTGGACTGATGTTTGAAGGGCAAGAGGAAACACTAAATTCTTCAGTCTGATTACAATTGAATATGAAGTCACTGAATATTTCACTCAGCTCTGCCACAGTTCAATGGTCGAGCTTTGGAGGGGTTGCAGAAAAACAAAGTATTTTTGTGTTAACTCAAGGCCAGCTGTGAGGAACTAACACGTGTCATGACCGAAAGGAGGCAATATATTTGTTAATATATTAAGTTTCGCTTCCCTCACAGATGGTTAAATGTTCCATTCTGTCATGAGGAAAAATTATATTGTGGCTCTTGAAATATGTTTACATGTGTACTACCTTGGGAGTGTGATCACCATAGATAGGGTTTCTGAACGTCACTCCCCAATGTAATAATACAGAGTGATGACCTTTATGCTTATGTTCAGAAAAAAAACAACCCACACAATTAATTTATACAGCTCAGTAACCTTATTTCTGAGAATGATGAAGTAGATAAGGCACTACTTTGTGTAACTAACAAATTTAGGCTTGTTGTGATTATTGCACCTTTAAGTCTTGTTCGTGCACACTCTGCATAGTGAATAGATTAAGGCTATATGGACTTATATGCTGGAAGCACTGAGGGACAAGATCCCCAACAGAAGCTGAAAATTAAAGCAAAGATAACATGCATGGCATATGGTGTATTTTTAGTTTCTGGAAACGTTTGTATTTTGTAAACAGTTTTTACCTTGAAATCACTGAACCAATATTTCCTGAAGGAAACTAATGAAATAGCAGTTATGATTGAGTAAACCTTTCTCCATCTTGTTGGATTTGTTTTAGATGATGATTTTGGTTTTTAAGCACTCTATTAATATTTTTCTATACTTACTGTTTTTTTTTTCTCCCCCCCACAGCTTAATATTTAAAATGGTGAATCATTTACCGTAGGGATTTCATTTATATTCAAAGTTGTACTACTGGTATGCCAAACCATAAATAAACCCCCTGAGAATTGTCTGTTAAATCATGTTTTGTAGCCTGAAAACTCTGACAAGTCTGTTTATTATTCAGAGGTTTGTATTGAACTGAATCTTACCAATTCCAGTCTGCAGATAACAGAAAGTACCTAACTAAGATTATGTCAACAACAACATTAGACAAGAAATTGTTTTATAGAAAATCCACAGCTGTGTTTGATAAATTTTACATTCAAACAGGAAGGGACAAACGTATAAACATCAAACAAGTGTCTTAGGCGCATTTTTATATATACAAGAGAAGACGAGATGCTTTCACATCCTTGTGCATGTAAAGTGATTAACTCAGGAGATGTTTCTTTCCAAGAAACTGTACTTTCCTCTCAAAAGCTGTTGAGCGGATTGGTGCGTTGATTTCATAGAATGGATTCATTGCGAACTGGAAGACAGAACAAAATAATAAGATTAAACACTGAAGGTGGAAAAATTAGACCAAATGTTACCTCGTGCCAAGTTACTCCAATCATATAGAAGATGACTTACCTTAATGTATAAATCATATACATCATTAAAAAAGTTTTTGATTCCATCTTCTTGTCGCACATCATGCAGCATGATGAATCTTATATGTATAGCAAATTATTAAAGAAAATAAAGCCGTGCCAATGAATTGCCTTGAATATATAATAGTGACAATATACTGCAAACTAACATGTTAGATAATGACAGTAGAGCTACATCTAACAATTATTATCAGCATCAATTAATCGATTATTGTTTCTATTATGTAATTATGAAATGGACGAAATAAATGAAAAATCTTCAAATTGCTTGTTATGTTCAACTAACGCTCCAAAACTTAGAGATGTTACATTTAAAGTGGCATAAAATAGAGAAATGCTGAGAACAGAGAATGTATTCATGTTTCGGAAGAGAGTCTTTGGTATGATTGCTTGATAGATTATTAAACAATCAATTATCAAAACTAACAAAGACTAGTTATTTCAGTTATCTTGCATTACTGTATTCAAATTACAGGTGCACACCTCTGAAATTAGTCTAATAAACATGATATATCTATCAGCCGTGTAGACTTTTCTGTTTCTTTTCTGACAATAAACTAGAATATATTTAATGAATGTTTTGAGCACCAGAGTCAGTAAGTAAGTATTCTGAGAGGGAATAACAAGGGCAGAAACAAATGGAGTATTAGAAAGGATATGTCCTGCAGTGACGAAGGCAGAAACAAACCACTCGTTGAACTTGTCGACAGTTTTCAAGTACATATTGTTGGACAGCCACATGTTTTCATCCACCAAATCCAGGGCTGCGTGTGCAATGAACTGGTTCAGGTGACGGTGGTCATCCTGTGGTCAACGAAACAAATCAAGATAATACATTAACAAGCATTATTTTCAATAAATAACTGGAATGATCATGCACCACTTGTGATCACATGCTTCACAGATTATATCCTGACAGTTTTGTTGTAGGCTATGGCTGTGCTAATAAATAGTAGTGTAAACACTGTCACTAGACAAGAAAAGACTTACTCAGTACATGCTGGTGTTATTGATAAAGCAATGTTACCTTTGATTCAGCTTTCCCAGTTGGCAAGAACTCCATCTCAAACACGGGGTTGTCATGATGACCAACCATGACAAAATAGAAACTTCCAGACATCGCTACCCTTTCTTCTAGACGAAGCCAAACTTTCCTGAAAACAATTCAGAGCACAATAAATAATCGGAACAATTGAATCTTCTCAAATTTGAAGTGCCAATATCACCCAAACGCTTCGAGCTAGCAAGCTAACGTTAGCCGCGCTGCTCCACAGACGCTTGACGTCGTATAAATCGCTAAGTAATTCTCATAAGACTAAAGTAGACATATTACAGCTTGAAAGATTACAAGAACGTAACTTAACCACGAGAGGAAAAGCGTATTACTTTACTACAATCAAAATATGTTTACCTGTTTATTTAGCTTCCTGGAAAGCAGCGAGAGCAGTCGCAGAAAGATGACGACATATTCAAGTAGCTAAGTAAGTTTATCAGGTATTTGCTAAAACTGTTTCTCACTTGGTGTCATCGAAATAATTATTCCCTTAAATAAATTATACATTTTGTAATAGTAGTAATAATACTAATAATTATCACAATGATTAACAAGTTGCTCGTTTTTCTCGTTACGTCATAAATGTGGGCCTTTCCGGAACACAAATTTCCGTTGACGGATTTAAATTACAGGCACACCTCCTCGACGGGGACGCAGAGACGCTTTCTGGTTGTCAGGATGGTAACAAGAAATCATTCTCTTTTTTGAAATGCCTGTTGTACCAGGTGTTAAGAAGACAACAGTACAGTCAAACACCGGGTAAGAATACTTTGAAAGCTGTTGAAAACGGCGGTTTTGCTCTCTAACGTTAGCTCGCCGTGTTAGCAGCTTTACCAGGCTGCTGTACTTTTGTTTGTCTTCTGTCAGGATCATAGACACTACAAAATAACACGGGACAGTGATGTCCGCCACCAAAGAAGACACGTTATCCCCAGATGAGCTGAGGAAACGACTCTATCAAACTTTTAAAAGTAAAGGAGTGCTCGATACACTCAAGGTAAGTCATACTAATAACGTTTGTGGCGGTCCTTGTCTCCACTTGCCTTAGGTTTGATTTGATGTT
This sequence comes from Pempheris klunzingeri, assembly GCF_042242105.1. Taxonomy (NCBI): domain Eukaryota; kingdom Metazoa; phylum Chordata; class Actinopteri; order Acropomatiformes; family Pempheridae; genus Pempheris; species Pempheris klunzingeri. Next base: position 18,927,027 of record NC_092021.1, read on the forward strand.
TTAAATATAACCCTCAGTTTGCCTCAGTGTTGGCAGCAGGAGGACGATTCAGGGGCCAACCAACAGTGTTTTTTCAATAGTGAAAGTTATGATTTAAAAAGTTATCTATCTATCTATCTATCTATCTATCTATCTATCTATCTATCTATCTATCATCAGGATTTCAGTCAGCCTGAATCATTGGCCTCACATTGTAATGTAAATAATATAGAATGAAATAAGCTATTAATTCCAATATAAAGAGGTGTTTTATTTGTTCAGTGTAGTAATAATTTCTGGGATGGATTTGGAGTCACTGCATCACATTACAGTCCATGGAAATTAAATAAATCATACATTTTCCATACAAATATTTCTATAAAATAGCAGAAGCTCTAGATCCTCTGTAGTGTGTCACTGGGTCACCATTATTTTTAAAGTAAACATGATTGAGAAAGCTAACCATCGTCCTGCTGCCAATGTTGGGTGAAACTGAAGAAGAGGATGCCACGGGGTCCGGAGTAAACAACTAACTTAAAACTTAGAGTTTGATCCTCATCCTTCTTCTCTTTTCCTCCCCTGATCTGACTCAGACGCAGCTCCGGAATCAGCTCATCCAGGAGTTAAAACACCCACCTTTGACTCGAGGAGAACCCGTTCCCAGACCAGTACCTGTGAAGTCTGATCCCCGTTTGGTCTCAGCCTGCAACAGCATAGTGGCTGATCATCTCCACACCTCTGGGTACGAATACACTCTTTCTGTATTCTACCCTGAAAGTGGCCATTGCAAAGACAAGGTGAGCACGACTACTGCATGACTACGCAGCTGTCTGTTTAATTTACTGTAGCTTAAAGTGTGAAGAACATCATTGCAGATGAAGATTTTCATGTCTGGTCCATTTTGGCAGGTTGCAACAAAGGGAGACCTTCTTCAGCTTCTTAGAATTAGTCCTGAATCAGCCCTGTACAGATCCCTGGTAATTCATTAATGATTTAGCATGTATTGGTCTTGAAATGGGTACAAATAAGAAATTATTTTTTTTAGTAATATTGATGTTTTATTTGTTTTACAGTCTTCAAACAAAGACAACAATGATAAAGGTACGTTATAAAGGTTCCCTTTAAAAAAAACAACTTTTTCTGCCCCCAAGCATTACCCTTGATGTAATTTCTCTTTGTCTTGCAGGGTTCCTGATCAGCCTCCTAACACAGCTAACACACCATTACACCCAGGACCTTCGTCGTGATGCTGACACGCAGACAACTGGCATGGCATCTTATGGAGAGTCTCTTGGTATGCTGACATCAAGTCTTAAAATTGTATTCCATGTTTATGCCTCTCAGGGCACAGTTTTTAATGTTTTCTTTTCTTCCATCCACAGTTGAGAAAATGAAAATGATTGATAAGGAATATGAGAGCTTCAGTTACAGTGGAGACAAATGGTTTCCGTTCCAGTCAAAACTGGCTGCATATAGAAAAGAAATCGAAGCACAGATGCAAGCAGAAATGAGCACAAAGGTACATATGTTAATAAATTTAGAAATGTATGTGAGTCACAGCTGCTTGTTCATGTCAGCAATAAACAACATTTTGATGTGTAAACACTTCATAGTGTAAAATGATGGTGTAAATGGTTTATGAGTGGCCAATATGTGGTCATGTGGAGTTTTCCTGCTGGTTATGTGGCCTCAACACGGTGTCTTTTGTTTCTTAAGATGCAGCATTTTAAAGATGTTGAGGTCGCCAAGGTGAGGATGGAAGAAAAAGCTCAATTTCACAAAGAATTTGATAAGCTGAGGCAAGAGCTGGAGAGGACTTATGAAATGAAGGCAAAGGCACTGATTGACAGAGAGAAAAATGCCATTGATCGGTTACAAAAACAACAAGAGGTAGGTCGCTGCTAATTTAATTTTGTGCTCTTTCTCTCAAGATAAATCTCAGCAAATCCTGTTTTAAAAGTGAAATTATGGCACGCTGTCAACATTGGTCTTCATTTGCGCAATTTCCAATTGCTTAAATATTAGATCAGACGCGTAATTGATGCTGTTATTTGTTTGTTTTTTAGATCGAAGAAAAAAATGTGTATATGCAGAGACAATCGGTCCTGAAAGAAATTGAAACACTGCGGAACAGAGAAAACGAGCTGAGAATGAGGATGGTGGCTTTTGAAAAGTAAGAGCTCAATGTAAGTAATGGGGTGCTATGCGCTCTCTCTCATCGAGAACAATGCTTCATAGAGACTGTGTCTATTTGTTTTATGGAAGGACTTGTCAAATTCACGAGGAGAAAGTCAAGACCACTGAAGAGCTGCTGAGGAGGAGAGAACTGGCAGTGAAGACTATGGAGGACACATACGACCAAAGGCTGAGGAATGAACTCTCCAGGTATTTTCTTGCTGGAAATAAAGGGATCTTTATGTACAGTATATTTTCTGGCTTACATCGTCACCAGTCAGACATGATCAGGTGGTTACACACATGCAGTCTCATTTAAAACACACTCACTGGCCGCTTTATTGGGAAGGTAACCTAATGAAGTGGTCGGTGTGGTCGTCTGCTGCTGTCGCCCATCTGCTTCAAGGTTCGATGTGTTGTGCATTCAGAAATGCTCTTCTGTGTAACAAGTGGTTATTTTACTGATGCCTGTATCAGTTTGAACCCATCCGGTCATTCTCCTCTGACCTCTGCCATCAACATGGCATTTTCTCCCAGACTACTGCTTCCTACTGGATAAGATCTCTTTTTCGGACCGCTCTCCATAAACCGTAGAGGTTGGTGGGCGTGAAAAATCCCAGCACATCAGCAGTTTCCGAAATACTCGAATTAGCCCGTCTGGCACCAACACCCATGCCATGTTGAATTTCACTTAAATCATCTTTCTTCCCCATTCTGATGCTTCTTTTGAACGTCAGGTCTACATACCCAAATGCAATGAGTTGCAGCCGCATGATTGGTTGATTAGGTGCAGTAGCTGGTGGGTGTATTCTCTTCATTCTGTCAGTCAACATTACCTTCTCAGTTATATTGTCAATATGTGGCCTGAGGATGTCACTGTTTTGTAGCTTTAAAGTAAAAACACTATAATTTATGTGTAATGTACACTCAAAATGTTGTGTCAAAATCATCAAGTGATTTATTCCACTCTACAAGTTTTTGCTCCAACTGTTTGAATACTGTCAGTGAGTCTGAGTGAATTGTTTTCTTGGTGAATGAACACCAGTAAATAAGCTGAGATTGGGTAATCAACACATATTAGATTGATTTAGATTGTTTGTTATCACATCAATACTATGGCTTTTATTGGTTTAGTTTCAGAGCTGCTTTTTGATTGTTCTGATGTCTTTATAAAACTAGGTATCAGCTTGAGTTGAAGGAAGAATTTATTAAGAGAACCGAAGAACTAACGGAGAATGAGAACAGAAACAAGCGTGAGTATTTAAATCGAAGCAAGTTGACAGACTGGTTTGCTGCTGGCCGTGGTTTGATCTGTTTACAATCTCTTTATTTCCCAGTGGAAACGGCTCGTATCCAGAAGGAGACGGCTGTAATTAATTCCAAGTTAGAGGAGCACAGCAGAGCATGTTCAGAACTGAGACGGCTGCAGGTAAACGACACAAACCCAGCAGTGTTGACTTCACCCTCTCCAATGGGGAAAAGGGCACAATATTTTAGTCCTATCAAATTGTGATTGTGTAATATTTGCAAGTCACACAGTGTAGTCTCCAGCTTTATCTTTCCGTGTCTCATTTTCCAGGTTGAGCTAGACACAGCACAGCAGCAGATTTCTCTGCTGACCCAACAGAAGGAGCTGTTGAGGGAAAGACTGGAGAACATGAGTGACTACCCCAGCTTGAAAAGAGAGAAAGCAGAGCTGCAGGGGCAGTTGCGGCTGATGAAGAGACAGCTGGAGGAGGCCCAAGAGGAGAAGCGGCTTCTCCATGCAGGTGAGGATTGGCTGCTGTTTCTCAAGTACCTCCCATAAGTCTTAGCATGCCCCATTGTTACTATCCAGTTTCCCAGGAAAGAATAGTGTTCTCTCTGTGATAGTGTACAGCTGATTATTTCTTTGTCTGGGATATTTGATGTCTGATAGTTATAGTAGCTTTAAATATGTAAACATTGAAAATCAGTACCTCAGAATATTTCTAGTCTTTTTTTCCCCTTAACTTGAGACAGATCCAGTTTCTATGTTGCATTCAGAGTGCTTGAGTCTGGGCTCATTGTGAGCTGTGGGAGATGCAGTGTACTGTGAAGCATTCGTGTTAGTCTGTCCCTCTGGTTCTGGCTCAGCTGAGTCTTTTCGAATGTGTCGTGCCTGCCAATGTGGGGCCTCTGTTCTGTGTTTGTTGCTCCGCAGACAACTGTCTGAAAAGGGCCCAGTGAGGGAATGAGGATGAGGGGTAGAGTGAACGGGAGCAGAGAGCACAGTGAGCAGAGACAGAGGCCTCCCTATACCCATGGCAGAGAACCAAAAATGTACCTCTCTGAGGGATACTTCATTCTTCCTGTTTGAGGATGAGGCATGGGAGCAGTGGGCCTCCCTCCACATTGCTCCCATGTGCTGTACTCCCATGCTTGTCAGATCCATACAGTCAAAACTGAAAACATGAGCTGGCGCACTTCAAAATGACACCCTAAATCAGAACAACGATGCTCTTTCATTAGATAGTTTTCCCACTGAAATATACACTAAGACTGGCCGAAAGGACGAGCTTTTCGATCACCTTTTGACTCTGACAATATCTCTCTCAGATTTGGGCAGGCCATCCAAAGAGCAGCTGGCCTTGCAGATGGAGTTACGGAGGCTGCAGAATGCTCGGAAACTGGATGAAGAAGAGTTTGACAACCAAAAACAGGTGCTGCAGGCACAGCTCCAGAGTGAGGTCAGTCACATCACAGCATCTCGCTGAGTGTGGGAAACTATGTGGTCAGCTTTTTCTTTTTTCATGCAGTTTTGTCTCACTTCGGTGAATTTTTTTCTTTGTTTAATTGGGGTCTGTCCTTTAAATCTGGGTTTCCGGAGAGCTACTTTTGCAGAGACGGTGTATTGTGGGCAAACAATAACCTGATGTCCTGTGGTCTGCTGTTTTTTCGGCAGGTGGAGCGGTGCGCTCTGCTCAAGGCTCAGTTGATCGAGTGTGAGGAGAAGTCCCAGTGGATGACTCACCACATTGAGGACATTAAGATGCACCTTCGCCAAACTCAACAAGGTAGCCCATGCCTGGGCATGCATGTCTGCCACTTCTTGATGAGATTAGTCACACTGAATCATACAGGTTTCTGTATGCAGTTATGTGTGTTGCCATCGGCAATGCATAACTTGTGTAGCTTTATTTCTGCTTTTCATAAAGTGGCTTCCTGTCTTGGTTGATGTTATTTATTGACCATTACATTTTAAAGCAGGGAAATATTTGGCAAATTTTAAAGGCCTCAAGTTTTTTTCAGCAAAAACAAGAAAGGAAGCCATATGACAGTAGTAGCAACCAGATCCTAGGTGTAAATGCATGTGAAGAGCTGTTGGAAATAAGGGTGTCACGATATACTGATTTTGACGAGAATCATGATATTTAAAAATGAAATATCGACAGGGGACAAACTCTCTACCCTCTGCATGCGATTTTGTTTCATCGTGTAATTGCCCTTTTTCCACCTTCCTACACTGGCATTTTAAGTGCAATTCATTTGTCAAAAAAAAGACAAAATGCTCAATAAACATAGTTATGATGAAGTTAAGATGGATTTAAACGACAGCAGTATTGTTAATTTTTTCAGTGTTTTCAAATGTTCTATCTATCGCAATAATATCACTACTGGCAACAATAATCGTGTCGTGAAAATCTGATATCTTGACATCCTTATTCTAATTTGCTCTTTACTGGTGGTTGGTTTTCTGTATTAGTGTTCAACTCTTCTCTTGTTTGCTTTTCTCTTTCTTCCCTCTCTCCCTCTCTTTTGTTTAATCCATGCAATGATGGCAGCTCTTGAAAATGAAGTGCTACGTAACCCCAAGCCCTCTCTTGTTGATCGCTCAGTACTGGAGCTCAGCGCTGACAAGCTGGTTCCCCCTGACATCTATGTGGACAGAGCTCTGCTGAGGGCCAGGGTGGGTTATGATGATGTTTGTGAAGCAGGTGGGCCCTTGCGAGGACACAAGTTGCCTCGGAGTGACTCTCCAGACTCCGACATTGAGCTGGTGGCCCAGGCCAAGGCTCGATTCCAGGAGCTGCAGAGGGAGGCTGAGACCTTAGAGGAAGCCTACAGGAACTACCAGCAGAGGGCAGTGCGCTCCACTGTCTCACATATGCTACCCACAGGACCGCTTTCTCCGCAACAAGCACATCCTTCACTTTGGCCCAATTCTCCTCGAAGAAAACAAACCTCTCACCATTCACACACCCACGCCACACACAAATCAAAGGTTTCACACAGACCACTGTCTCCACAAACTCCCAGAACCCCCTCCATGGCACCCTATGACACTAGAAACACTGTCCCACCTGCACAACTAAGAGTGACCTTCTCAGAAGACCATAACCAACCCCAGCCCACAGTCTCCACTGACCACAGTCTCCGTTCATTGGCTGAATCTCTGCTTCTAAGAGATGGTCACCTTCAGAATGGAAGCAGCCCTCCACCCAGACGTCTGTCCTCAACACCATACTCTTCCTCCAGGAAAGAGCTTCAAAGAGAGATTGCAGAAGGTACCTCTGAGAAATGCTTTAACCTGTGACAATGCTTCAAAGTCGATTAGATGCGTCAACCTCTTTTAACTGTCAAGAAATATAGACAATGAAATGGCTTAATGTTTGCCAGAGCTCAAACAGTACATTTAATACTTACTGTCAATATATTATTCATGTTCCAGAGCGTTAAACAATTAGAACAATCAAAACAGTCAGTCCACACATTGTTGGATTGTAATCTCTCTCCCATGAGGCTGTTGCCTAATGTGAAGTCTTTGCCCCCGATAGAGGCAGTTGTGGCTCCGATTGGGTTCCCGGAGCTGTCGCCTGACAGACGGCTCCCTCGTCCCCCCCACGACGAGATGGCGACCTCAGGTGACTTTTGCTCCGAGATCAGTCCACCTCAAAGTCCTCAGCTCAAGAGCACAGCAAGAGACCAGCCCAGGTACCATCTGGCCTCGCTTTGGCAAGGACATTATTTTCTTTATACACTTTTACATAGAGATAATGACTGCTAATGCCTTCACATTTGTCCATGTCAGTCCACCAAAGCTGCAGCCTGTGATCTCCAGCTCGGAGTCTTCCCCACAGCCTGAGAAAATAAGCCTTGAAGATCTCACAGGGATTTTGTCAGGTACTCGAGTATTTGTTGGTGTTTCCTCTGTAATGCACTGCAGCACCCTTCTTGCGATGTGATTGGTAACGTGAGACCCAGTTTAGATCGTCTCCAGTTTGCAAATACAACATAGGAGTGTGATTTATAGCGTTTACCGGAAACGCTGTTTGGTCGAATCACTGCGCTCGACATGAGAGCAGAATTGTGATCTACGGGAAACTTTTTCATCTGTCGGCACATAAATTTCATAAAGCAGTGGTGTGGAAGTACTATAATTATTAAAAAAAAGTGCTATTTGTGTGTGCTTCATAATTTTTAACATTTTCAGATTTCATTATCATTTATTTCATAAAATCCCATTGATGGAGTATATCCGGTATAGAGGTTTGGGATTTTGGACTGGCTGCTTTTTAATGAGTGTGTGACTGGCCTCCAAAGTGTCCTTTCAGTGGCCCCGCACAATGGTGAAGATGAAGGGCAGCTGATTATGTATTCTGTGCCGGTCCTCTGGCTCTGTTGCATTATGGTGGAGCATAAAAGATCTCTTTGTGCATGTCTCCCTCCAGAGCCCGGCCACATTCCAGAGCTTCTCCTGGACACTGCCGACCCTCTCTCTGAGGAGGCCCCTGACGGCCCCGCTGTCCCCCACCCACGGGACCTCCCAGAAAACCCAACAGATTTGCAGGGTCAGGCGGGTGAGTCGTGAGTCCCTGCCCGCCCCCTCCCATCCCTCATCCCCACCCGTTACTGACGCATCATCTTGGTTGACCCCCAAATAACAAGAATGGCCACCTTTTACTGTACACCATCAGTCTGACATAATGAGTCTTTCATATTTTGCTGATTTTATTGCCACTCTGGAATACATTGCCTCTTAGACTACAATAGAGATGAAGTGGCAACTGATTTGACTCATGTCAGTCCATTTGTTTAATAGAAGTCCCACACACCTCAGGTGAATCTGCTAAGGAAGAGGATGAAGAGGATGAGGAGCAGAGGTGGGAAAGAGAGCGAAAGGAAAGACAAGAACGAAGGCAAAGGGAGCAAGAGGAAGCCAGAGAGAGGGAGCGGCAAGAACTTGAAAAACTGGAGGAAGAGACGGTAATGATGATCTGTAGTTTTTCTAAAACTCCTCTTTCTGACCTAGCCTAGTCTGATTGAAGTGAACATTGACAGTGTCTGTCTAACCAGAGTTCGCATGAGGTGGAGCAACCAGGACAGACCGATGAAGAAGAGGGAGAAGAAAGTGGAATTAAGAAAGGAGGAGATGAAGCACAGACGGAGGAGACTAAAGATGAAAATCCACTGGAAAAATACATGAAGATGGTCCTGGAAGCAAGAGAGAAGCAGCATGCACAGGTGAGCTGCAAGCACATTTGCCTCGACTCGTGTAGAACCTCTGTGCTTTTGTGACTTGTCGCAGCTGCCCTGCCTGTTTTTAAACTGAGTGTTTAACCAAGTGGGTTTTTTTTTTTTTGTTGTGTTTGTTTTAGAGCCCTGGAAGAGACGAGATGGGACTTACAAGCCCGGAGGCCAAGAGTTTGTCTGAGGAGAAAGATGACAGGTAACTGAAAACAGTGGACTAGACAAGACACAAAACAGTTGAATAGGTTAATGGCTTTACTTATGAAGAAACAACTCGCATGTTCTCATTTAAAAGCTATGCTGTTACTGTATATAAGCCCACATAATCCTCTTCCCGAAACATTTAATTTCTCTCGTGGTTTCTCTTTTTGTGGTCTTTTTTTTTTTTTAATTTAGTTATTTGTTCTGGAATTGTGTTGTCTCAAGGATGAGTTAATTGAGAAATACCTTGCTATTTTGGGTTTTTCTTTTTCTGTCCCTCGAGGCTTTCATTAATTAACTTGATTGTGTTTTCCCAGCGTTGCAGCATATTCACACAAGGATGAAGATGATGATTTCTGGTGAGCCGGTTGTCCCTGAGTGCTATTATAAACTGATGATGTATACAAGCCTCTGCAGTCTTGTACCGTTCTAATAAGTGTGAAACATTTAATGTTTCTATTTTAATATTTTATTTTTAGTATTTGACAAATTTTTTTGACTGCGTGAATGTATATTAGATCTGTTGTTTTTTTTTCCTCTTGCATTGACTGTACACCCCGAAACGAGATAATCCTATCATGCAAAAGAAAACAAATACCACAACGGAGAAGTTGTTCTATTTTATTTATTTTTTTTATTTTTCATAAAAACAGTCAACAGGCCAGTTGAATAATGTCATAAAGGGGTTTCCAGTCAGACAGGGTGCTGGATTGTTGTCCTCCTGGTGATTAATAGGTAGCCTTTATTCTTTAGTTTTTGGTTCATTCAACAGAAAACACAGCATACAAACATGAGATAAGTTGTACATTAGCCTCATGTACACCTGTCATCTTTCTCCTTTGCCATTGAACACCTGCAGCTATCAGCCCTGCAGAGAACTATGCAGGTTTTGTACTACAATATCTCACAGATACTGTGTAGTACAGCGGGCAGAGAGTCACAATGGCATACATACTTTGGCTGAACTTACCATTTAGATTGCCGTACAATTTTATAAATGACTGGCGTTGGAACTAATTGTTATGAAAGCTGAATTAACAGTTAAGCATCAGTTAGTCACGAGGAAGCCCTTGACATTTGTAGAAAATACAGGTATACTATCAGGCAACAAAATAATAACGACTCATACTTTTGACTTGAGTAACAGAACCTAAAAAAAAACATTTATAACTAATCGGCTACATAAAATGGATTAATTTGTACTCAGTTAGAAAAAGAGGAAACAGGCAAACACTGCCTACTACTGACGTCAGTATACATAACTGTACATCACGTGTGTCACTGCAGAAACAGTTGTCTTCACATGCAACAAAGAAATATCAAGTTATCCCTGTAACTCATCTAATAGAAATAAAAGATTACATGAGTAATTATGACATAACAATTGCACATCAAAAACAGGTGCAATTATAGAAAATTAAGAAAAAAAAAGTGGTTTTTATCTTTTAAAAATAACAAAACACTAAAGTTTACATTTTTCACACCTTAAGTTCTTTATAGCTGTAGGTTTTCCCATAGTACCATTGCACATGGGACATAGTTACAAGATTTTTCAAAATCATATTAGAATATATGATCGATATTACAATAGGTAATGGGCTAAAAAGAGTGTATGGGATCAGAGAGCTGTCTTTGTTGGCAAGCCTTGGATGTTTTGTCATTTACAGAAGTGAATACACATGGACCAAACTTTAAAGATATTAAATATTATTGAATATCCTTCTGTCGCATTATTGGCAGCAGTCCACATTTAGCAGTTAGCAAGCAAGTTATTCTTATGGCATTATGCATAGAAATTTAATTATGATACTGTGATGGCGTTGAGTTCCTGATGTGCGTGCTCGGTTTACTTTGCAGCTACTCTAATGCATACTCTGTGTCTGAGGCATCTTTTACAAGTAAAATGGAGTCTTCAAACCATAGTTGTACGAGGGAGAAGTGTTGTTTGTTTTACTTGAATTGTTCTATAGGCTCTAGTGTGCATCTGAGGTAGTGTTAATGTAGGCCATGAATGTTCTGGGTAGCTTTACAATGGAAATTAGAATCTAGAACTAATTATTAAAACTAAGATTATTGATAGGATCAGGTTGCAGTTAAATACTTGAACTTTTACCACCACGTTTACGACAGAACTGGATCCACAATATGTAGTTTGTGTCTTTCTTTTTTTTTTTTTTTTTACTGTTAAATCGAAGCAACAGTCTTGTGTCAGTACATTATAACTTGATGGTTCTTCTGATGTGCCATCTATAAGCGGCACACTAGCTCAGAGTGGATGTAAGGCCTTTCATGTTGCGTATAATTCATCTGCATTCTCAATTGGAAAAAGAGCAAACAAATAAGTTGTTACATTCCTTTGTTGAAAACTGGCCACCACAGCTCCAAAGAAAGACAGAGCAAGACTGTAAAACAAACTCATCATTTTGCGTTATATAAGAATAGTGCAACGTCTCAACCTTCACCAGCAAAAACTGGCTACAAAATAAGGGAAAGAAAAAAAAAAATCAAAGACTACATGAACATCAGAATTCAAAACTGCCTTTTTCCCCTTCAGAAAAACAGGGGGGGAAAAAAAATGCATGAATGAAATTTCCATAGCAGTTCCAAAACACTTGTTGGTGAGTTAGTGCAGAAAGCAACACTGATGCATTAGTTTGTTAGGAGCCTGGTTAGTACTGCACAGTGTCACAGCAGTTGGCAGGTTATTTTAGCTGAGCGTTTTCTTGGTCCAAAGGGGCCACAGTGGTTGGCCGCAGTGTCTGTGTGTCTTTTACGTGAGTGTGTGGGTAGTGAGCGTGAGCGTGTAATATCCTTATGTGTAGGAATTGAGGCATTCCTTTGAGCGTGAGGTGATGTCCTGCAGCTCCCGCTCTTCCTTCATTTTGATGTCTTGGTAGGCATGCATTTGACTGGCATCCTTAAGGTAGGCCCAGTTTGCTGAGAGAATCATGAGGAAGTGGATCTGGAAGAGAAGGGTGAGGTGGATGGCCGGTGAGCATGTCAAAGATGCAAAGCAAGCTACAGGAGTAAGAGCTACAGTACGTACATCACAGACATACACGTACATAAAGTTAAGCTTTTTAAAAAGACTTCACACACGGGGTGACAAAAGACATTACTGAAAAAGATTTAACTGTTAAAATGATTGTAACATCACTGTTACAATAATTACTAATACTGCATTACTATCTTACTATGCTTATTACTACAGAAATAACACTTTTGAGTCGTGAGAATGAGAAGAGAAAAAGAGCCAGAAGAAGTGCATGCCAGTTTTTTTTTTTTAATGCAGCTGTAAAAGCTCGAGGTTAGTGCAAAGCATGAGGTTTTGTGAACCTGATCCTGTCCCATATGCAGTTCTGCATTATATTGCTGTAGGAATTAAGAAATAGACCACATAGGGATACTTTTGTAAACAAAGATTGTTTATTTTATATAGAAAGTAAAAGCTACAGTCTTGAAAAACTTAGGAGAAAATTAAATATATGAAATATGGAGTATAAGTAGCTATAAACAGATCAAAGAATCTGAGAAATGTAAGCATGCAGGCTCAGTGTTAAGATAAAAACAAATGGCTCTTTAATGGCACTTTGAGAAATAATAAGAGGAAAATGTATGAAACAAAACATCAACTTCATAGCTGAGGCTATACCAGCATCAGCTCTCATAGAAAAAAATACATTTACTCTACTCTAATATAGGAGAATTTCTTTTTTTCTTTTTTATAAAATACATGAAATTAAAGAGAGGCTTAGGGCCTCATGCAGAAGTATACCCCTGGTACTGGCCTAACCCTTCATAGTGTGCGGTGCTAAGTACTGTGTGTGCAGTTACTTTGAAATCTATAATAAACACAACTGGTCACCATAATACTCATCAGCATAATACAGTTGATGAAAGGCTTTTAGTTCAGTTTAGAATCTAACTCGTGACAGAAGAAATAATACTGAATATTTTCTGCGTAACACTTTGTGGTTTCATGGGTTGGTACCAAAATATTAAGGCTAAGGAAAGAAACCAAAGAAATATGAGGACAAGGCACTTGACCAACGCTACTTTGCCACTGTAGCTAGTCCTTTTTACAATAGAATTCATCCTCACCAAAACTAATCTGGCAATCAAAAGCATAAAGCCTGAGAACACCTTTTAATATTTGTCATCAGATGTCCACATGGGCTAACTTTAGAGCTTTCTACTGTACATCTAATGGGCTTGGTGCAGTGTCTATCTTGTATATCAGAATGATCTCATTTCCAATTTAAATCATTTTTAAAATGCGTACGTTACAACCTGCACAAGTATCTTACAAGTATGTTTCACATGTGCCTCAGGAGTTTGTGCACAAATTACCATTTCGGCTCTGATTGTAGTCGACTGACGCTTGTCCTGTTATGCAAATTGAGGTACTGCCTGCTAAACACTGGGGGTTTTCTTTCATCCGAAATGCTCGTGCAGTTGGTGCTTTAGTGCGGAACTGAATGAGCTTCACACGTTACAAATATAAATAACACTGTTGTGGATTTCTAGCTGTGCACATTTCTATAAAATCCGATGGTGACAAATTTCTTTAAGTGAGTGCCAAGGAAAGCAGAACAAACCAGTCAACTGAACACCACCCCAATCTGAAGACAACTTTCATCAGGTGTCCTCAGACAAGCAATATCCCTGGATACCAAATCCTAAAGGAAGCATACAATCAGCTATTTACACTAATCGAGAGATGTTGATTTTTCTATTCTCAGGTATTTTTTTTTAGTTCATTTGTTGTCAGTGGCAACTGTCTCTACTCAGTGCAGCCTCAAATGCTGCACCGCGCTCTCAAAAACAGTTTAAAACTTAGTGCAGCAGTCTTCTCGACTCTTAAACTTCAAAACGGCAAAGTTATAAGTGGTAGCCATCATGTAGATCAGCTGGTGGAAGAGAACAGAAAAGGTTGTAAGAGAACATGCGGGTGACCTCCTCGTCACTAGTTAGTAAAGTGATCAATCATTGTTAAAGATCATAATTTTACAGTATCCGTCTTGTGATTTTGTGGTTCAAACTCATGATGATGATTTTTAGGAATAACACTCTTTTATGACGCACAAAACGCTCACCAAACTGCACTCTCCTCCATCCTAAAATAAAAACAGGGCCATGTGCATCTAAGCAGATGGTAAACAGCAAATGGAACTGGAGCTGAGAGAAAGCCTATGAGCCATCTTCAGATTTTACATCGGATTTTATAGAATGAGAGGAGCAGCACCTGACACGTGATCTGCTGATTACCGTGCAAAGATGGACTAAAGACAGAGCATGGAGAGACTGGAGGGAAGCTTACCAGAGCGATCACGGTGGCTCCCGCCCCGGCGCACGCTACGATGTACAGGTGATAAGACAGGTAGAACTGGAAAAACACAAGCAGCAGCGATTATTCTTCCATTAAAAAGTGCCACGTCATACCTCTGCTGTCCACACGTGTGTGTGTGTGTGTGTGTGTGTGTGTGTGTGTGTGTGTGTGTGTGTGTGTGTGTGTGTGTGGATTGAACGCAACCTCCTACCTCACTGGTGTTGCAGATGTCGCCTAGCACAGATCCACAGGCCTTGCCCGGTGTGGCATTCCATGGGATAATTCCTGTAGCCATGAAATTCAAAAGGTTTTCATATACACACACACACATAAATTGTACCATGTGAATATGATCAATGAGTTCATGTCCACTGAAGACTATACATATATAGTAAACTTCGATTTAAAGGGGCACTCCAACATTATAAAATGACTTTCCTGGTTCTGGAAGTCTGAGAGAATAATCAGTGATGATCAATTTTTAATGTAAAGTCTGCTAATGTGGGCATGTGGCCAATCTTTGGTGTATCAGTCAGTGAGGGTTAATTAAAAGATGCAATTGAGTTGCATTATGTGAAGTGCAGGATCCAGTGTTTTTAGAGCCTGTCCTATTGAGACTTCCTTTATTTTAGAGAATTTTTAGAATTTAATCCGTCCCTTGCAAACACCCTCCAAATTTATTGCAGTGCAATTGTAGCAGGAGCCCCACTAGTGGTCACAAGATTATTAAAAGATTAGGAAGGTGAGGATTGCACCTATTTGGGCCTTGACAGATTAGTCAAATAGGAAAAGGAGGAAGCCATAACTGTCATAGAAGATACATGCAACACGAGGTTTTTAAAGGGTGACAGCCTAAAAGTTTGGGGCACCCTGATTTAGATTATTGCATTGGTTCTAAGCCACCTCAGTCTGCACAGTAATAAAAGAAAAAGTTAATGATGTCAAACGAGCCCTATTGCTGGACAAAGAGCTATTCTCTCACCATACTGGCGAACATCCACACAGATGGAGTCAATGTTGGTGAGGTTGGCCATCGGAGACTTCATGGTGGCACAGGTAGACCACATGTTGTAGAAGAGGAAGACCGGGACAGCAGAGAAGCCAAACACACCGAGCCAGGCCACACCCAGAATGTATGTGAGGAACACAAACTGAGGACACGGAGATGGCACCATGTTAGCTTCAGATAACCGTGGAACTAAATCAGTTGTATGCATCTTTGTACGCATTTTATATATTAGCACTAAAAAAAATTAAAAAAAAAAAACTGGTTGGACACAGCAGTGTGGTTGTGTAAACATACCATTCCACTGATGCAGCGTCCACAGATGGTGGTCTTGAACTCGCTGTGCAGTTCCTTGACAGCGCTGGTTGTGTAGAAGCCCTCAGCCAGCAGAATGATCCCATACAGGAAGAAAAACGAAGCAATGCCGTAGATGACATACTGCATCAGCTGTATTCTGTTAAAGAGCAATGTCACACATAAGCTATAGGTTAAAAACAGAGCAAGCGCATATCAACGACTACTACTACGATTTTCGCCGCCAAAACAGATGATTATGACTGAGATAGTGTTCCAGCTTTCCTAAGTAGTGAGGAAAGACGTGCAGCCCGAATGTGGAGCTAACAGGTGATGCATGTCTCTGGAAATCATCTGCCAAGAGACAGACTGCCTCTGTAGACATCTTAAATTAAACAGAGCACTCCCAATCTACGGCAACATAAAACATATGTGCACTCCCGTCTCCTGTCACTCCTCTTTTATCGTTTGGACTAATGGATGCGCTGTATTTAAAAAAAGGTCCATATTAGGACTGTTCTTCAGGATGAGGTGAACCTGGGGGATGTTATCAGCTAAAAATAGCCCTCATAAAGTCAACCTCATTCAAAATGTTATCTTACATTTGGGGCACTCTTCATTGTGATGGTTATGTAAGAGCACATTCTCACAGTGACCACATTGTGTAATGGATCCTACTGTGACGTGAAAGACACAATATTTTAAACGATAACGGAGGTCACCAGGATGTCGCAATCCTCCGTATTACTCATTTCTCAGACACTGGCAAGCATTGCAAGCAGCAATGCTCTGAATACAAAGGGTACAAGGTCGCTTACACGTCAGTCAGCATGGCGTGATCACTGGTGACCTTGGAGAAGTGGTTTTCCAGGATGGTCACGGTGCCAGTGAGAGCCACGTGGCCACATCCGCAGAACAGGGCGACGCCAGAGAAGCAGAGGATTGTTGCCACCAGCGACGCATAAGGCACCCCGCCTAAACATTTGATGCAGCACTCAAAGCAACCTGGAAGAAAAAAAAGCAGAAGAAAAAAAAAGACATGTCAGGGGAAAGTGTCATTTAATATCATGGAACAGTGTTTTATAGCAAATCTTTTTACTTTAAAGGGCCATGCTGTAAATTACATTCCATACAAGGGATTGTGTTTCAGTCACAGGAAGTGAACTCAGGGGAATGAAGTGTGAGATGAATATTCATATGAGTCATCCATTCACCCATCGAGCCCATCCCAGCACACAGGCGAGAGCCGGGGTACACCCTGGACAGATCACCAGTCTATCAAAGAGCCATATGAATAATTTTCAGACTAATTACACCATATGGCATTTTGTCACCCATCAGGACTGATTAAAGAACACCAGACTGAGTTTTCGCTCAGAGATCTAAAGAACAAAATGAGCAAAAAGGAACTAATACAGACAGAGCAAAGGACGTTTTTTTAAAAATACGTTTCCTCTTTTCTGTGGTCATGCTCGATGAGACGTGTTTCCTTTCAAGACTTCTGCAATGGAAAGTACCAGCAAAAAACAGAACAACGTGTGAGGCTGAGTTTTTTTTAAGTCTACACTGCCTTTAATGACAATTCATCACTGCACTTTAAGGGCACTAATGGCCATCCAGCAGGTCAGAGCAATGGGTGTCTGCCAAGCTGTAATGGAAATCAATGGCAACTCACAACGAGGGAATGAAGTGACCCAGATGGATGTGCCTCATCCAATGTGCTCTTATGCTTTGTGAAATGGAGCTAGTCACCACAATGCACTGACTGTGGATGCAAGCAAACAAACCACAGTGTGCTCCCAATCAGATCCACATGGGTCTGACAGGATGTTGTAGAGTCACAGGACAGCGGGGTCAATGGCTGTTAATGTTTTAAAGCCATCACATCTGCCCCGATGTCACACAGCAACTAAAGGATTTAAAGCTGCTGTGATCAATATTTTTACATCAACAATTGATCGAATCACTGTGTGTATATGAGAGAAGCCGCTCGTAGCGGCGATTCTGCAGAGAATTACCACCAAGTCTACAGTTCTCCTCAACTCTACGGACCTTTTTAGCCTCTCAGGCTCATCGTTTTTCTTTTCACTCGCACCGCATCTGCATCATTAAGCAAAAAATATCTCCAATAAAACGCTTGGGACGCTACCTACTCAGCATCAAGCAGCAACAACTGACAAAATGCACACAGATACATCTCCAAATGAATGTTAATGTTCCTCACAGCTTCTGGACATATACATAAGCAATTGCTTGCTAACAACTTTGCAACTTTAGCTATGTGCACCGCTCCTAAGTGGTCAAAACACCAAATATTGCTGGATTAAGAAATCCTATTGAAATATTTGCTTATTTATATTGTTCTGGGTTTGGAAGAACTGCAACCTTAAAATAAACAGATCATGCAAATGGCAAATGTCTATATTACAGAGAATATAGTGAATTTACAAAGTAGTATAACTTATCACACACAAGTTTCCATAAAGATTTGTGCACATGCTTTTCACTGTCAGACTATTTTATGCAAGTGCATTTTAGTGATATTATGCTCGGAGTTAGAAAAGAATGTAATTTCAATATGATAAGTGGTAACTCTGGGCTTACAAGCTATACACTGTATGCTTTTTTTCTTGCATCTAACACATGTAACAGGTTTTTCTTATTCCTGCTCTTTATTGTATGTAGTAAGAGCAGGAAAACATGAATTCCTCAACAAAATATGGTGCTTTTATCAAAGAAAACAGACCAGAATCTCTTTTCTACTTGCTTGCCTCTCTCATGACGCGAGTATCCTGAAAGTTCATCTGTGTTTGTGCTCTTTGCCGTGACAAAGGAAATTAAAACAGATATACCGCTGCTGGGCCAATACTTTTTGCAGTCAGACGCGTCATCCCGGCTGTTTGTGTAGTACGGGGAGATAAAAACATTTTTGTCCCATGGTCAGTGAATGAGAGTTGCCATGGCAGCATGTTAACCACAACTCAATGAGTATGCCCGCAGCAGAGTTGCTAACTTCTACCGCAGCCCACATTTCTCTGATGAACATGTCGGGGAGGGTGGGTAGGCTGCTGGGAGTCTGTGTGCAGAGCTCCACAGGATATTGAGCTCAGCTGCAAAGTAAATTCAGTCCATTTAGAGGAAGAGCTGCTCATGTAGTGGATATCACTGTCAGGTAGTTCTGGGCCAGTAGCAGGCCATATATTTGCTTTAAATCAACTAGCTCTCCCGAAGAGAAGAAATGTTTCCATATGAGAAGTGTGGTTAGTGTGGTGTTTATCTCTATTGCCAAATCTTTCATACTTATTATGCAATGAGTGACAGGAGCAGCAACAACAGCCACACTTGGTTTATTATGAATTCATTTGATCACAATCAATTGTGACATGTCATGGATGAAAATCAGCATGCCTGCCCAACTCATTACGGTTTCAAACCCTGCCTTGGAAATGCGTCACTATTCCCATTAGATCAGCTGTCAAAAAGCTGACAGAGTGCATAGTGCTGGATGCCATGATCACATCATGACAGTCAGTCTGCCTGGATTGTCTGAATTTTACCAGCTCTGAAAATGATTCTTTAAAAAAAAGCACAGATAGGGATGTCTAAAGCTATAAGACACAAAACTGTCACCAGGCAGCATATGCCTAATGTATGATGTGCTTCAAATGCTTTAAAAACGTCACATTGAGCATGTAACCACCCTCGATTGGAGCCTGTCACGGAGAAGGTCAGACTGACATGTCTGCCTCTGTCATGCTTGTCCGGCTTGGAGCACTTAGAGAGAGAAAACGTACATTATGTTTGAAAGCCACCAATCGGATCGATGAGCCATCCGTTTGATTAGTGTCCATTCCACAGGAATGGAAGCTTCCATCCATCCAGACTGAGAATGCTGGTTATCTATCTCTCTCTGAATGGGGTAAGTGTGTGTCACTTACTGGTTGTTATGTTTAATAACACAATAAATCCGAGGTGGTATTTTCACAGCTGGATTGGACCTGTTGGCAGGTTAGTATAACTCTGCTCTGGCGGACTGAAAAAAAACACAAGGACAGACTCGCTGACGTGGTTCAACTATTAGCAAACCCTCAGGAATACTTCTCTGTTCACAAAGGGCCTCTGTTGAGGGCTTTAGCCTTGGTATTAGACATCAGAGCAGACAGATATGACATCAAAGGCCATCACCAATCTTGGGCACTCCTGCACAAAGGACTCTGTCTGGGGACAGTAGCCCCCATAGTAGACAGACAATAGTAAAATCAGTCTCATTCAGTCAATGGATTCAAAGCTGAAGGGGGATTTGGAAGTAATCTCAGGATCTGTGAGATATTGCTTGCATCCTTTTTATTAAATCTACCTACTTCACAGAAGCC
The DNA here is from genome assembly GCF_042242105.1 of Pempheris klunzingeri. Taxonomy (NCBI): domain Eukaryota; kingdom Metazoa; phylum Chordata; class Actinopteri; order Acropomatiformes; family Pempheridae; genus Pempheris; species Pempheris klunzingeri. The sequence continues at coordinate 18,946,873 of NC_092021.1, forward strand.
CCTTCAGTTCTTGACTCCAGGTTTGTGTTTTTGCCTTCTTTTATGAGAGAGGTGGGGCTGCACTGTTGGGTTAAAGGAATAGTTTGACATTTTGGGACATTCCCCCATTTGCTTTCTTGCTGAGAGTTAAATGAGAAGACAGACACCACTCTTATATTTGATAGTTAAGTACAGGACTACAGCTAGCGGCCGGCTATCTTAGCATTAAGACCGGAAACAGGTCTGAAGGTAACAAAATCTAGTTTACAGCCCCTCCAAAGCTCATTAATCAACCTATTATAGCTCGTTGGATGATATGTACCACCGGTTTTCTTTGTCCGAGTTAAACATAATTCTTTTACGTTGTACTCATTAGTTCAAAGGATATCACGACACTTCATAGAGGATTTTATAATGTGTATTGGGGAGTTAAAAGACAGTCAGTCAGTATCAGTAAACCTGCCACGCAACAAAGTACAGACTGTTTTCTCTGAGTGTACTGTGTGGGATTTCATAGCACACAGGATATTGAGGGGCAGACTTTAGCTCAAATCATCCTCCTCCACAGGGAATAAGAGCTGGTGAATCTTTAAACAACAAGCTTGTACTAAATGGATCCTGCTGGCTTGTTCTGAGTGAAGCGCCATAAATGAAAATCACGTTGGACCTTTTCCCTCTGATGACTTTCACATGCTCTCAGTCCCTGACTAATACTCTTGGTCAGACCTCCAACCACTTCAAGACTCACCCCTCTCCAACTCAGCGCTTCGGTACATGAATGAGAGGAGAGGAGATCGAGTGAAAAAGAGAGTGTGAGAGAGAAAAACACAGACAAGTTAGCGACTGTTTGTAATGACAATGTCAGGCCTTACGGCAAAGCCTAGATTTGCCACATTGGGATCACGAGGAGAGAAGGAAAAAAAAAGACGCTTGTGTAAGAAGAAGTGTGTGTGTGTGTCTGTGTGTATGACATTGTGTGAGAGAGATAGAAAAAAAAAAATAGAGATTGAGTCCAAGAAGCCCTGATACAAAGAACCAGTGTGTGCAGCCCTAGACTGTCCATCACAGTGGACTCTCAGGGGCCATTCAGAATGGCAGTGAACCACGGTCCCGCTCTTCCGGCCCACAGGCTTGAGGCCCAGGACAAGCCCACCGCTGAGCTCCATCCTGTGTTCCCCTCCAGAGCAGCTCATAGCTGATCCACAATGGGCCACAGCGGCCACTTCACACTCCGGGAGGATCCTGTTTGTCAAAGCATCTCAAGTCTTCCAATGTGTGAATAAGATGGCTCATTAAGACCAACATGAGTTGCAGGCAAGTTGGCACTACGGACCAGCAGACAGATGAAACAAACAGACGAACAGACAGAGGCACGGCTGGACAAAGTGATCAAGAAAACAAAGTGAAATCTCAGCCTCATGTCTAATAACCACAATACTGGGCCCCAGACTTCCAGTGGCTGCAAGACTTCTAGGTTAACTGGCTGTTTTTTTTTTTTAACTTTATTTGATAGAAGAGAGAGAATGAGGGGGTAGAGAAGGAGGAAATGACATTCAACAAAGGTCCAGTATCAGTTGTTTGTTGGTTTGTTTGAAAAATCTTAACAAGCTGCTATCTATTGTGTGCAATGTGCTCGATGGGTAGTGGGGGGCAACAGGGGCCCTACAGCACATGTTTGCCACACAGCCTCCAAACACGTAGCTCTGGCCGTGCATCACCACAGAGTGCTTGAGCTCAGACTAATCGCACTGACCCGTGCAGCTGGCTCTGCTTTATCACCACACTCCATCCTTCAACAACTGACATCCCGTGTCGACACCACAAAGCTAAAGTCTTCAGAGAGTTGGGACCCTCTGTGGAAAGTGGAAAAAATGTCTAAATTTGCACCTGATTGCATGGAAAAGCAAGTGAGCAACGTACATTTAGAAAAAAAAAAACATTGTTTCATTTGATGTCCACGCCAGACACAAATACATAGATATCCACGCTTATGCAAGACAAACACATACAAGATCCACATGATCATTCGTGCATGTATGTATGCATATCATAAACAAATAAATAAACCCCACTTACACAAATAAACACACTTGGGTGCACACAATTTGTGATGAAGACTTTGCAGCTTTACCATCTCATCACTGAGTCCTGAACAACAAACTGGCTTCCTGCCCTGTTAAAAACACTATGCACTTTTAATCTGACATCTAACCTCATTGCTTACAGATGTGTCTGTTTACAGCTAATGCTAAGTGTTGTTGTTTGTTGCATCATTGGGGCGAGATGCCAGAACACCATTTATGAGAAACAGTCTCATTTTCCACGCACTCCACTTTGAGAGGAGCGATTCTTAAACATGCCATAATGGCTATAATGGCCATTCTCGGGGGGACGGGGGAGAACTGAGCCTGCAAATTCGTCGAAAGTGGTTTCACTGTTTACGTCTCTAACAACGGAAACTTATACTATGTCAGCTAATGGCTGTAGCTAATAGAATGCAATAGCTCACCCGTGGCTGTATGTGAAAGGAGCTGAGGGAGATGAGAGTATGCATTTTATGATAATAACAGGCAACGATACATTGTGTGTTTGGGTACACTAGAGCAGTAAATATGTAAACATGAGTTGCACAATGATATGTAAGTAAATGATGGGAGAGTCAAGTCAAACAAACTAACTAATAAACTATTTATAGGCCAATATCACATACAGTATCTCAATGGGCGTCACAGGCCCGCAGGTTTCCGACCCAGCCTAAGATACTGAAGACAAGGAACAGCGAAATAGCTCGCATCCCGACCTTATGATCACAACGTCCAGCTGAGGACCTTTGTTTGAAGCCATTTCCCATCTCGCTCAGCTCTCTACTGCTTTCATAATGACACAGAGATCCAGAAACATAAAGTAACACACAATGAGGCCTCCTCCATTTGTATGAGCTGGGAAACCTGGGTCTTTATGATGCCTGTGTTGTAGTCAATAAAAAGTGCTTGTCTGAATTGACAATATTTCACTTGAAATAGATGTTCAGAACAAAAGAGCAATTGAAAAATCAATGATTCCTGCTGATTCCTACAAGAAGGGGGTGATCAAGTTAATGACTCTCTCTCTCTCTCGTGTACACTCTCCTCACGGCTGTCTATTTGTGAGACTGGTAATGTCTGCTTCATTTATCTTTTTCCTTGGCAGTACCTCATGCACATCATTAATCATCACCCCCCCCTCCCCCCAAAGGAACAACTCAAATGCACCCTGAGGTTTGATTGATCTGCTGTGGATTTTGCAACAGGCTCATTGTCCTTATGAGTGACACTGGCATGATGAAGACCGGCGGCAACACAGCATCCCTCCTGCTGCAGGAGCGCAGTCTGCTCCAAACGTGCCACATGCTTAAAACTAATTAGATCATATAACAAGCACAAGCAAAACGCTGCGGAGCAAAAAAAACACACTTGAAGCATGACAGAGATGAAAATATTGCAGGAGCAGTGGTGCACTAATCCGCAACTGGAATATCAACAATCATGTGCATGCACACACTAGAACAAGGATGACGCGCTGACATTTAAAAATTTTAAGTCTCTGCTGAGCAAAATCTACCCGACCAGAATGAAACCAAGCAGGCTGGAGTAGGTTAAAGCCCCAGTAAACAAAGCAGTGAAAAGAACTGAACTGGCTCTTTGTGAGCGCTCATTGGTACCTCTTTTGTCCTGCCTCTGGTCTTGGTTTTCTTCTGATGGAGTTTCCATGGTTGTTTTTCTCCCATCCAACAAAAATGCTTCCTTTTAGCAAATTCTCTCTTCCTTTCTCCCCCTTACTCTCTCCTAGCTTACTCCCTCTTACTCCCGCACGTTTTCTCTTTCTCTCTCTCTCTCTCCCTCTCTCTCTCTCTCTCTCCCTCTCTTCCACGTTCGCTCCTTTCGACTCGTCCTGCCTTACAAAGGCACCACTCCACTGTACCCCACACTTCCTTTCCAAGATGCAGAAGTCTTGTCAGAAGGGATTTGGTTGGGCTTAGTGCGTGCCCTCGGTCACATATCACTTAAAATCCAGGTTAACACGCAAATTGTGCATCTATTCTGTTTCAACTGACCGTTTTGGGATTTCGCTAGAGTCAAATTAATTTGTCCTCCTAATGACACACAAATCCTCGCCCATGCCCTCAACACGCTCCCTCCTGTACGGCGTCCCTGGCTCTGAAAATGAAGTAGATCCCTGAATAGCAAATCAAAGCAAGCTGCCTGGTGAGAAAGGGTGGGTTATATTAGAGAGGGGGTTGCAGATGGGTGAATAAGGACCCCTACTTTAGAGGGTGAAAACCCTACTCTGTGCTGTATGGACTGGGGCAGAAAGAATATAAGGACACAGTCACCTTTCTGATGTGATCACAGTTCAAGAAAGGGTGTGTGTGTCTGTGTCTGTGTGTGTGTGTGCTGTGGTAGAGTTGGGGGGTTAGCCCTTCATGTTCTGATTTGCACCATATGCTCTCTGCTCCTGCAGCATACATTAGCAACCTCTGACCGCTGTCTTCCCTCCATCTGGTGGCTTCTAACTCACATGAAAAGGACACAGGAAAGACGGGCAGATCTACATTTCCTAAACAAGAGTCACAGCGTCCTCTGGGCCAATACAACAACAACAGAGGAAACAGCATGTGAAAGTGGGAGATCCAGAGAATCCATAGGGCAGAAGCACGGAGACTTTAAAAAGGTATAGACGAGCTGAATAGGAGAATGCAAAGAGGTTGATACGGTGTGAAACAAATAGTTAAAAAATGGAGAGAGGACGGAGAGATGACCAGAGAGACAGACAGCGAAGGAGACTGGGAAGACGGTCTTGGCTGTGTTTGTTTGGCAACAGCAAGCCGAGGAGCCCCAGGGGCATGCTAATGAGAGATAGGCCTTTCAGCGGTGGGGGGAGAGCCCTGCTGGAGCAGAGCTGGAGTGGTGTCTTCTCACGGATACCAGACCTCAGAGAGGAGGGGGACCAGCAGGGGAGGGGAGCCTCAGGGGTCAGGGAAGTGAACTTAGTGGGGATCCCACAACAACAAATGCCGCACTAATCTTAAAGCTTTTTCACCGGCAGCCCTTTAAAAACGCCAGGAGAACTGACATCCTTGTGAAGTGGGGAACAGAGACTCCAGCCCATGTGTAGAACTGATTTAAAGAAAGCCATGCTTGTGATTTCCCCATTAGTTGTACTAAGGAGCTCAAGTGAAGCTTCAAAAGTAGCGTACTCGCTACACAAGACTAAATGTATCATACTTCACGCAGTGGTTCCAAATTACTGAGAACACCAAAATCAAAACAAACCAGTGATCCATCTGTAGTCCTTTAAAAGTTTAAGGACAACACAAGGTTTGAGTTTATTGCGCACATGTGAAAGGAAATTCAGAACATGTGGCCTAGTTAATTTTTTCTAATGTTTCCACGCTAATGTATTCAATTCTAGTATAAATAAATAATGGAAATAATGACAAATGCCCGTGCAATTAAAAGAATGCTTTCTTGGCTTGGGTATAAAGCCAGGAAAACAGTGTTATGGTTACTGAACTTTTCTTTGTAATAACTATGCTAAACACGAGAGTAATCATAAATATGCTGTTTCCGAGTGCATGTGAGGGCGTCAGAGTCGGCTCGACAAACTTAATAAACAACAAAGGGAATGGTGTGAAAATGATAAAAAAATATATTCTAACCTCTAAGAAAAGAAAGATCATGGATTGCGCAAAGTTACAGTACAGTTAGCTGCACAGTACAACTGCATGACTAAGGCTATTCACCAGTGGGTAGAAAAGCAGCTGAATGAGCCAGTGATCAGTGGTAAATGATTTTATCATGTGTATGACAACTGAGACTGAGTGTATATAGCTGTATTTTGTCAAAAATATACTGTAAATATATGTTTGTGTTTTCTGCCATCTGGTGAATGCAAGTCCAATATGCACCCTGCTTTGAGCTCTGTTTTGGCCTCCACCGACATGTGTCAAATCATCCTAGCCTTTAGCAATTGCATGTTCAACTTTCTGGGCAGGTATCATATTGTGTATTTATTGAAGCTTTTCATGCTGGAAAAATCTGCCTGCTGCTGCTGCTGGAAACAGAGTTTTAGAACAGGGAGACTAAACAGTACGATAAACGTACCCTTGAATCAAAACAGTGAACTAAATAAAGTTATATAATAATTCTGTGAGGGTTCATCCGTGTGAGTGGAGATTGGTCATGTGATTTATTGACTAAATCATATCATGGCAAAATGTAATGTATATTGGTAGCCAATGAATACAGCAAGAGAAGTGTTGCAAGACACCTACAGAGCAAAATACTGACTAGACTCAGCTTTACCAAAAACACTGACAGGCTGAGTGGCTGTGGGAATAATCATGTGAATGTAGGAGGCAAAGCCTGAGTGCTGCATGCTAAATTCCAGTGTTGAGAACCTGACACTCCCCTACTTGAGGACACAATCTGAATGATGATGAAGCTCATACAAATGGAGGAGGCTTCATTGTGGGTCAACCTTTCACGCTGTGAGACTGGGGGCCCTGAATGCTCCTCAGTGTTCAGTCACCCGTGAAGACCTGCACCCTGCTTGATTCACACTGAGGAAGGAGTTCTCAGGGACGCAGGTCTGTGCCCAGGCCCAAGCACCACTTAAAACCACTCGCGACGGCCTGAGAAAGCAGGCGCACGAACACCAGAGCAGAGGAGGACGCATGAAGCTAAAAGGGTTTGTGGAGTGGCCCATATCAGCTATGACTGATCGTGAAGGCCAAAGTCTGGAGAAAAGGAGAGGGAAGCCAAAACAAGGAAGCAACCTGATCCTCCAAATATCCCTGAATATTTTGCTGCTCTTGGAAGAAGCTGTAACATTCCCCTTCATGTACTTGACAGTGATTAGTGGCTAATTACAACATTGGAGTCAGTGATTCTCGTAAAAACTGTTTTGCCGATTTGTGGCAGTCAGTGAAAATCATTCCTTTGTCCTGTGGTGGCATTACCGACCTAGATTTAAATGCAGAGCATCTTCGTAGGTCAGTCTGCTCTGCATGTCTGCTTTCATGTTCAGCGTGCTGAATCCAAGTCATTGATTGGTTTACAAAAGCACCGAACTACAAACCCATTATACAGATCCATTTGCTTGTTTGCTGACCCATTTTCCTCTGCTAGTCTAGAGATTTAACAAAGCATTACAAATTCTGTATGGAGTTTTTTACTGACAGTTCAGCACATGATTTGTGATAACAGCCAGTACATCAAAAAAGTATGCCTCAAACTCACCCTGGTAAGAAGAGCCAATACTTCCATGTAATGATTAAGAGCACCACACCAACCAATATGAGCCTCTGAGTTGTATCCCTATTTCCTAAGAAAAGAAAACTCTGCAGTGGAAAAAATGAATATGCTAACTGTCCTCATTCGTTAAAGTTAAGTATGTGGACAGTGAGGGGGAAAACCAAAATGGGCTGACTTATAATGAGCCTTGTGCTTTCTTTTGGCTCTGTCAAAAAGCTATAAACTTAGAAAAATCCCTTTTTCTCTGGCATCGCTGAGTACACAGCAGACAGAAAGAGGAAACTCCAACACACTCAGTATCTGAGCATCTTGAAAGTGAAAATGGTATTGAGATGTTTTTATGGCATCATACTTTAAGGCTTTTCCATCTTTATGCTTGAATTTGAACACGTGCTTGGATATTTCTCTGATTTAGCACTGCTCTCCCATTATACTGTCAGACTCATGATGGACAATTTAAAGAAAAAAGTACCAAAACTGATGCAGCAGAAACAGAGATATTGTCTTTCTTATTCAATGCATTCCTCCTCCTTGTCAAATCCTGGCGCCTACATTAACCACAATGCAACTTGACCGCTGACAGTTAGGTTGGAGATTTGGATGCGTTATGCTAGTTGCAGCTAATATAGTCTGGGAAAGCTAGCGGGCTACAGAGGGCTGGTCAGCTCACTTCACTCCCCCAAGATTTTTGAAAATGTAGTATTCAGCCCCACCTGACACTGACTCAAGTAACATCACTTGAGGAAAAGTGTATTAAATTATATAGTGTCCTCCCCAGCATCTGTAAACACACTTCGACGTGTAAAACCTGTGGAGTCCCCCTTTACCTCCAAGAGCTTAGAGGCTGCAACTAATAATGATGGTGAACATTAATGATGAATATTTTCATTACTCATTTATTTTCTGATTCTTTTCTCAATAAATCACTTCTATCTCTATTCTAACAAAATGTCAGGAAAAAAAAAGACCACAGTTAAGTCCTTGAATAGCTTGTTTAGTCTGGTTACCTATCACATTAGGAAAAAAAAGAAGCGAATCCTCACTAGCTTTTTACCAACAATGTCTAGAAATCAAGGATGCACCGCAATCTCATTCGAAACAGATTCAGACTCATATTAAAGATTTAATGATGTTCGAAATGACACTTTGGCCAGAAGCTTGTGAAGTTGAGTTACTCGCCTAACTGTGGAGAGAGAATTGGTTCTCTCACCCAGCTGAGAGTTTATTTGAGGGCCTTTACTGCAATCCCTCAACCTAAAAAACAATATCGTACAACCAATCCCTGCATCCGTTTGTGGTGCAAAAACATCATCCCCAAGACCGACATAATGTTCCTCGGCTGAAAAACTTTGCTATTCAGTTTCAACCGTATGTCTTGGCGTTTCATTGTGCATAGTCCAGATTGAATTTTTCTCTCCAGCCTAATTACAAGTGTTTGACCAAACAATGCCCATGGTATCTGACTCAGCACTTCTCTAATTGTATGTTTGTGTTACTATCGTGTTAGGGCTGGAAATGGAGTAACACTCGCACAGGGATGCCTGGCAGCCATGTTTTTCCTCTAAAAATGACTTCACAAGCCTGACTCTCTGGCACATCCACATCCACAGCCACTGTGGTTGCGGGGTGAGTGAGAGACAGATGCTTCATATTATCCTGGGTTCCTTGCTTACAGTACCTTGGAAATTGCCAGTACGGCTTGGCCGGACAGAAAACCAACGCAATAGCAAAACCTAAAGACTAAGAATTTCATAATTTCAGTCTGGAGTCAAAAGACCAAACCAATGCCAGGAAACAGAAACGGGAACCTGGAAGAGGAACTAATACAGAGAGAGGGGGAGCCAGGGGAGGCATTTATAGTCGTGCAATAGTTACACTATTTGAGAATAAAGTAAAAGTCTTTGTGTAATTGTTTGTTTGTCTTTCAGCGTGCACTAAATAGCTTAATGTTGCCTCTGGTTTGGAGGAGGCTCGACTGTCTTTGCGGTTTGCCACGCTTACATTATGGAGCCAATGAACGAGCCAAGAGGTACAGCAAGCAAACACCTCTCCATTATCCAGTTAGAATAATGCTACATAATAACCTCTTGTCTTTTCAATCTATATTGTTATAATACTTTGCCAAGAAGTGGGGGCGGGGGGGGGGGTGAAAATACCCAACTAGCCCTGGATAGTTTGTCTGTAAGAAAATATAATGGGTTTAAAACTTCTATTGTTCAGCAGTCTCCGTGGAACAGACGAGACGCAGGAACGGCATTCATTCGCTTTTAACTCTGTTTTGGTCTCCACCAACTCCTGAGGGAAATGTTGTCAAGCTGCTAAATGTTCACCAGCTAGTTGCTAACTTTCTCCATCTGTCATTTGGAGGTGGACAGATGGCGCACGGAGAATTGTTTTGCCGAGAACAGCTGGAGGTGACGAAAACCACAACAGTGAGCTGAAAGATGCTAGAAAGTGGGTTATTGTTTCAACTACGAGCAACACCTTTCACACACAAGTGATGTGATCAAGTGATACAAGTCATGTGATAGATTTCAACACAAGCATATTGACTACAGTCGCTTCAGAGCTCCTCTGTGTGCATGTGTTCAACGTCCCCTTAGGTGTAGTCCTTGTAATCAGATTTAAAACAGTCTACTCTCCTAACAGGCATCTGTCCCGGCACACACTAACTGCAAACTACACCCATACTACAGCCATTTTGACAGCGAGCACCTCCCAAAGCTATTTGGAATGTATGACAGTCCATTAAACTGAACTGAGAGTACAAACAAATCCCATTGGGACTTCCCTTAGTGGTGTTAATCCTTTAAATACAATACCTATCGCCGTAAGCACTTTTATATTTAGCTCAACATGCACAAAGGGAAATAAAAATGCTGAGTCGCCCTTATGCTACTAGAATTACCAGACATGAGTCACTTTGAATTAGCTGGTTATTTTGTTTTATCTTACACTACAGATGTGCACATAACATGTTTGATTGAATTCTGAATATTCTGTTGGCAAATGAAGCAACACAAGAACGCCATTAGTACTCATTATTACCTAGCAGTCATTAAACCTGAAAAACCTAATAACACAGGGCTGGAGACATTCTTTCATTTTCCTACTTGTTGCACAGTGCATACGCATGTGAACACACACACACACACACACACACAATAGAGACATAATGAAGACTGAGACATGGAGACACCAGGCGAGACTCTCCAGCTAATCTTGGGGTTGCTTCCCATGAACAGGCCCCACTCCACCCTCCTCTGTGTCTATCCCAGCTGCTGGGATTTCTTTCTCCGCGTCGCTCCCGTCAGTCCCATTGTCCTCCGCCTCATGCTGCCAACCTCTCACCCCTGACCCAAGACTTTACCCTTTCCAAACCCTCCACCCCCACCCCCCCCTTTCCCATCCAACCTAAATGAGAAGGAGGCACTACCTCCTTTTAGCCCCAGCCGGTGCTACTCAACAGACCAGCCAGTCAGACCCCACAGGGTCAGGATTCATCGTCAGCACTATGACAACAGAGCAGACGACACGGAGATCACTTTAACGCCTTTGTTCCGCGAGGCTCTCCTCTTGTGTCTGAAAGCCCCGCGTCCTGCGGCTGGATCCTGGAAGGACAGAGAGTTGGCCGTAACCTGAACCTGACACCTCCATCCCTGCAGAGATGCGTTTCTCCTCAGGTTCATGATGGAAGCCTTTACGATGTGGGCTAAGTGCTTAATAATAAGTGGCAAACACAGTTTCACACAAAAGAAAGATGGAGGCTAATCTTTCTTGTGGTAGCATTATACCCTCCCCTGGCTGACCTCTGCGAGAGCGGGTCGATCCATTACTTTATTGTTTTAAGCACTCACAGGCAGTTTTCCAACAGCAGAGACTTCTTTAGCCTTCAAACTGGATATTATAGAGCATCTACTGTGCAAAATAGAAACCATTTATGGCACCATCTGATGTAATGAAGTCATTACACCATTATCAGTGTCTAAACATTTACACTCTCAGGAATGCATTCTGTCCACACTGCATCGTTTAAATGATGTGGATGAGTCCGTAAATGGAAATACATGATGCATATCGCCAACACAAACACAAACACTGCTCTGATAAGACATTAAAAGAGATTCTGTTTACTTTTTTCTCCACTAACTTTTGTGTTTGCAGGTTCAGACCACTTTGGCCCTTCAACAAATGAACAAAACACCGTTTGCTTCGTTCATTAAGAGCTTTTGTTTTGAAGATATGTAGAGTTCAGTGCAAAAATAACAGGCCAGATGACTTGCATGCCACATCTCAAATTCAAAATTACTTTGACAACAAATACGGAAGATGATAATCTTACATCTTGGAAATTTCAGTCAGCAACAACAAACACGAGCCAGTCGATAGAAAGTCTCACACATACATGCATACATGCATCTACAAGCTTTCAGAAACACAGGATCACGTGTTCAGCAGCTCTGTACATTCCAGATGCTTTGTTCCTTCACAGCATTACTTTTCCATTTTCAGCTGCGGCTACTCTATTGTTACAGATGTATTGTTTTCCCATGGAGTAGAGGTCAAAAGCTAAGATGACTTATGAGACCTCTCAGTGGTGTAGCTGTGATATTCATTCTGCTAACTGATCTCTCCCCTGGTCTGCGTGTGGTTACGAGGTCAAGCTGTTTTTCAGACAGAAACATCTGGGATTTCCTCTCCCCTGAAGCTGCTGCAAGCTGGTATTTTTCTCCTTTTCTCTAAAGCGAACCTATAGTACAGTAAGTGACACTTGAAAAGCCTGAAGAAGAAAAACCATGAAGCCTACAAATGGTAAAAGCATTAAACATTACTGAATGACTCAGTTGTGTGAGTTTAGAGTTTTCTAATCCAGCATTCAACTCTTCAGTCAAATTGAAATCCATCATGTCAAACCCCCCGACCGGGTATGTATGTGAAGCAAACAGCCTTCCCAAACACTTTCCCTCAGCTATTGGGTTTCCTACAGCTGTCGCTTTATTAAAGCTCAGCTATTGCAGATTTTCATCTGCTTGGCAGAAGTGCCTCTTCCTGCCTATCAAGCCTTTCTCTGGAGGATAATACACAGACAATGAAAACCCTCCGTTGGAAACCATTTCCCTGGGCAGGAAAACGATTGTGGACAGGGGAGGGAGTGTGTGGCTAGTGGCCTCCAACTCTGGTTTCACTGTATCACATGCAGCACCACATCCCGACAACATCAGCAAAGAGGAGTCATGTGCACTTCCTGCAGCATCAAAAACAACAAGCTGTGAGGAAGTAAGTTTTCTGAAGTTTTGTTTTGTGACAATAATATCAAAAAACATGTTTGAATGTCTTAAGCAGGGTAGTCCCATAAGGGTTATATTGGTACTCATTTAAATTTCTGCTTAATTCATCCCTAATGTAGCATTTAGCTGCATCCAAATGGTCTCAGGCTGTCTGGCGCGGCCCTTCATATGGTGAACATTTCTCATTGGTGTGCTGGGGTACCCCAGATGCTTTTGTCTTACGGTTGTTTAGCAGCTGCGTAAAAGCGCTGAGGACAAAGACCTATCTGTGAAGGGTTGAATACACCGAGTGGGCACGCAGCCAACAGCTCAATCCTACAGGCTCCCACAGTTGAAAAGCAGACTAATGCATTCTGCTCTCACTCCTCACAGACGATCTTACAGAAAACTTAGCTGGAGGCCCTAATATTCTTCTCATTTCACCTGACTACTTTCACATCTGAACTGTGGTCACATCAAGCGGCTAAATCGTTCTTCATATTGAAGTATTTGGAACTTAGAAACAATGCTTGCACTCATGCTCATGCTCTCCTAAAACAGGAGGAATGAATATATCGTGTTGAAAGACTGAACCATCTTAGCTGACACACCCCCTCACCTACTTCTCAGAGAGTGTGGAAAAATACAATCTCAACATATTAAAGCGAAAGGAGCTTGAAGCTGAGGCGGGACAAACAAGCAGAAAGCAACACGTGGCTAACTGACCACAACACAATGAGACACATAAATGTAACTGATTTGACTTTAAGCTTTGTTGTTCTTGTTTCGCTGTGTATCTGTTGGTGTGTAGGTTCATTGTGAAAAACAAAAAACTGTCAAAATTATTGTACTTGGTGTGTTCACATGCTTCATCAATAAAGCTGATCTATTCAATCACAGTCAGTATCCAACCAAATGTAAAATATGAGATACGGCATTGAATAACGGCTAGAAAAGTGAGTTTGATTATGATGTCACAGTTAAGTTTAACCTTTGACCCTTTGGATATACTTCATCATTTTATCTTATTAAACCTTTGTGAGAAATTTTGTCATAATTAGTGATTGAATTCTTGAATTAATGCCAAAAACATATTTTGTGAGGCCAAACTCTAATCAGTGCATCGTTTCGTCCAAGTGGACATTTGAGCTCAATTTGGAGAAATTCCTTAAAAGCATTCCAAAGATTTCGTGTTAACAGATGGACGGACAACCCGAACATTTAATGCCTCCAGCCAGTGCTGTCGCCGGCACGGAGGCATAATAAAAAACAAAACTTGAGAGAAACCACACCATACGCCCAGCCGATTGAGTGAGGTGAGCATGCTCCTTGGAGTGCCAGTTTCAGGAAAGTTTTATCAAACAGTTGGACAGGCATGTGTGTCAGATGCTGTTGGGCCATCCGCCAAACACAGCACTCACACGTATACAGATGCCTAAAGAAAACAGTTCCGTGTTAAAACAACACAAGAGGCTGCTCTGGTGGGGACGTGTTGCCTCAGCTATCGGTCATCCAGGATGTCCAGTTTGACAAACAGATTGGTGAGTTTGTAGGCTTCTTAGATGCCAAAACAATGTAGCTGGGTTAAACTTTTTCATAGATCCACACTATGTTTTTTTACGCAAGGCCTTTGCATTGGGACCCCTGCTATGCCACTGAACTGACCTCAATGAATGAGAAGGCCAAATGTTTTGAAGCGGGGATTAAGTTGGCCTGAGCGCGACCTTAGAGTGCAAACTTCTGCAAGTAGCTTTACTTTTTAACCCCGGTGGCCACCCCATGACTCTAATCCTCTGGCCCAGATCCTGGCCATCACAGGGAAGAGGCATTAACTTGCAAAAGGCCACAGGCATAATTTTGTGCAGAGCAATCACACTGTTCAGTGATTGCGTGATGATCTATTTACTTGCTTACCCAAGACTGGCAAGAGAAAATAGGTCATTCCAGGAAAACATTATTGACTATTTAATCAATCTCCCCCGCTCATGTGATATGAAGAGAGCAAATAAAGGCATTTGCAATGTTTTTGGCGCTGTGGCAAATATGGTCAAGCAGAGTGCTGTAATGTGGTTTAGTGTAGATAGCACAAAATCATGCAGTGAGGCTGAATGCCTGATGAATGAGTGAGTGAGTGTTGACCAGCTACTGGGGCTCTTTGCTTTCCCAAACCTATTATTTACCACAGGCCTTCTGGAACAATCATCTGACTGTGAACAAAACACTGATACAGATTGCTGCTCCGCTGGCAAATATCACCTCTATGTATTGTACATGCACTGATGCCAACATATCGTAAAACTGAAGAAAAAAAATGTGACCTCATTATGCATGTATTTGACAGTTTAACCTTAAAAATCAGGGGCGTTTTTCTGAAGGCTTGCAGATGAGATAAAGGCCAGATTGTATTTTTGGCATATTTTATACAACACCAGGGTTCAGCTGCCTGTGCATATCTGAAAGCAGTGGTCTTTTGCATATAGGGTATTGTCAGATATCTAAATGCCAGCCTGTCTCTACCATGTGGCAGCGCGACTGTGAACTTGCACACACAGACACAGAGAGTCACCCACGCACACACTTGCATCCCTTCTGCTCAACTGTGAATAGGCTTTTAGTAAAAGTGACAGCGAAGGCACATGCTTGAACAAGTATCCTCACTCAGGAACTTCTATTCCTATCATTTCGTGTCACAATACTCAATGGCCCTCTTTGTTGTCTGAGGAGTTATCAAGCTCAACAAATTAACATGACTGCTCTGGCAGACCTGCAGTGCGCTGGGGGAGAAACAGAATCATAAAAGGCAGCGAGGAAAGCAGTGAAGAGAGCAAAGGAAACCCGGAGAGAGATATGAGGGAGATTTGAGAGGAAACAAAGTAGAGCGGGAAGGGAAGCAGGAGCTGAATGAAGTCTTGATTGAACTAAAGGGGTCTCTTTTTTTTTTTTTTTTTTTAGAGCTGCACAGTTGCAAAAAGTACTGTATGGGCCTCATCTGCTGTATAATTAACAAAGATGCTCAGTCATATCCTATGCCAAATGGAAAGAGGCCCAGAAATCATGTAACTATGATAGCAACTACCTCATTACGGGGGATATTCAGTGTAATTAATGATTGCACACTGAAGACGAAAAGCAATTTGGGAATTATTGATGGCGACATGAAAATGTGGGATCAGTCGTAAAAGGTTAGCACATACTTTATTTGGACTGAACCACATTTCAGACGGAATTATTTGATTCAAACACAAAGTTCAATTTGGCTCTCGACACCCTTCAGTCATCTCTGCGGTGACGCATCCTCGCAGTCCTGTTTTTCTCTGCATCTCCTGGAAACAGAAGCATGTGCAGGCACATGACCTACAGTTTGCCTTCGGAGGATAGTATCGCCATGAGTCAACTGAAAGCAGGGGGAAATTATCTGACTCTGTTATTTCTCTGCCATCAGTTGACAAGTTGTTGATTCCGAGAGCGCAGAAGCGCCTCTGCTGGCACAGCATTAGCAGTCACAGGTCTTTCCTCTCCTCAGACTCAGGATGCAGGGTCACAGCACACGCAGTCCAACGCACGGGTCTGTGACAGCGATCACTGCTGATGGTGTGAGCTGAATAATCAGACAATTTCCAGACATCCTAGTTCGGATGGAGGAGGAATGCACAACAAGAAAGAGCACAAGACATCTGACACCTCGGAGACGCTTCACAGGCACACATTTAACAATCATTTTGAAGGACACTGTCCAAATGCTGCGTTTGTGGATCACCGAAGAACAGAATCAATGGGAGGATTTGATCACAAAGGCACCAGGTTTGAGCCTCTACCCTAGCACTAGCAAACCATGTGTGAGTAGCAGCTGAGCAGTTGGACTACAGCAAGTAGTTTAATTAAAGACACATTCAAAACTGTCGGCTGTGATTAACTCTCTTTCACTTGAATCGCTCAGAAACAGTGATGTAACATTTGGATCTGGTTTGCATCCAGCCTCGATGGCCTTTTCCACAAGACCACCAGGCTCAGTACAAAACACTCAGCTCATGAGTTTCCATAAGGAAAAACAATCTTTCCCTTTTTGCGATCAGGATCTGGTTCCAAGAGGAACAGACACTGTGTTCATAGTCGTGTCCATAATTTGCTGTATTTGATTAGTCAGATCTCTCGTCATAAGACAGCTTCAAATGTTAAGCACATAATCAAATTGTATCTGAACTGGCAAACTGAAAAGGTAGTCAGTTTTCCATTCTGCATGAGACTTATAAGCTGTTTTTCCAACAAATTTAGTGAAAAATAAAAGATATACTTTGCTCATGTTTGACATATTTATTTATGACTTAAGGGCTAGAATCTGCAGCGATCATTAAGCTCTGTATGCAGTGCAGTGTCATGCTTTTCTTGCTGAATGAGTATGATCATCCCATGCAAGAAAGAACCTTTTTATCTTCAGGCCAACACATTTTCTTCGGACGTTTGGCTCATTGAAAGTGTACCTAAGTAGGACTAAAACCACATTTTTCTCCCCTGTGTTGAGCTATCAAGGAGGCTCTTGGCAACCACATATTGCTGGGTGGGTAATTGTCACAGGACTAACACCAAGAACCTAACAGGATATTTGTGGAAAATGACTCGCTGTCTTCCTCTGAATTGAGCTCAGCTCAGCGATGCCAAGTTATCCTCCCACATCCTTCGCACAGGCCAGAGCACTGTTAAAGCGTTCACCGCAAGGACAGAGGAGAATCTCTCTGAAAAACATGCGGCCCCTGCGCGAGGTGAAGGTCACTGTAAAATCAAATCAGACATAAGTTATATAACCGCCAAATGACATCTTCGCTTCGCAGCTCCCAACACAATCAGCTTCAAGACATTCTGTTTGTTTCGGGCTGAACGGTTTCATGCTCACTTAATCCATTTTCTGTCCTCAAAGCTATCTCGCATGAAACACAGCAAATCACAGCACAGCGCCGCGGTGTCCGTTCTCTGACACAACAAAAGGCGACCTTACAGCAACTAGTAAGTCTCCAAATTAATCTCCTCATGCCCACAACAACAGGCTATACTATTTCCCTTGAAAGGCCCATGGAGAATCTTTGAATGTAAAATAGGAGCTCTAGCAAGTGGACAATGCACAAAAGCCGAATGCCACGCAGAGTAATATCCTCTATGAGACAGTGAAAGAGGGTCTGTGGGGAATTAGTTCACAGGGTATCCGCTCTGAAACTTGCAATTCAGTGAACTTCTCTTCTCTACATTAAGAGCCACTGAAGTCACACAAAGGGGCAGCCCCAAATTAGGAGCACAAAGACGCCTCTGTGAGTGCTTCAGAGAGAATTAATGAGCATTGATACACATTCGCACAGAGTGTTCTTCCCTGGCCTCAGCTGCGCCACAGCAAACAACGCAAGCCAACCAACCAACTCAGAATGGAACAAGTGCAATTTTTGGATCCATTCTGTGTGTTTTGGTGCAAAATATATAATCCAGTGAAAGGATGAGTTGACGCAGTTGGGAGTGAAAGCTGAGTATTCTTCCCAGCTGGTCCACAGTTTATCCTGGTTTCAAAGTCTTAAATTTAGCAAGAAGTTACTAAACATCCATGGCATGTCCCATGTACCCCCCCCCACCCACCGCCTCTCAGGTTGGGAGCACAGATGGCCAACACTTGGAACTGATTTAAAGATGGGACAGGCTCGGCTCAGCCCTTCAGATAACAATTACAAGCTCTGTCAAAACACACAGCGTGCAGGCTGCAGCTATGCAGCATCTGACTAATGATACCACGATGTTCCAGCAACTTTTAGTCATCCAGCATAATATTCTGTGCACTTTAGTTTGCACCACCACCAACAACAACCTTTCAACCTCCATGACAGCCCTTATCAAACCCTGCTACATGATTAATCACAACGACCAATGAGGATCAATACACGCTGATAATGCTGAAGGCATGGTGGAAAACCAGCTTTGACCAAATAGTTTATAACAATAGTTCAGCACTAAGTCCCAGCTGAAAGCAGGAGTAAGAGAGACAGTAGAGGCAGCAAGTTGATCTGGACTTAACACCTCGGAAGACTCGCACAGAGTTGACTGCAGGAACTTAATCTCTCTAATCGCTTTCATCCAGTTGCTTCAGCAGGGAGCTCTAATACCGACTCTCATGAAACCGGGTCAGGTAAACAGCCCACTTCTGCAGCACCACTTCTGCTAGTACAAGTTAGGATCAGTTAAAACAATCGACCCGAAAGTTGGAGCGTCAATAACAAAAGTATGAAGCGCGCTGTCATCACGAAAGAGGCGATATGTGTGTCCGTCTTCCGGCTACAGTGCTGGAGCGGTTTGGTGGTGAGACTTACCCATTTTTATTGTAGTTTTTTTTTTTGTAAGTTTCCCAAAGCGTCCGAAGTTGAGCGATCAGCTGAAAGTTGAGCCCCAGCTACACTGGTGTCGCGTCCTGGGATTGGGATGCACACACTGGCCGCCTGGCTGTTCCAACACTCAACCCTGCGTCCCTTTGGAGACAGCCTGGGTGACGTCAACACGGAGGGGGATTACTGATGGGAGGACGGAGCTCACTTAGGCTGCACCCCCCCCCCCCCCCCCTCCCAACCTCCCATCCCATCCCCTCCCCTCCCTTCCCCATCTCAGCCCTTGTCAGGAAGTTTGACCGGTCACTCAAGTCATCATGAGCCACTTTATCTTGACGCGTTCCAGCAATCCGGTGCTCAAAGTGCGATGGTGAAGTCAACAGAGATGCACCCGGATTATCAGGAATATTATCAGGACTTTGATCAAATAGACTGATTGTACCGTGCAACTCAAGCAATGTGTCTCTGTCCTATTGTTCGCCACTAACACATAGAGAGTCGATGCTGAGGATAAAGTGTTATCATGTCAGCAGACCGGTCAGCTGCCACCATATAAACTACACACTAATATATATCACCATTACTCTCCAGTCTCAGAGCTAAGTATGTGATTTTCAGAACATATACAAAATACACAACCAGCCAACTTTTAAAAACATTTAGGGTTGCAACCAAACGGCAACTATGTTTCCTCATCCAGACAGCCAGAAATGTATCTGAGCATATAATAAACACATTAGACATATAAACACATTAAAATATGCAGTAACATCAATATTTAATATAACTTATAATACTTGAAATACAGTTTCCACTTTGGAAATGACTCTTCTCTTCATCTCTTTTAAGAATCCTGGAAATACCTTCAGAACAGCCACAGGTGATGAATGATTGTTTTTATCTGGGACTTGGAGGTAATGGAAATAAATGAGAAGCACAATCAGTGGGTTAGAATGATTCTGTTGTCTACTCAACAACTGAAGAGAGTTGAAGTGAGTAAAAAAAGACTTTGAACTTAGATTAACTTGACTACAATATTTACTTATGTTAAAAGACTGTACTACATAACACTGCAAATACAAATGCAGATCAGCTCTCCTCCCCCCTTCCCTAAACAGCTCATTCAAGCTTCCCTTCTATCCAACCGGATACATAAATACATACTGTGCATGCACACAAACGTGCATAGATCAGTGCACCCTTAGTGCGCTGCACTTATGCATACATACATTTTACATCAATAGATTGAATGTGTCTGTGAAAAAACTTACGCACTTGCATGCACACCCACATATTTATGGGTGCTTAAGGTGTTTGACATTACTTCTGTGAGCTGGAATAAACTGCAGTCTTTCACAAAGATGAGGCCTTTACAGAAACAATACCAATCACCATCAATCCAGTGCTGGCATCCGGTATCCAAGGAGTTCTGAGCACCCCCTAATCCAATCCAGTCTTTTCACTAGTGGCCAAGTGGCAACTCTCAATGGGTTGTTTCATGGCCAGACGGGGCATCTGCCCAACATGGCAAACACAAAAGCCTCCGAAAGGCAAATATTTAACTGGTCAACTTCAGCGTTATAAATACAATATCATCCTTTTTTCCCCTGAATATATACATATATTATAATTTGTAATCCACTGTGCACATTAATTTATTCTTCTTGGTTTACTTTTTGTCACTTTTGGGCTGTTTCGCTTTTACTATCTGTATTTTTTTCAAAGCTCATTTTATCATTTAATGTCAGTACTGTAAGTGTCTAATACTTTTTAAGGATTTTCCTTATGTTTCACAAAGTGAGCAGGTCTGCCACACAAAATGCACAAGACTTTTATTAGAAATCTGCATCCGCATGAACTGGAGGTCCCATGAGCTCTCTGGTGTGCTTTTTGACTTTCTTTCTGCCTGTGTACATGAGTTGCATGTCAGTGTGTGTGAATAGAGGATCTGCATGGGAACATTCCAGCACTGCGCTGGCTGTTACAGCAGGCGCAGCAGCTGGCAGACAGCAGGCATGCAACTGTTATTAGGGTGGACCATGGCAAAACAAAACACATCAGACAAAGCCTTTTTATCTGGCATTAGACAGTACATATGGCCATGTCACTTAGAGCGATACACCCAGGACATGACATTTTACTTTATTGGTGGGTGCTGTATTCTGCAGAAAGCCTTCAGTGTTTCTTGGGATGTTCCATTTTTCATGAAATTACTTTTTTCAACATAGACTGTGGTTGTGGCATCGATAAATAGGTGAGCAGCCGATTTGTGTGTTTCTCACAATTAAAGCTTGATCGCCTCAATGCATTTTTTATATATTCAATGCCATCCAGTATATCAGTAACTAACGGGTGGAGCAGAAACACTGCAAATGTTCATTTGAATTACATTCTGGAAATACTTTGTGAATAAAAATGAGTACTTAGCAGGTTTTGCTGTCCAGCACTGAGTCAGGCCCTGGACAAAGTTGTTTGGAGCTGTCAGCCCACTGACTGACTGAGTGTTTGTTGCAAACTTATGTTTCAAATATCTTACATGGGAACGTATCAGACACAGTAATACTGTCTATATTCTGTGTTTTTTCTTACCAAAGAGGCGATATAAGGAATCTGAAGAACCAACGATTTTTGAAGCGATTCTTCCTGTTCTAATTTTCGTTATGTTTCTCATTAAGAATGAGCACAGTGAAACTGGGATGGTGGCCAGCGGTAGAAGCAAATTGAGGTAATCCTGCAGCATCTAATTGCAAATAAAGAAAAGCTGTTGAAGCGCCATGCTAAACACAGCAGCCACCATGGTTACAGGCCACTGAGAAAACGACAGACACCCAGAATGGGCTAAAAATGAGAGGCGGTTTAAAGGGTACTCGCAGTGAAGTTGGCATCAGATTTAATGATACAAGACTGGGTTGGACAACTCTGGCCTGCAAAGTGTTCCTTAATGGGTCATAACGCTGCACAGCAAACCTTGCCCGGCTAAAACTCCTTTACCAGGAGATATGCAGCTCAGTACTGAATGTGTGCTGAAGATAATTTAATTGATTACTTCAGTTTTTCCAAATACCTTTCTTAGGGTAAACAGATGTTAATAAATGCGTCAGCAAACATCCATTTACTGCACCGCACGTTAGCTAAAAAGGCTAAATGAGGTTAGTGCAGATAAACTCCTCCCAGCTCAAATGTTTTGTGGTTAAATTTGTGGGCACTCATCCGTGTATGGACACATTTGACGCAATGCTTTAGCTATCCCTGGTAAAAATGTCTTATATATACTTTATTTTCTGGCTGCAACAGATGATGATGATGTTTCCTTACTTCAGTGTCATGATTACACTGTCAACTCTCACCTCCTAAAAAAATTCTCAAAGGCCCGAGGATCTTGTTCATTTGAACATAAGCAAACAGTTCAACAGAAAATGAGAGTGAATATAAATAACTGCAACACATGGTGTACTTATATGTAAAATCAAATCCCTTTGAACTCAGAGCTTCTTCCTGAGACTTTGACCCTGTTGTGATGTGAACAACACATGAGGTTTAATCTATCATCTGGTTTAGTATTTGAGAATATGTGGAAAATAATGTTTCATTGCCATCTAAGGAAAAAATAGAGGTAGAAGTATTGTTTACCACCACCCACAAAAGGCTATCAAAAGAGTTTAATCTATTCAACTTGCCTATAAAACTTCATCCTGCTCACAAGTTGAAAACATATGCCACATTGGGACAAAGTATGATTGTGACTGGATCTTTTATCCAGTGTTTTTCTGCATTGTTCCCCAGCTTGACTGGGTATTTCTGATTGCGTCGACTTTTATTGAATCTTAAAATCGGCCTCTAATTAAGTAAGTTCTTGATGGAGTTTAACAAAACAGACGTAATGTCCTGGAAAGGTTTTTGCAGGCATGTCAGTCTCTGCTGGAGGCTCCGCAAACACAACGCATCACCAGTGTTTATTAGTCAAAACAGACAGTAGTGAAGGGGTGGTGACCGACTCCAGCAGGTCAAGGGGAGTAAAGAACATGTAAGCACCGCTGAGCTCATGTAATTTATCGCCCCGAGGCCCCAGGCAGAGGGCAGTCACGGAACAGCTCCATGCACAGCTGGGGGCTGGGTAGGAAGTCATATCCAGGCTAGTCATCTCCTCGAGCCCATGTGTTAAAAGAGGGAATTTAAAAAAAAAGACTTGTGTTAGATCCCTGAAGATAGACGTGCTCAAAACCTACAGTGTGAAATTGAGTGAGAAAAGTCCAGCTGTGGTGTAGCACGGTTACAAATTGTGTTGCTTGCATCTGCTGCCCTTGGTTTCTGGCGACGTTAAGAGTGAGAAGAGATGGGAGTGGCCAGATTTGGAGGACTCAACAGACAGACTCAACTCTGGGAATGGAAAAACAAAGAGCAACTATGCACACTCTCGTGACTCTGCCTCTAGAGATAATTGGGTCACTGCAGGTCTTCCAGGGTATACAGGATGCATGATGAAGAAACTGTCAGCTGTGTGTTGAACGTCCAGTGTTAAAATGTTTGATTCCTGTGCAAACAAGAGCCTAACAAAAATATGACAGGAAGGAAGTTGAAATGGACGCTGAGTCAGAGTTAGTTCATGTTGATTTGATGTTCTCTCCAGCAGTCATTGCCCGAACACTGACGTAAACTAAGGCCGAATTCCTCCATCACTCCATTCATTTGTGACTGGCAGCAACAGCCACAGGCGGGGAGCATATTACAGTAAATAAATAATTCTAGCAGATCAAAGTTGTGTTTTAGGCTACACTGAAACTGTTAGAGTGATAAAAGTGGTGATTGCGTTGCAAGAGATGAAGCCTTAAAATGTATTGTTACAGTAACTGAACCCATTGACAACAGTTTTAACACTAGTCTATACTATGCTGCCATCTAGTGGATTATTTCATAGTGGCCCCCGAGGTGCAAAGAACAAAAACACAAAACCATATTTTATTAATTTCTCACATGTGCCACTGCCGGTTGTGTTTTAACACAACAAAAATGATAAAAACGTTAAGCATTGGCTGCATTAGCCGTCGCTCAAGTGCAGACACTGAGTGCAGATTTCACAGTCTTAGAAATAAGTGTTCTTCTCTCCCATTAGTAGATGAAGTCACTTATAAAGACACACACCTGCTGTGTCAAAAATTGAAGCAAAGAGAGAGGAGTGTGCGCAAGTAAGACAAGTGAATATAAGACACAAGGCCCTTTTCACAGGAGGCATTTCGACATGTCACAGCAGGAAAAGCACAGGTATAAATGATAATATTAATGATAAATGAATTATATTTATCTGCTTCAGTTTCAGAATCCTGCTATTGTGCATACTGGCTCACTGCCACGCACTGTCGTGGCTCACAGGGACACTTGAATAGTCAAAATGTCTGTTGCGCAAAGGGCCGACAACATGAGGCTCCATCAGACTGTAGTGCAGCAGCTTTCAGGAGAACCCATCCAACAATATCAGCTGTTTATCTTCCAAAGCAGTCTCCGTTCCTCCAAGGAAAAACTTTTGCATGACGATGGGGAACGTTCAGTGTCTCTGTGACGTCATGCTGCCATCATGCCGGGGTGAAATTATTCATAAAAGCCTGTTATATTATCTTAATCTGTTTTGAGATTACAGTATTGTCTGGATGTAACTGGAGATCCAGTCTGGAGCAGTAAACATATTTTTTTGCATTTTAAACACCACTCAAAAAAATCACAGGTATGAAAATAAGCCTGTCTGCCTATTTGTTACCTTTTTTTTAATGTGATTTTATTCATTGTGTGAAGAAGTTTAAGAAGGTAACACAAACTGGACAATGTTTTTGAAGTTTTGCCGGAGCTGGAATATAGTTTTGTTTTTTTCTTGTCACGTATTCTCAAAACTGGGCCTTTTGTTTCTAACACAGCATCCAAACATTGCGTCTTCTCAAATGCTGTTGTTTGTCCCGAAATGTCATTTTGCGTATTGAAATAATAATAATGAATCTCCAACACTGTTTCTAGTAGACCTATATCATGTACAGAGTGTTGCTAGACCTAGAATATGGGCCTAGGTTTATTGTTCTACTTTGTTAATAACTTTTTTTGTGTGCTCTCATTATCTGTTTTATGATTCATGTGTGACTTGGGATTGATAAAGTCCTCCATTCATCTGTCTAAATTTGGCTGCGCTCTCTGATTTCATTATGCGTTCCGTCCAACGATGCTCTGAATGTCAAGGCTACTGTATTATTTGGATAGTGCTGTGACAGTTGTTATTCATTCAGTGACTCATAATTCATCATTTCTTTCCCTTCACAATGCAGTACATGAGAGGAAAAGTACTAATAAGAGTTAAACCTGTGGAACAAGCAGAACAAAGGCGGACTGAAATGTCGCAAATGAATCAAAAGCTAATGTTTCTTTAGACAGAACTCACTCATGTGCGTTGAACCCACACTCGCAGGGTAGTTTCAGTCATTAGTTGATTTGGATCGGCCTTGATAGAAGAGGACGGCTGCTTGTGAATGGCTCATACAGCCCATTCTGTCTGTCTGTCAGCAGATTAGTAGGTGTTTTCAATTAACAAATGGTATTAATGTGATTTTATTTTTCGCCTATCGAAAGTCACGTTTCTCCAGAGGCCCCCTGTTATATGTTACTTGACAGATTAAGGAAGTAGTGTGCTTGAGTTTACCTGAGGGAAATTATCAACTCATGGGATGACAGGCGACTTATGTTGTTTGAATGGTATCACCTCCAAGCAGCTGCTCTCCTGTTGACTCTCCTGAGTCTGAAATGAAAGCATGTAGTCTTGTGTGTGTGTGTGTGTGTGTGTGTGCTTTACATCTCTGTCCTTTTTTGATCTCTTAAGATTTACATTTTTTAAAAAAAATCTTAAATCCAAGGTCCAAGGAGTCAATTACTGGATTATGAAAAGCTTGCCAGCATTTATTTCTATGTCACAAATATTTTTGGGATATTTTACTGATATTTTCATGGTTGATTAGTTAATTTTTGTGGAATACTTCACTAATATTTTTGAGATATTTAACAGTTTTTTTTGTCAGATATTTCACATCGCTTTTAAATGTTCATATACACCACTGATACTTTTGTAAACATTACTGAAAAAGATATCTGACAAATAATCCCTAAAATATTAGTAAAATAGCAGAAAAAATACTAAAACGTGTTGAGAAATATGTATAAAATATCCTCCCCAAAACCGGTCTGAAAATTATAAGTAATATATCAAAAATATATTTCAAAAAATTAAAAAAAAAAAAAAAGGTAAACATAAGTGAAAAAAAATTGTAAAATTTTTTTAAACATTATTGGCAAAATATCAGTCAAATTGCCAAAATATTGAAATACAGTTGAAAAAAGTAATAGAAATATCCGAAAAATTATCAGTAAAAGATGCTAAAACATCAGCATATTATCATTGTTATTGTAAGCATGTGAGCATGTAGCTGTCAGCATTTGATTTGCGGGCGTTAACTGTTGCATTTGAATGAAGCTTCTCAACTCATTTGAATTTTTCAATAATGTGGACCCTCGGGGGTGATTTCTGATATATATTCTATTATCACTGTGGATTTCTGTTTCCTCTATAAGTGAAGCTGTGATGCGTTCTTCGTGTATGAGGGCGTACACGCACATAGTCACCAATTCAATATATTGAAGAGTTCTGCGTATGGATAACCTTCAATATATCTGTAAACATTTGCTATCTTTGAAACTATTACCATTCCCAAAGGCAATAATGTCAAATTGATTGGTAGCATCGTTCCCGTTTTATACTGAAGTGATGCATCATTGCATCCGTGCGCCAGCTAATTACTCTCCACTAGTCTTGGACGTTATTTCCCTGCCGTGTCTTTCCCAAACACAATGTCAATAGTAATTAGAGATAAATGCATCTTCTCATATCTTATTCATTTAGGTTTGGTGACCTCCAAATGGTGATGTTTCACTGTGGTTTTGCGCTTGCTTCAACAAACAGGACATGACTCTCGGAGCCATTAGTACACCACAGATTGTGAGCTCCTCGCATTGTTTCGAGTAATTACTATTTGGCAAATGGATTTTATCTACACGCTCTCCCTGGTGGTGTCACAGTTCCTGTTCTTTGCTTGGAAAGAGCAAATGAGATGAGAACTGGCAGGGTTCACCACGTTTACGCCCGTACGACAGAGACAAACCATTACATTAGAAAGCACTTCTTCTTTAGGATCACATGAAATCAGCATGGGTCTCCATGCTCTGCAATTTTTGCTATAATATCCTGTTTCTGTTTATGGATTCTTGCCTCTGTATTGAGGGAAATTGGGCTTTTATACCCTGAACATAATGGTAGATTGTCTTTTGCTGACCTATAATAGCAGGTATTCATTACCATTTTCAATTATTTTACCAATGACTCATAGAAGCTTTTGAACACTCTGCTGATTTTAGTGTGGCACATTTTATTGGACCATTTTGATCCAAATTTCTTTGCTTTAGATGTGGCAATTTAGAAGAGGGAACTACTACCACTAATTATCTCATTTTACTTCTCATGCACGCTCTGCTCTGGTGCTTTTGCATCATGAAATGACTTTTCAGAGCATTTGCACCTGTGTATCATTAAATATCGGTGTATTTTCTACTCATAGCATCCAGTGCACAAAGAGATAGCAACACGCCTGGGCTGTACTCACTGACAGAGGCCGGCAGAGTGTCATTATTTTCTCCGGAGGCCTCGTTTCATCGGAGAACAGAGCCATCAGACTGCCAGTGGGGAACGAGTTCATCACTGAGCCTCACCCACATTCATCCACCTCAGTACAGCAACAGAGTGAGAAATGTAAACCTCTGAGGTGTGTGTATGTGCGTGCGTGTGTTTCATCAAAGTGTCAGACACAAAACAAGTTCTAAACAAGTAAATACTGCGGTCACATACTTCACCTGTGCACCACTTTGCTTAATTTCACCACCTTTCCTAACATTCGGAAGTCCGTGGTCGTCCATCTGGCTCATTTACACTCCGTGAAACGACATGCACTAGATGAAGCTGTACACTTTCAGAGCTTTGTGGAGAAAAGTCTTTTTTTTTTTGGGTCAATGCTTTCTGTGCAGCCCTTTTAGGACCACGAAAGCCACAGAGGGGAGATGTGCTGCTCTCAGGCAAAGCGTCTCTCTCACGAAACCATCAGATGCACTGTGATCAAGTGGTTTTCTCTGTGTGTCCTCCAAACAGCTGAGTCTCAGCCCATAACCCTGGAAGACTTGGGACATAGTGTGAATATAGGCTCCTGGTTTAACCCCCTCACCAGGGCCAATCAGAATAAAGGCTTTCCACAAAAAAATGTAAAATGACCTCATCGAAAATACCGACTCATCTACTCCTTCTTCCTCATGGAAAAAGTCAGGATATGCTATGGAAAAGCTTAACTAAAAATGTATGCATACATTATTCAGCAAAGAACAAATATCCACAGTGTTGAACAACGTTGTACCTTCAAACAAAGTGAGACAAATTATCAACACTAGAAATGCAATTTACTGCACGTGTGAAATCATCCATAACTTGATTTTTTTGTTGTTGGGGTAACTATTTTTAAAACATGTCTGACCTTCCTATGTCTTCTTCTTCATCTGCCTAAGACTATTGACTGATGCTAAATTAAACTGCGCCTGATTGTTTCTCTCCAGCTTGATGAAAACAGCTGCACCAGATCAATATATCCATTTGTAAAGTAAAATCTAATTGGAAATTGTTGCCCATTTGTGACTGCTCTCAGACACAGAAGCGCACCCTCTGGCTCTGCCTGGCTGACAGGCAGAGCCAGAGGGTGCTTTTGGCGAAACCAGATAAGAGTCGTTTGTTATCTGCCTCATAATGAGAAATCAAACAGATTCCTCTGCTTATGTGGATCCCTCTTCCCGAATATATTGGCAGCGTTTAATTGTGTTCGCCAGCTGAAACCCGCTTTTGAGGTTTCATTCGTCATCAGAGAAATACAGCTGCTCCAATCCGCTTATCAATGTGTGTCTTGGTGATGTTTCCATGGAAACTGTGTTTACTGCCCCACGGTGTTCTAAAAATGGTTCCAAAGTGATAACGGCGCCATACTAGTGAAAGCACAGCAAAGAAGTGACGGACAGTGACGATGATTGACATTGTAACAAGTGAAATTTAAATGTGTGCATAAACCATCCGTTCCAAATGCTCTTTACACTCTGTTAAAGCATCTTCAGTGTCTGCATTTTTCTTATTAGCATTTTAGGATGTCAAAATGTTTGCCTTTGCCCATTTTAGTTGATTATTCAAAGTCTTGAGAAAAAAGGTGAATTAAAAATATCTATTCTTCTGTCTCTGCCACCTCCTTGTTCCTTCTGTATCTCTTTTTTTTTTTCCTCCATCCACTCCACACGAGGCTTGCCGGCTGCTCTGGAGAGATGCTGAATATGTTAGCTGATGAGTACTATTTAGATAGAGGCAAATGAGAAATTGAAGTTGACCTTGTGGCAGTCTGTGCTCAGCATGACGTCTAAATAGTGGAACTGAAAAGACAAGCTAATGCCATTATTTCTCTTTCTTCTTCCAATAATATGGATTTTTTTTTTTTGTTGGCACATCAGCCAAACCTGGACACCTTAAGATATTTCCTTCCATTACATGAGAAGATCTTTTGTGAGTCTGATTATGCACCTGCTGTGCCAGCGGCCTCTTAAAATCAACCTACTGATTATTTTCCATCAGCGCTCTCAGTTGAAGGTGAAGGACATGACTAAAATCATCGAGTAAATTAGCTTTTTTTCAAAAGATGAAAGTAGAAAGATAAACAAACCACTTTTATCCACAGTTGTCTGCCAATTATCTTATTGTATCATGTGTAGTTCTCCATACTATATTATTATGGCAGTTTTTTCTCACACTGCGAATCCTAAGATGTATTTTGAAGAAGACAATTATCAGCTGTCTTAGATGGAGGAGCCAGTTAGAGCACTGTTCCCATGGCAATCAGCTTAGAGGAAATAACTTTGCATTCATCAAGTTTAGAGCAGGATTTGACTATCACTGGGGGAAAGTTGGGCTTCAGCAAAGCTCTGAAATCTTGTTTAATCATTTCAGTGGGATCAGTGTGAAGGAACTCTTTTTTTCTTCTTCTAAAAATCTGATTGCTCCCTCTTGCACCGTATGTGATCTTGATGGGAGGGATTTCTTTTGTTTTCCTCCACATGCTGTTTCGTAATGAGATTTCAATAATGTTGCTAATTAAACTTCTGCTAAATACGTAAATCTGTGATCCGCCTTCACTTGTGGCGGATTATGAATATGGTGAAATTTAATTTGTTAAAAAAGCAGAAATGCTGTTAAATGAGAGAATGCTCTTTCTGATCTTCTGACACTGTGTGATAAAAATGGCCGTGAATGAATGTAAGAAAAAGCTGTTATAGTCCCTATTAAATTATTCATAGATTCTGACCACTAACTTGTCAGAGAGTGAATTCAGTCAACCTTTGACTTAATGAAAATTGAGCTGTTCCAAAGACACATATAAGACCTGGAAGCTGTCAGGTATCGTCTCTGAATATCTCTCATCACTTCACTGGACAATCCGACAGCTCCACATCGAGTCCACCACCCATCGAGAACTAAAGGCTTTTATTCCAAACTGAGATCTGCACCATTTTACTGTAAAATATTGAACACTGAAGAAATTCATGCATCAAAATGTACTCCCTCCTGATAATTCCACACTAGTAGCTAAATCATTACTTTTGCTTATTCAGTAGCACCATTTAAAATGATATAATCAGTTTAAGTCTTATTGCTTTGGAGCGTTTTACATATTTTTGGCATTAGTACCTCTTTCAGGAGTCACCCTTTATTAATAGCTTATACTTTGGTACTAATGGCGCCAATAACTTTTAATAAATCATTTATACCTTCGAGATCAGATATAAACTGATTAATGAGAAAAGTGTTTGGGTTTTAAATGTTTTTTTAGTTAATGATTTATTAACCATTAGAAAGCCGTTAATTACAACGTATGAACATTTTATAACATTGCATAGTATTTTATTCCAATATAGATCTGGCATCTTGAATTGAAATGCTGAAGGTTTGGTCACTGTAGGAAACACATGCAGCAATGTCTATCAGGACATCTCCAGTGAGTGGTGACAGAAGCATCTTTTTAGACGAAGGAGCATCTTATAATCTATAAACTAGTGATGGCACTGGCTATATGCAGTGTGCTGTACCTCAGTCGCAAAGGAGGAGATATGCTGAATCGATATATGGATGATGCAACAAACTATTCATATAGTAACGATGTCTTATAGTATATAAGATATAGATGATACAGATGTCTTATGTCATATAGTAACATTCTTTGTAAAGTCGGTCAGTGGTGATATATTTAAATACAGTATATAAACCAGTCTGGTTCTGTATGTTGCAGAGCCAAAGAACCGGATGCACAAGTGGATTAGATTTTGTAATGTGAATGGTAGTCACATTATGGCACCTAATCTTGTAAATATTAATGAGACATGCTATAAGCGAATTATGGAAAACTAACAAAAACATGCCAATCTGAGGTAGATTTAAAGTTTGAGAAGCGTTTAATGATTAACTCAAGGAAAAAAAACAACCTCTCAGATTCCAGTTTGAATTTTGAAAGAAATTTCAGAGTGAGTGCAGTTGCGACACAGCTGTGAATATCGTGAACCTTCAGTACCTTCTGACAGCTTAAAGCAAGACAAACGTGATGGGCAGGAGAAAAGACATGACAAGTGTCCATTCAAGAAGACACTGATGCCAGATAATAGAGAGCAGCGTTTCTGTTGGCTGTTTTATTTCAGGATAACACGCAGCAGCGAAGCTCACAAGCTGAAAACGTAATGTTTTAAATCTAAGTGGTATTTAAGTTTAAATGCACCACAGGGGCAGAAAATAACACAGACAACCCTCTCTAGTACAGTACGCTGCTCACTTCAATGGAACTGGATTGATTTTGAATGTGACAGTCAGTCATCTTTAATGTGTTCTTCCATTTGACAGGCTGCATGCTAGTCACTTTTATGAAGGCATGTTTGTGCAAGCGCATCATGTCTTGTATTCTAACAGTGAGCCTTTAACTATATAGGCCTACTTGCACACACACCCCTCTATATGACAACAGTCGTACCGTTCCCCATTTCGTCTGACAGACCTGGTGAGATGTTACAACCACTTCCATTTCACAGAATTCTCGTTCCATAGGAATTTCCCGTCCACAGTTTTAAAATTGTCACATTAGGGTGGAATGTCAGCACACATTAATATTCAACACAAGACTCGGCATATAAGAGATTAGTTTCCCCATAAATATCTAAAAAAGGCAAGGAATAAGCGCTGCCGCTCTGCCAGTGTCCTTCTCATGGGTAATTGGTCCCATAACATACGTCTAAGCTCCACTGAAAGAAAAAGAAAACTGATGTAAACCAACTCAGCAATTGAAATTGCATTCAATCTTTAATCTATTCTTGCATCACTTTGACAGCTGCACAACTCCAGTGACAACGCTCAGCGAGACAAGCCTGCAAGCTAGAAATAGATGAATCGTGAGCCAGTGCCAACATGGAGCAGACATTGACCGGGGAAAAAGTACGTGTATGTGTGCTGTTTAGGGTTCGGGTGACTGCACAGAACTTGGTACTCAGGGGAGACGCGCTGACATGCAGATCCGAGTAAAAACATGAAGGCTTCCCTGTCGCTTGAAGAGTAATTGCTTAACAAACTGAACGCAGTCTTAAGCGTTCGATTTGATGTATACATCCTGTAAAAGTGCTGTGACATTTTATTCAGCTGTTTTGGTGTGCGATGGCAGAGTGACTGTGGAGCGTGTATGGGGGGTCTAGACTGGGGATCAGCGGGTTTTCAGTGCTCAGTGATGGAGAAAGCCTCTGTGGCTGTCAGGTTGCTCCCACTGATGAAGCAAAGCTGTGATTGACAGATGAGTCTTACTGAAGACCAGTGCTGCTCTCTTCGCTTGGCCTGAGGGATAACACGACCTAAAGATCAGCATCCTCGTGGGCATTTAGGCTGTTCATTCACCCACAGTTCACAAGACTCTATAGCTCCTATACTATATATTCAGTGGAGCTTTTCAAACGTTTGTCTGTATGTCTGTGTTGCAGCCAGATTGTGTGTAATCTAAACATGTTTATCATTCTCCTGTCTGCCACATAGGCCTCAAAATAGCTCCGGCTTGCTATGACAGAGAGATTATGATAAGTGTGCTGGGTGTTGTGGCACCAAGAGAATTCGCAAATCCTTCCCCCTCTTCAAGAATCCACTCAATAAATCCTTCTGCATTCTTCCTCTGGCATGCTGCGTTGTCTCATCAAAACAGCTCCCACCACAAGTTACCTCTCTGTATCCCTGCTAGGCCCGGGATCAGCTCCATGAGTTGAATTATAGAGCGAAAAAGTCATTAAGTGGGATAAAGATACAAGGAATCGATGGAGCAATAGATACTCTGCAGCTCTCAATTGTCTCCAGTCCAGTGCACATGAGCATCAGGGTGGTAAAGCCTGCTTGTTGTTTCCAGGTGAACTCTCCAGCCAGTCCACAACTCCTCAGTTATTGAGGGAGATCAATGACAACAGCCTACCAAGACTACAATGAGCATCCAAGCTGGTTGCTGCCTACTTGTGTACAAATATAGATGCAAATGTTACAGTAGGCTGAACTGATCCGCATATTAAAGAGAGAGTTTACAAAAGAGGAAATCTTCTGATTTAATTTTAAAGCTATAAATAGTGCTGCAAATCCTTTTAGACAACACAATAAAAACCCTTAATTCCCCGCAGAATAACAGGCAGTAACGACCAATCTTTGTTGTGTGTGGGCAGCTTTAAAATAGCGCCTTCGCCTGTCTTGAGCCTGTAATTTTAATAGCTGTGCGGAAACTCGTGGGACAGACAGTTCTAGTCAAAAGGATTGTTCTGTCTTATTCTTTCCGTTCACAGAAAGAGGCACACTACATCTCCCTCTCCCCTTAATGACACACAGATTTGACTTGTTCTCCTTTAATTATGTGACCCACCTGGCCCATAGTCTTTCCTTATGGAA